>NC_051846.1:225982982-225990761 GCF_002237135.1 Teleopsis dalmanni | reverse complement strand
ATATATACATAATATAATAAACTGTGGGTATTCTATTGCAATTTTATTTTTTTTATATTATTATTTATTATTACAAGGAACAAAATTTTGGTAATACTCTTAACAATATGTCTGTATTAATTTAATTTTTAATTTATTTATTAATTAAGTATAAGTAGTAGATCTGAAGTCAGCAGTAATTTTTTTAAAATATTAATAATAAATTTGAATTATATATTGATTATAAAGGAATGGTAATAATATTTAATTTAATACGTGTATTTTATTTTTGCGTAGCTTAGCTATTTACATATATAGTACATATGTGATTACATAAATAAATAACTATATATATAAAAGAAGTGTAAGAAAAATATTTAATAAGTAAATATTTAATGAATATTTAATAAAAACGTTATAAAATCGATGTTAATCTTGTTAGAGAAATGATATTACGGAATCAAATTAAATTAAAAAGAATCAAAAAAAATAAAAATATGTAAGAATTTGAAGGAAATTGATAATTTTTTATAACTGTATTTTAATCTTATTTATTGTATACATAATATATCCTTGATATGTATATTAGACTTTGTTAACTAAGTGCAAATGTGTAATTGTTAAAATGTAGAGAAAATCTAAAAAATTTAAAAATATGGGAACAGTGTAAAATTTTTATACAAATTTGTTGAAATTATAAAAAATCAAAATAAAACATATATAAAAATATAAATTTACAAAATTGCAATGAAAAGAAAAAAAAAGTTTGTTTACAATATTAAAACCAAGAAGTCACGGAGTTAATAGACCAGGAAGTTATACATATATATACCTATATATCAGAAATAACGATTGATAAATGAATGAATTTTATTTAAATAAATATTTTAAAATTTAGAATAGATAATATGTAAATATGTAATTGTATGTGTATGGTTTTCATTAGTGAAAATTTATCAAATCACTTTTATATATGTATTATATATGCAATTATTTGTCAAACACAATTGTGTAATATCATTAGATTAAATGTAATAAAAGTGTGTAGTTAAATTATAAATGAAAGTAATTCAAAATATACATATACTAGAAAAACTATCTTATGCACTAAAAGCAAAATGTAATATTTGATGAGATATATATACATATGTGTCAAAATGTCTTCGATTGAAGTTCTCATATCAGTAGTTATATAGTTGTTAACATTGTACTATATATTGTATTTAATAAAAATAAATAAAAGTAAAGTAAGCGTGAAGTTTTGTTCATTATATTTATCATCAATCATATCCACACGACTTACACTAGTTAAAATTTAGTCTTAAAAAACGAAATATATCTGTACAATTTTTTTTTGTATGTAAAGCCAAAAATTAATTATAAATCAAATAAAAATTAAATTAAAAATTAAAAACAATAAAACATGTGTATTTTTTTTGTATTTTTTTTCAGCTAAAAGAAAAGTAATAAGTTCTATTAAAAAGTAAGTAAGTAACGTTTTTGAGGTTTTTTTGCTAATGGGTGGAATAAATTTTTTGTTATGGATTTTCCTTTAATTTTCTATTAATTGTTGTGTCAAAAGGAATAAATTAGAGTATTTGATCTATTCCTTAACAAAATCGCACAACCTTTGTTTAAAGAAAAATAGTCCGCGATAGCCGAAAAATGTGTTAGCGAAAATATTTGCAAGATAATAAGGTTATGATATACGAAAAACAATAAATAAACTTTAGACAAATTTTTAAATAAATTAATTTTAACTGAAAATTTAACTAACCCTAACCTGGAGAACACACATATTCTAAAAGCGTAAAGCTTTGGGTCTCACATTGTGAAATTTTTTTTGGTTTCTCAGTCGAAATTTTAAGCTTTCACTCGATAATAAGCTGCTTATATACAAAACTGTACTAAAACCTATATGGAATTATGGAGTCCAATTATGGGGTGCTGCAGCAGAATTAAAACTGACAATTATCCAGCGATTCCAATTTAAAACACTACGCAAGACCACAAATGCATCTTGCTATATAACAAACAAACAACTACGTGTTCCAAGAAGAGATATCTTACCTCCTGGTTACTACACATATGATGTCTCCCTCCAACACTTTTACAAGGCTGATAAGATAAACTTCAAGAGACGTCCTAGAGGTGACACATTTCTATTTTAAGTATATATGGATATGTCACTCGCATAGTCTACAATAATATTACTTATCATTTACAATTTGTAATAAAATAAATGGATTTAAAGAAAGAAAAGAAAACTTTAAATAAATATTATGAGCCGTTATAATTTCCGAATGGATTTAAGTACAAGGAAAATGTATAACACTCGAGATTATTTATAAGACTCTAGAAAATTTGCCAGAGAAGCAACATTACCCTGAAATTAACAGCTCTTTTATATGATTTGACTGATAAAGTGTGGTTTGATTTGATATATGTATTTATGAAAAATGTAAATGTCTACCAGTACTACCACAAAAATGTTAGATTATCTCAAAAATGTTCGAATATTAGCAACAAAATATTAGATTAAGAAAGAGTCTAGATTGAATCCAGATTTACCAATCTAAAACGCTATAAATATTATAGGAAAGTACCCTGTATATAATTGTAAACATTTTGTAATTATTGATACTTCGTGAACTGTTTGACAGATTTTGACATATTCAGCATTGTCACACAGTTTGAAAGTTGGTATGAGTAAGTTATTTAAAGTTCTATGGCGGTTGGTTTTATTAAGTATGTATTATTTTAATTTTAAGTCTATTGAATATATTATTTTTTCACATTATTTGCTTTGCTAATATATTTGCAAAGAAAATAAATTGACTCATACTTTCGATATACAAAATATGCTTATATATTTCGACACTAAAGGTTCTTGTCTGTGATATCTTACAGTTTGAAATGTACTAGTAAATGAATGAATATTGCCACATACCTATTATACCAAACAATAACAAACAAAAATTAGTTTGTTTTTATTTTTAAGAAAGACATTAGAAAGGGATCTGATGTTGGAACTAAGAGCTACAATCAGTGGTGGCCTCCAAATTTGCACAAAGTTTGTTTGCGATTTTCTAGTTAATACAAAAACTGCAATTGCTCTTCCTATTTATTTTAATTTGTTGTTATAATAAATATAGAATCCGCTATTGGTATACAACTACTGCGGGTTTGACTTAAACTTCAGTAAACTTACCAATAGTTTTTAAGTAGTCTCAACTGAATGTCAGATTGTTGGTAATGCTTAAAGCAGAATTAAATTTAGTTCTATTTTTTGCATCTCTTCGGAGATTTCTGGCGATATCCTCCATCAACTGATGTGTCAGTCTCCATAGAGTACTGTTTACTATGTTAAGTATAATTCTGATACTTCTTGACTAGTTGAAGTTTCGTCTGTGTTTTTGGCTGTTCGTCGGCTAATAACACTTTTTAGCAGTTTTCTGTATTAATCATAGCAAGAATGATTTTTAGATTGATATTTTAGTGGTTAATAGTATTGTAGTAACTTATTGTTTTCAAAGATCACACTTGATGTGGTGTCAAGGTAACATCGCATCTTTCTGTCATTGTAATTAATGCTTTGTAGAAATGGTCTTGGATGATTTATTTATAATTACCAAGAGTAATAATACACTGAAACAGATAATATCCATTGTGTTATTATTAGAGAAAAACTACTAAGTTAATCAAGATCTTATAATATTAATAAAATTAATATCTTAATCTTATAATATTTGTTGGTTGTGGATTCCATGCTTCACTTGTTTCAATGTAAGCTGTATGGAGGTATTGGACTTATTTTCTGGCAATAGCAGGGCATGAGCAGATAAGGTGTTTTATTCTACAGTTTACAGAAACTATAGGTGTTAGCATTTTTAATTACTATCATCAATAGATGGTAGCTAATAGGTGCATGTCTAGGGAATATTGATCGACTTATGTTGGATTTTAAAAAAGTATGAAAACTTAACAAAAATGTTTTCTTTTCATAAACCTATGTTTTTAAAGGAATATTCACATATAACTGGTGTAAACAGTACCAATACTCGTATCAATCTCTTTTTATATTTATATCTGCTAGGAAATTATTTAAAAACACTAACGGTAACAGATTCTTCTCCTATTTTTGGGCACGAATTCACTTCACAGACTCAGGTTCATACTATTCCTTAGTCACTTGTTTTAATTCAAAATCATGGTGGTAGACTAAGGTTTCATAGTGATGAAACGAAGCACATAGTTCTTTCTTTTTTTCAGATGCTGCGACAAAATCGCATTTGATACAATAGCACAAAAAAATCGTTAAAAAAAATCGCATTGAAACAATCACACAAAAAAAGTGGTATAAAAAAACACTTAAAAAGAAAGAGTCGCAAAAAACAGGTTTGATTGTATTTTAAAAAATTCTACTTCTTGTTTGTTTGACTTGTTTTTTTTGTTTTTTTTTTTTACATTTTGTTTCTTGTGTCAAATATGTCAAATTTTGATTATTTCCCTTTTGGGAAATTTTGCAATGTTGCATTCGACATTTTGGGTCTAATTTCCCTTGATTTATTCTTAATTAAGTTAATCGAATTTCATTAACGAATGCAGTGCAAACATATTGTAATATTGCTATGCCTTTTATGTTTGTCGCTTAATATGGCTTATTGTAAAAATAATTATTTATAATTTCTAACTTACCAAAATTGTAAATAAACTGAATTTGTTATTAAATATTAATAACCTCACAAAAAACTATTACTAAACGTTTTAATGTAAAACAAAATAAAAAAATAATTAAGTATAAACATTTTAAAGTCTCTTATTGATTGCTTGCCATATGGCATATCTGTGCACTTTCTCAAGAAATTGAGACAGTTAAGTCTAATTATTATACCCAAGACGGCAACGTGATACCAACAGGTGTACTCAAGGATATGCTGAAATACCGATGGCCACACAACAGGAACTTCAGAAAAATACGTCATACCTACAATTTAAAAAGTACGGTCGGTCGATAATATCCATAAATTAAATTATTTCCCAACAATTGCCTAACTCGGGTTCCTCTCAAAGAATGGGGTTATTTGGAATTTACTTGAAAAGGCACTCATCATTATGGAACCAATGGAATTTTTTATTAACTGCCGTTTATGATTAATGATTAATTTATTTTTTGTGTTTTGCTTGTTTCGTTCGAATGAATACGACAAAAAGTTTACATTTCTGTGATTGTATGAGTCGTTGGTGTCCGTATGACCATAAATAAACAAACATATTTATTATATATGTAAATATAAATAAATATATATTTAGTATTAGTATTAGAAGTGAAAAAGTAAAAACGCTTAGTAATGAAATGTTTTACGGATGAAGGCACGTTAGTCCTTTGTAAGCGGCAAATGACAACGCCTCGTTCGAGTGTGAATCCGAGTCCGAGTCCGAATTTAAACAGAAGGAGTATACTTACTCGTTTTAACGATGGTTTGTGTATAATTTTTATTGGCACATTTTTGTTATTGTATTCGGTCATTTTACGACTGTATATGTATATGCGAATGTGTATATATAATAAGTTTATTGAAAGACTTACTAATTTGCTGCTTCAGTGATTAGCGCTTTTAGTTGATTTTGTAATTCACTGAAGGCAGAAGCACAGGACACAGAGATCCAACATTTTTGTATAAAATTAAAATTTAATAAAAAACAATTTTTTTAAAATTACCTAAAATGACTGTTGTGGTAAGCATTGTTTTATAAATACAAAAAAAAAAAAAAATAATTAAAATAATTTTATTATTTGCATATTTATTTAATGTATCTTTGGTGTCAAATTAGTTTAATGTTTCCCATATCGTGACCAATGTTCATTAACTTCCGTTACTTTTGTACAATAGTTTAGTTGTTTTCATTACCTATTTATAGACAATATTAATTTATTATTCTTGTTTTCTAAATAAAATCATATAATTTACTAAAAACAAAAATATTATTAACAACAAATTCCCATGTGAAAAATATTTTTATTTATGAGGTTTTTCAATGCAGATTCATTAACCAATCGATTTCGATTGGCAAATCTGGACTTAAATTGGATTTACTCTCTTTGTGTCAAATTTTGTTGCCTAATTCAATGTTTTCAGAGTAATCTAACATTTTTATAGATTTGATGAAGCAAATCGCACTTTACCTGTCAAGTCATATAAAACAGCTGTTAATTTTAGGGTAAACTTGCTACTCTGGCAAACATCTAGAGTGTTTTATATTAATATCAAGTGTTACACATTTCGCTCGAGATTAACCAATTGAAAATGAAAATTACACTTAAAATGAATCTGGATCAATGAATCAAGATCAATTGTATTAAGTAATTGTGAAGTTTTTTCTAATAAATGATAACAAATTTGTTCTATATTAAGCAAAGTAGATATAGATGCCATATTAAATATATACAAAAAGTTTACATATACATATAAACATATAATAAATAATGTATATATAATAAATATTACTTGTATCGAAATTAAAATGCCGATACATACTCACAAATGCATTCAACAAATTTATATCATGCAAATTAGTTCCACTCTAGGCGCATTATTTTTTATCGCATGCTACTATTGCGAAGCAACAACTTGTCAAAAACTTAAAGATTTTTATAGCTTGAGATAATTGTATGTGGTGAAAAGTTTTACAAATCTTTTGAATTAATTAAGGTAAATTAAAATTGGTAGATTTATTTCTCAGTGTATTCTACTTAAAACATTTTGTATATATAATGTAATAATATATGGTATACAGAGCTGGACATAAAAAAAATTGTGAAATTTATATAACTGAATGTGTTATTATTATTATTATTATTATGTAGGGAGTACTATACCTGGTAACTGAGGTGATTTATTGTGCTTACTTCAATTGAATACGGCCGAAACTCTTCTTTTGCATAGAAGCAGGAAAATCGAATGATAGTTTTGAAATGAGTGAAAACTATTCAGAAACAAAAGAAGAGAGAATGTTGTACTGGGACAAACTATCGTGGCTGTCAGAATCAAAATTGGTCATATGAACTTTTATCCAAAAACTCTTTAACGATTGTATGTAACTTGATATATATTGATATAGCACAACTAAATATATATCGAGAAAAATATCGATTCAACTTTGGATACAGTGATGAGGCTGTTTACACCTGTTTGACCAAACAGTGTTGCTCAGTAATGTCAAAATTTGTGATTTTTCATAGTAAATATCTCTATTGCTCACAAAAATAATTACGTTTTAAATTTAGGAGCAATCGACTAAAAGTACTAAAATAGTTAAAAAAAAGTTCGAAATTGTGATATCACTTTCTGTATAATTTCTCTTTTAGTCATGTTTAAAAAAAGCGTAAAATTGTCGTTATCATTTGTCACATGATTGTCTATATAACAGGGCCCTAAAGAATACTTTAAGTTAAATGATCGCATTACAAAACTGAAAACGTCTCGTATTGGAATTTGAAGGTTTTGTGAAAAGAGAATGAGAGTACAACGCACATGATAGCAACTTATCTGTCAGTGATCATAATGCATTTTATAACTTATGAATTCTAAAATTGCAGTTCACTGACTGCTGAGGAATGTTGAGTGTGTGTGAGTGTGTGTAAGCCACGTAATTTGTGAAAGTTTTTCGGGTTAAAGGTCTATGGTATCAAAACTACATTGTCTAATACGTTTATTGGCTGAAAACTTTTAGGATTGACATATAGATGGCGCTCTTATTGAAAAAACCGCATGTTTCTTAAAAAAATTAATTATGTAT
>NC_051846.1:225972608-225982882 GCF_002237135.1 Teleopsis dalmanni | reverse complement strand
TTTACAGAAGCATTAAATTGAAAAATATATAATATATTTAATCACGGTTATCTCACCAGAAGTCATGGAATGCAGTGTCAGCTGTTGTCTATAACTTGGGTGACAATCTGTTCCGAGTACAAATAGGTTGACCACTAAGCCAAAGCTGTATAAGGAAACAATAGCTTTGATGCAAAATGTAATAGAAGCTATAAGATCACCACTGAATAGCCGAATAACGAAACCTATTGAGCCCAAAACTTTTAACTCCACAATTTCAAAGACCTATAAAAACCCCAAACGAGTCTGGAGAACAAGTTTCGCTTTTACAAACATATAAAACTTCATAAATAAATATAAAATAAAATATAGTGCACAATTATGGATCACTGTGTAAGCAATTCGAGAGAAAAATTCTCTGTAAGATCTTTGATCCTCTACGATTGCGACGACTATCGCATACGAATGAACTACGAGCTGTAGGAGCTTTATTACGGCATTGCTATAATTCAGTGAATTAACATCCAGCGGCTTTGCTGACTTGGTCATGTCGTGCGAATGGATGATGGATGGATGAAGTAGTTGGAGAAAAAAGGCGTAGAGATAGACCGTGTCTCCGGTGGAGTGATCAAGCTGGTTAAAGTGGTGATGAACTGTTTAAAAAATTTTAAAAAATATTTAAACTGACGAAATTAGAAAATTTGAAAAGCATCATCATAGTCAACCAAAAAATGTGCCCTTAGAAAAAGGAATTCAAAATTATTGAATTCGCATATATTTCTAAAGATATGTAGTGCAGTACTTTTAAATAGACATAACTAGTGCATATAAACTATATTATTTAAATAATTTCCTAATTTTTATAATAATTTTTAGGAAATTTTTTTTGAAGAATAATTTCTTAATCCTTCAAAACAAGATCTATAATTTAATTCTAAATTATCAGATAGACTCGGAATTTATTTATTTTGATAACTTTATAGTTTTATTTATATGACTTCATTTGATGTACTCTGACAGAACGAAAAATAAAAACAATTTGAGTTCTAAAAATAACTCATATATGAACAAAATCCTTAAATATCCGAGGAAATTACTTTTATAATGAAATCTTTGGCGAAACTTTGGATAGGCAGATATGTTTTAGATCTACTATATAACTGAGGTATCAAATTCGTATTTGTAAAATATATATAGATAATTTGTAGTCATTGTAAATGTACATATATACTATACCATATATTATTTTTATATAATTTAACATTTTTTATTTAATATTTTATTTTAATTTATTTATATAAATTTTATAGAGTTTTATTTATTATCTGTGAAAGATTATTAGTAAATAAAACTGTACAAAAATTTACACAAAGTTTATTTAGATTGAAAAATATTTTCATTTTAAAAATTCTTGATTTTTATTGCATATTCCAAATGAGAAGTGATAAAATATTTCACTCAATATAAAAATTCATAGAATACCAAATATCTTTCATTTCTTAAATATATTTAAAAACAAAAAACAATTTCTCACAAAATAATTATATGTATTTAGTTTGCAGTTGATAAGAGATTTGGGGCTTTTCGAAGAATTTTGTGTGAATTTGAAATTATTTCACACAATTAAACAAGAACTGAACATATTTTATAATTGTTAGACACATTAAGGCACATTAAAAAAATTATTAAGAAAATTTGTTTATAATTATGTATAGTGAAAATAATATAAAAAAAAATGTTTATTGTATATTTAAACAAAAAATAAAAAATAGGAAATTAAAGAAAATTCTGTTAAAAATCTGATTTACTAGATGAAAACATTAATAAGAGATATATCGAAATCTTTTACATTTTTATTATAAAAATCTTCAAGAAACATATAGAAAGATATAAGGTAAATGAAAAATTAAAAAGGCAATGAACTTAAAATAATTTTTCTTTATTTAATTTTATTCGTGATATATTTTATTCGAAAGCATCTGTAGAGTTCAAAAGAGAGTCGAGAAATAAGACATCGTAAGATGACGCAAATCAGCTCAAGGTAAAAATTCATTTTGGCAACATGTGAACTGACGAATTTTTATTTATTTGTAAATGATTTCCAAAGTAAAATAAAAAAAAAATAAGTGGAGTTTTAGTAACCAAAAACCGAAAAAGTTATAAAATTAATTAGCAATAAAATAAAATATTTACGCAAAAAATTAGTCCATTAAACACAGAAAAAAGTAATTAAAAAAAGTGAAAGCTTCGTTAGTATTAAAAGAAAAAATATTTTTTATAACATTTACAGTAATATTACAGCATTTAAATGTTTTCTCGAAATTTTTAAATTTTATAAAAAAAAATTAATTTAATTTTGTTGGATATAAAAAATTTCATTTAGCAACAGTCTAAACACAAAATAAATAAAAACATAAAATTAAATGGGCCATGAGATAATATAGACAAATACTTCATCAACAGCAAATCTTAAAAAATTTGATAAAATATTTTAGAGTATAAAATATAATAGAGTAAAAGCTGAAATAAGTCATTCATTATAATTTACCTTTTAAAATAAGAGAATATATAATTTACAACTAAACCAGACAGGTTCGCAAATAAACAAACTGTAAGTCACATGCGTTTTTCGCTACATCACAAGATTGTATGTATGAAACACGTACAGAAAGTATCTTTTAAGAAGAGCGAGAAATTATAAAAATCAAAGTCAAAGTCCGTCAGAGTAGAAAAAGATCAACAGGTCGGTAAGCGAAACGTAAATAAAACATAAACAAACTGAGAGCGAAAATACCTGAAATCTTGAAACACAAGAAGAATCTTTATCAATATTTATTATGTGTTTCTCTTTTTTTAAATTGTGGACCAGCATTTTGTACAAAAAAAATCAATTTATTTTATTATTAGATACAGTGAAAACTCTATTGAGCGGATATTAATCGTCAGACAACATTTATTCGTTTAAGAGTGTCGGATCCGATCAAAAGTATTTTTAAAAAACAAAAAAAAGGAAAAAAAGAAAATGTTTTTGTTTTAGAAAATTAGTTCACCCAATAGATGATATTTGCCCTATATACAATAGCGTCTTGGTTAAGTGAAACATATAATGTCAAGGTCTTCCATTATTTCGAATACACTTGATATGCAAAATTCATTTTTAAAGAGAGATTGTTTTTCAGAGGATTTCTTATATCGGATATTCGTTACACCGTCTAATTTTGACCATATAATGTAGTCATATCAGTTATATATAGACTATATAATATAGTCAAAATATTAAAAAACGAATTTTTGAAAAAAAATTAATCCGATCAAAAGTATTTTTAAAGAATAGAGAAAAAAAAAAGAAAATGTTTTTGTTTTAGAAAATTTGTTCACCCAATAGATAATATTTGACCTATATACAATAGCGTCTTGGTATAGCAAAACATATAATGGATATTTGTTACACCGTCTAATTTTGACCATATAATATAGTCATATCAGTTATATATAGACTATATAATATAGTCAAAATATTAAAAAACGAATTTTTGAAAAAAAAAATTAAAAAAAAATTGTGGGTGTTTTTTTTATTATCTACAGCGATTTTTTTAAGTTACTTTTATCAAGATATTATGATAACACAAAAAACATATATAAAACATTTAAATAAATAAACGATAAAACAACAAAAAATAAAAATATTATTTTTATTATATTAATGTTTTGTATATATTAGATTTAAGAAAAATCTAAATAAAATAAAAATTAAATTTATTCGACCTTCTTTCAATCTACAGTCAGAACTATAGTATATACTTTTAATGTTGAGAATGTTTATAAAGAAGCTTTCTATAGATATTTACATATCTAATGGTACTATTATTTTAAAATACTATCTGCATTTTTATTCTGCTTTTTCTAACTTTTGATAGTTGTAAAGTAAAACTTTACAAAAAACTTCAAACCTGCACTTGGCAACAAAAAGAATTGAGAAGGCTTATCTAAAACTCAAATAATAAGAGAAAACATGATATACAGATGGCTCCTTCACTGGAAGAAACACCTAGGTGTGTATTTCATGGAACATATGAATTCAGGACTAGGAAAGATAGGCCATATGGTGTCTTTCATCAAAGAAATCAGACTTGGCGAAATACTTTTATCCGACTAAGGGGCACAATAGATCTTTTGGGTCGCAGTGTACTATAAATTTTTCATAATAATAATAACTTTTTTCTATTCACTGCATTATGTACACATTTAAGTTGAGTTGAGAGGAAATGTTTCAAAGTAGAAAATTATACAAAGATTTGCATTGGAAATATTTAATCCTAATGACACATTTATTCAACAATTCTACTGCTAACGTAGACATTATATATTTTCTAATTTATTTCATTTTAATAGTTCACCGAGATAAATATTGATGTGAGTTGCATTGAGAAACTCGTGCAGCACAAGGTTGAGTTATGCAACAATATAATTGCAAAATCTATGTACAAAATAAAAAAACTTTCTTTTGAAAAACAACGTTGCTGTCTTACGTATTAAAGAAGTTTTTTATTTTAAGTACAATAGATAGCACGAAATAATTAACTGTTTATTGAAAACAAATTATTGAAAAGTGATATTTTATAAGCTAATTATTAATTTACATTAAACAATTTGTATGGATATAGTAATAAAAACATTTTCAATGTATAATTTATTTACTTTAGTATTGAAAATTTCATTATTGCAGCAGTGTATCTTCTTTAAAATAACTCTGATTTCTTAAGATCGATTTTATGCCAAAAGAAAAGTGCTGGCAGTGTGTTCTTAACTATATTAAATCAAAATTTTTAAGTTTTTCAAATTTCCGGTAAATTACTAAGACTGTCTTCTTTTCATGAAAAAACTCAGTACCTTCCCTCTTGTACAATTTTTTTTTAAAATTGTTTCCTCAAATGTAAGAATTTCTAACATAAGAAATCCTTATAAACTAATTTATGTCTACCCCAAATGTGTAGAGAAAGACAGAATTGTTCTATTCTTAGGCAAAGTATTTACTCCTACGAAGTATGTGTTTCTAGATAATTCTTATATTGTCAAAAGGAACCGCTAACGAATTATCTCTGAATAGTTCGACTTTTTACAGACTTGATGTAAACCATTTATGTACCTTTATGTAAAACATAAAATTCAAGTTTCAGTTCATTTTTTTTTATTAAAATCTTGACCTCACCTTTATTATTTAAACTTGGAAGTGTAATAAATTATAATTTTCAACAATTAATTTATTACTCAATATTAAAATTCTTTGAATTTAAAAATTTTCCTAAAACTACATAAATTTCATTTAGTCGTTAAGAAGCAAAGTAATAAATATTTTTAATCATACCATCTAAAGAGTTCAATGATTAGATATGTACTTAATAATTTTTTGTTTTAATCGTTTTTTTTAAACCACCTCACCAAATAATGACGTCCTGTTATAAAAAATGAAAGTATATATACAATTCTCAGAACACTTGAGAATTTAATATATATAAATTTAACTAAAAAAAAAACAAAATATATATATACCACATACATCAATAAACAATGAAATTAAATTTGAGTAACCCAAACAGTTCACTTGAACCTGATACGTAGAGATAAGTTTTTGACTAATTAATTTATTTTACGCCAAATACTTATATGTTGAGATAGGCTACTAGAGAAAAAAGTGTTAAACATTCACTATAAAATTTATAAATTTTATTAAACATTTAAATTTATAAACAGTTGTTTATCAGATATTTTATATAATGCTTAATTTTTTAAAAAATATATATACATCTTAAGATTTAATAAAGCATAAGTATAATGCGTATACATTCAAATGAAAGTAAAATATTTAAAGTAATAAACCCACGTCTTTTATATTATTTTCTATTGGATCCATATCTGAATGTCAAATTTCCAAATATTCATAAATAAGAGCTAACAACAAATAAGAGTTAAAATTTTACTTAATACTGAGAATATTGTTATTATTAATAGCAATTAATTATCAAATAACAAGAAAACGAATTTGATAGGCTAATAACCGCTCAAGACTCGAAGAGATGGAATCGAATAAGAAAGAAAATCGATATCTACAGTAAAGATGGTATAGTGGTAAGCTGACAAAAATATTTACAAAATTAATTAAAGATTAGCACAAAGCCGTGACTATACAAGGTTACTATTTTGGCTTAAATATTTCGAACATGAACCACATAAGTTATATAGTAAAATCAGGATTCACTTGTTTACTATAGAATAGGATTTTTTGAGTAAAACAGTTTAAGGATATGAAACCTCATTATATCGATTTTTGAATGAAATATCATAATTAGAATGCCTATTTTAAAATAAGAGAAACACATAAGAACTACATCAAATCTTATTGAGTTTTTTAAGAACTTTAAAACATATTTTACCAATACCTATATATCATATTATACTCGTCCATATAGATAAAAATCAAATTTTGTATATATACAAATTTGTATATATATATAAACATATGTCTGTATAAAACTCACCGTATGATCCGAACCATTTTGAGAGAAAACGCCAGTAATTATATTTGGACTCGATATATGGAACTGGTAACGTCAAAAAATCCAACAAGATTTTTTATAGTGAACAAAACTCCGTCTTTTTTTTTCAAGAAATAGACAGTAATAATATGTAGATGAAAAATTCAATTTCAAATTTTTTTAATTTGTATTTTTTTTCTAAATTATGAATGACATTTGTTATCTAAAAAATTAAAATGGTGTCAAAGACGTACTAGATAGTGCACTAATGTAAAATATTTTAAAAAGTAAATTTAAATTGATTACTTTATGAAGAATATAATAAACTTTATGAAATTCGGATAATTTGGTTAGCAACAAACCAAGTAAATTAATCACCAGAACAACATAGGGCGCATATCGGTGGAAATCTTACTAGCCTCGGCTCTAAATCGTATACTCGACCACTTTCGGAATTATTTATATACTGTTTACTACGTTTTCTGCTTTAACAGAAGCTCAACAAACTTATCATTTCCTTTTTTTAAGCGGAGTTTTTTCGAAAAGTGAACTACTTTTTTTGTAAAAAATATAAATAACCCCTATTCAATTAAATATATAATTGCCACTTTGCTATTGCTATTCAGTTATCTGTATGTAATTTGGCCACGTTTCACTAAAAGGAAATCCAATTCTCTAATTGAGATGCCACGTACTGATATCAGTCTTATGGTAGGTTTACTTACAGATCATTGTAGATTAGGTAACCATGCTAGAAAATTGAATCTCCCCTTCAATTATACCTGTCGAAGCAGTGGTGAAGATGATGAAAGTACCTCTCATCTGTTTTCTCTTTGCTCAGCTCATTGACGACATAGGTTCAACACTTTAGGGGCCTCCTACTTCATAGATTTTGATGAACTTCAATACGTTCCACTAAACAGCATTGTAATATTTACCACATATTCCAAGTAGTTTGAAACACCAATTTTTTTCTTTATACGTTAGCACAATGGACCCAAAAGCCTATGTCGGGGATCCACTAAGATCGCCGGTATAACCTAACCTAACCTATTGCACGAATTTTTTAATGTTGTTGCATTTCAACAAGTTGGCAGTGTAGAAGTTTCATTTATAAAGTGGAACTAAAATCTATCAATGTCTAGAAAATCATTTGTTAACCTGACAGAGTTAACAAAGGTAGAGATATCAGATTTTCTTAACTTCATCTAGAACACAAATGATTTAACAAAAGTTAAAAAAAGCCATATTGAAAACAATGGTTATTATAAGTCACATAGTCTTAGCAATTTTAACGCCCGGTTCACACTTGCCGTAAAGCGATTGTCGGATTCGTAGAAAAATATGGAAATGTGCTCACTGACCAACTTACAAGCCCTATTTTTTTTTTGTTGCCGCAGTTGTACAATGGGTCTAATTGTACAACGCAATGGTCAACAATTGAGTCTAAGTGTAAGTATTTATATTCGCATAAACCTAACCTAATCGTATCAAAAATGTGAGCCTAATGAAGATATATTTTTCTATAATAAAATAAAATTTTTAATAAAATTTTTTTTTGAATTATTTAATTCAATTACTTTTTAATATAAATATTAATATTATATTAATATTTTATATTAATAATTATATTATATTTATTTATATTATTTTATTTATTTGTATTATATTTACTTATATATTATAATTTATTTACATTATATTAAATATTAAATATAATAAATATAAATATTGCACATTGCAAGAATATATTTCAGAGAGACTAATTTAATTGTATATTTTGCTTGAAAATTTTCCAATAACTCCCACTTAAATTTCCAACTTTTCTGCAAATGTAAACATAGAATAGCTAGCCTCATTCTATTACATTTGCATGATCACACACACACAAACACTCCAAAGACTAAAGTTAATTTATTTAATATTCATAGCATAAGAAAAATGCTCTTTCAACACTTAAATCCAATTATTGAAAATTAAGTTAAAATAATTAATGATTTTCAATAGAAGAATCATCACTCTTCGTTCTTCTCAGTTTACATGCACTTACCTACCTTCCTTCACAATGCGCCTCTTATTTGCCTTTGCCTTTGCCCTTGTGTGTGCGGCATGGCATGTTTGTTTCTTAATCGAAAGTTTCTTATTCGCTCAATGATTTTGTTGTCATTTTCGTGTTAACAATTTTGTAGCTGGGGTAATTTGCTATTAACAGGTAACCAAAACACAAGTACGCACACATACGTTGTAGAAGTTCGTGCAATGCAAAACAAAAAAAAAACAGAGCAAGAATTTTAACCGAGGATAGCGATTAAGCCTTTTGCACTCTTCTCTTCTGACGTTTACGCCGCGCCGACAAAATCAAATCATATGTTTGTAGCAATTTTATACTAAAAATTCCGTAAGACACAAACAAGAAGAGATTTTCACTTTTAAAAACACAAAACACAAACAACCGGGCAACGCGTTAAGAGGTTAAAATGCCGCTGCATAAAACCAAACTGGAAAACATTGTACGTGTGATGCCAAGCAACTTGTAAGTTTGTCGCATGTGTGTGTGTGTATGTGCGTGTGTGAAATGATAATCAAAGACGCCAGCGATGTACGTTAATTTAAATTTGTTGCTTTCCCTGCTGCTCCAATTTGTGTTCTTGTACAATATTATTATTCCTTGCAAGGACGGACGCTGAGGGTGGAGCACGAAAAACGAACGCAAAGGCAAATAAATGAAAAACGAATAATAACGTAGGGAAAAAGGTCATAAAAAGCAGGATGCGATGCCGAGATGCTAACACTGCTTGCTACTGTTTTCAGAATGTCTCATGAAAAATTTTAATTTATGCTTTTCTTGTTTATTTTGAAATAGAAATTTTGCCACTTTAAATTAATTCATTGTTATAAAAACAAGTTTTGCTGTACACATTTTATTGTTGCTATTTTCTTATTGTATTAACATAGCGGCACTTTCAATTTTACTTCAACAAGAACCGTTTTTTCTTTTCAACTTGAAAAAAAAATTTTTATATTCATAGAGTAAACATTTTTTTTTAGTTATTAAAATATTATTTTTTTATTTAAATCATTATTATTTTTTTAGATTTTATGCATCAATTTTAATATATTTAAAATATATAAAAACACTTTTTCCCTATTACAGCGGCACTCCGACACCATACAACAATCGAGTTAAAATCACACTGAACACTTAATTCTAAATTTCGTTGAACGAGATGCAATACACAGAATACACACAAGTTCCACAAGTATGTTAGCCGCTGTGTTAAACATTTTTTAAACAAACTTTATAATACGTTTATTTTTCAAATTATTAAATGTATATAATAATATATATAAGCAAATGTAATCATAAAACATAATTACTTTTAAAAATCATTAACAAAATAAATTAGATTGTGAAATTTTTATCAATTTTAATGACGGCCGTGTTATGTAGGCGATCAAATGTTCATCGATCACCATTTTCGTTTAAAAGATTCTACACAAATAATTTTGAAAAAAAAATTAATTCCTAAATTTACCATTGGATACAAATAATATAAATAAATATTCATTTTAAAACTAACCACAACAATTTTGAAGCAGCAACAAAAGAAAGAGTAAGTCATTAGAATATACTTGCTGAAATAATAAGTCTGTTCCACCAGCTACTCGTAGTAAAACTCGAGTAAACCATAAGTAAAGTACAAACTGAGACCGTAACACAAATAAAGTGCTAAATAACACTCTTTACATGGAACGGCTTTG
>NC_051846.1:225961776-225972508 GCF_002237135.1 Teleopsis dalmanni | reverse complement strand
TTTGAAAAAGCCTTATTATTAGCCTTGGGTTATTGTTTTAATAGAGGAAATATATCACTGAACTATTGTAAGAAAACTAACATACTTTGAGCAAATGAGAAAAACATTTTTTTATTCGTACACAATTTAAAGACAAAATATAATTTTGTTTAATTAACCTTAACAGAGACTTATTAGAAACATTATTAACTGATTATATTCAATATTTCTAGATACTGTATGAGTTTGGGTTTAAAAAGTAGGCAACCTATAACTATAATGAAAAATTTTTATTTCGGTTCTCCAAATTTTCACAATTTTTTCGGAGAGATTTCAGTTTCATAGATCACTTTAAGCTCTCTATATTTATATTTGGGTCAGTTGACTCTGAAATTCAAATTTGGCAGGGTACGAGTGCAATCCTTAGTGCTTGCAGTCTTAAAAAAATTATTTACGAATTATAAAATCTAATTCCAAAAACACTGATTATCAATTAAATAAAAAATCAATAAAAATTTTGTTGTTAAAATTCACTACTGTTCGAAATCTCTTTATTAAATACGATAGTATTTATTAAATAAAATAGTCACTATCGTCATAACTAATATTAAAATCAAATGTAAAATTTTATTGCAGAATAAACTACTAACTATACTGTTATAAAATTATAACAAATATAATATTTAACATTTTTTTAAAATTTTGTTTTGATTTTCTAGAGAAGTAGTCATTCGACTCTTGAAAGACCTTCCAAATATTAACAGATTATATAAAAAACTTGACCCTATATACCCAAACATTGAAACTGCATTTTGATTATATCAATCACGTCAGGAATTTGCTAGACAAACGGATTTAAAAAACATTCACGCAGTACTTGAAAAATGAAACGAGATTATTCTTGGAAAAATGGTCTGAACTGGCATCCGAGTTAAATATGATTAATGATTTGGATATTGAAGATAAGTGGAAACTGTGACAGAAAAATATAGTAACAAAGCTAAGTATTGAAGAGCGCAGATATTTTGTATAAACGGCAAGTATATCGAGGGATGAGTATAGTAAGTTGAACTATAATCTAGGTGTCAATAATTACTTTCAAGATCAATAAGACGTAGAGACAATAAGAACAATTTTCAAAACCGTACAAAAGTCAGGACACGCAGCGCACGATATCAACGCGATTTCATACACTTAGTAGGTGAATTCCCAATTTTTAAAGAACACAGCTTGCTGTACTTCTGTAAACCTGCGCTCGATGTCGATGAAACCGTACTAATACTTAATGGCCTCAAATGAAGATTGTTAACGGCTTTTATTAAAAATGCCAAAATGGCAAAAGATTATTAATAATGATTTTTAAATTAATTGATATGAAATCTGTTATTTTTGTTAGAGTAATTTAATTTAATATTTATACTGTATAATTGAGTTTATAAGTAATAATATTTCTCTAATATTTATGTTAAGTAGTTAATAGTTAAATCAAAACTTACGGTAGACGGCTACAATACCATAGCTGTAAGCTTTATATTTATATAATAAAATTGTTATAAATTTCTGTGTAATACAACAAATTTAAAATGAAGTAAAAATAAAGCTAACAGTACTACTACACTATAAAAAATATTTTAAAACTTTTTTAATAAAATAATCGCCAAGGAAATTGACAGTAGCTGATAATCGAACTTTTTTCCGGGTTATATATCGATAACTTATGCAAAGGCATATATTAATTGCAAAGCACTTAATTAACCTAAGTGGCTTATTTGAACAACTACGAAACGTTTAATAGGTTTCTTAGTCAACTTTTTATATATTATTCGATATAGCTCTATGGTTAACCCAAGAATTAGCTTGATGAAAGAAGTTACAATATTTAAAACTTTCTTAAATTATTTTTGATTTGCTGAAGAAATAAATGAAAGTTACAGTCCAACTTTTGAAAGACAAGTTCACTTAGCTTCATTGTAAAATTTTAATTATTTAAATTGAATTTTGTTTCGTTTACTATCCTTCCAAATAACATAAAATTATTACCTAAATTTATACTACTTTTTGTATTAATGTGTAAACTGTATACTTGTTCTTCTTCTTCTTCGTATATATTAATGTGTAAAATAAATTGCAATTACTTGCACTTAAGTGAGTCTTACAAACTATAAGTGAGGAACAGTCTCAGCATGTTCTGTCTATTCAACTTTTAATGGATTGCAAAGAAGTACGTTAAACTACTAAAAATGACAGCAGCATTAAGAACGAAAGCAAGTAATATAGATTTTTAAAAATAAATTTTAAAAAGGACTTGCAGCAGCAATTGTCAATGATACATGCATTTGCACAAATGTGCAAACAAAAAGGATACTCCAAAGGATAGGATACTGTGCAAGTATACTTGCGACTTGTTTTTGTTGACGACATGTGCGATGCTTGAACCGATAAGTACACAAAAGTAACAACAAAGAAAAGCAATTTGCACGCAAAATAAACAAAAACAAAATGTGAAAGAAACAACAAACTAAAGAGAAGGAGGAAAAACAAAATAAATAAAGAAAACAAAAAAAAAACAAACAGCAAGACAATTTAATAAAATATGTAAGAAGTGCTTTATTTGTGCTTATAAATGTAAATTTATTATTTGCACGTTGCACATACGACAGGGCATTTGCAGGACAAAAATAACTATGTATGTTGGCACAAAAATAGGAGGAGTGTTAAGCTAGCTGACGGATGTATATAGAGAAAATATTGCAGGTATTTAAATAGTAGCAGGCAAGGAAGTACAAGTTGGTATAAAATTCGTGCGCAAATAGTATACAAAATAAAATAACAAAAAAAATGAATAACTCAAAATAGCAGAAATAAAGAAAAACTAAAAATAACGAAAAAGGAAAAACTAAAAATACATAAAAAAACAAATTATGACAATATAATGTCTGTAATTGTTAAAATTGTATGAAATTTTGTGAAATGACAGGAAACTCACCTCGTAACGTGTGTCAATCTCAGGTAATTTTTCAAGAAACTCTTCGACCATGTTTTGTGCAACGTGCCAATGAAATCAGTTTTTCCTATTTATATTTTTTTTTACGTTATATTTGCTGCGATTTTAATAATTGTATAAAAATTTTTTTTTTATATCTACTTTAAGATTAAATGTTTTTTTATTTTTACTTTAATATTAAATGTTTTTTATTTATATTTAAATATTTAATAAGTGCTAAAATTAAGTATTTTTGTATAAAAGACACACCTGTTGAGAGAATATTTTTTTTTTTAAATATTTCAATTGTTTTTCTATATAAATTTTTAAATTAATTTCCTTTTTTGTCTTTTATAAAAGTTTTTTTAGCATACACAGGTAACTAACAAAATTAATTAAAGCACAAAATTTGATACGAAGCAAACTCCACTTGCACTGATAAGAACACAATCCGTACGCAGTCAAACAGTTAGTAACGCAAAACACAAACAGAGCACAACACAACACAACCAAAACAGTTATGAACAGTTTTACCAAAACTGCGCACGGCCATGCAGCTTCACTTTACCGCACATCACTAACGACAGCATCTCTCAAAACATAATATTTATACCCGTTATTCGACCAAAAACATATACACACACACTCAGTCACACAATTTGCCTACTAAACAACACACCTACAAACGTGCAACCCCGAGAACAACATATACAAGTGCTATGCCTAGAATATTCCAGGATACAGCAAATAACACCACTCGAGCAGCTTTCTATAGTTTATTAAAAAGCAGATAAGGAAAAAACAAAAAAAAAAAAAAAACACCAACACACACACAACGCATAACTCGTTACTCCAGCAACAGCAATCGCAGCCGCAGCAGCATTTCGTCGTTCGGTTGAGAGCTTCATTTTCCATGGCAACATTTAAGCAGCAGCAACAGCCATAAAGTACCATAAGAAAAGCTTTTTCTTAGTTAAGCTTCGTAGCTTTACATTTTGCTTACATGCAAAAACAAAAAAAAATTTGCAATGTTTTTGGCAAATGCTCGGGTAAAGCTTAGTGGTAGCGCGAAGTGCTTCAGTTTGTCATCGTTATGCTGTTATACCATTTCACACACTCAATTTTCAACTTTATTACAAACATTTTATTAACATTTTCCACTCGTGCTGTACTCTGCTGTTGTGTGCTGTACTGTGCTATACTTTACTGTACTGTATGGTGGCTGTTTCAGTTAACTCTGCGCTCTGTCAGTACTCGTGAGTTCATAAAAACTTGGTCAACATCAGCGCAACTTTAAGCAATTAACATGCCTGCTTTCACACGTTTCATTTTTGTGTACAACAGTGCGTATGAGTGTTGCAAATTTTAATGACATTTCTTTCGCTTACATTTTTGTTGTTGCGCTTGAGTTCTTACATTTGCTGCTGCCGTTAGTATTGCTGCTACGTACGTTAAGGCTGGCTGCAGCTGTTGCATGTCTGCAGCATACTTTTTTTATATATAATTTTTGTTGCTGTTATTTAAGGTTGCCGTTGCTATTGCTTTTAGAGTCGCATTCGAATACTTTTCCTCCTGTTTCATTTGTCACCAACAACAACACCGACATCGTCAAATAAATTCACTCTTATTTTATTTTTATCGTGATATATATAGCGCATTTTCAGCTCTCAGCTTACGTCAAATTCACATGTGCGTGGGAGTGTGTGTGTTGTGATATATGAGAATTTGCGGTTTTAATGGTTAAAATTGATGCAATTTCTGTCAAATGTGCATCATTTGTAAAGGATGTCCTACATTTTCAATTTTAATATTGTGTGCCATTTCGCACATTGTAATTGTGTTGGTAAGTGTGGTGCAGTTTTTTTCCTTTCTTTTTTTTTTTGTGAATTATTTAGTTTTGGTATTATTAGAAAGTGTATATTTTACGAAAAATGATAACAATTATAGCTGCACAATAAAAATGGTTTGACACAAGGAAAAGTTGAAATTAAAAAAGGAATTTAGAATAAAACTGCAATATTGGGATTTAGACACTTTTGTTTAAAAGTAAAATTTTGGTAATTATTGTAGACTTTGGGATAATATATACCTAAAAGTTTTTTAAATTAGGAAACTTTAAATTAAGATAACTTATTAAGTTTTAATTAGAATAAATCATTTACATTGGGATTTAAGCATTTTTGTTAAAATATCAAATGTTTATAATTTAAAATAAAAGTACAATATTCGGATTTAGATAGTTTTGTTCAAAAGTAAAATTTTGGTAAGTATCATAGTATTTGGCATAATATTTACCTAATTGTTTTTTAAATTAGAAAACTTTTTATTAAGATGACTCATTAAGTTTTAATTAGAATACATCATTAACAGTGGGATTTAGACATTTTTGATAAAACATCAAATGTTTATAATTTAGAATAAATGAGCAATATTAAGATTTACGCTTTTGTTCAAAATAAAATTTATAGTCTTTTTCATTATATACACTTAACAGTTTTTTAAATTATGAAACTTTAAATTAGGACAAATCATTTAATCTTCATTAGGGTTAATAATTTAATTTTTATTAGGATAAATCCTAAACATTGAAATTTAGATATTTTTGTTAAAATATCAAATAAAATATACACAAAACTTACCAATTAAAGAAAATTTTTTCTAGGATGAATTCTTATCGACAAATATGACATGAATTAAAAATCCTATCAACTTTACTTACATATTATCGCCTAAACAAAGAATTTATTAACAAGCTGCTATTAAGAAAATCAAAGATACTGTTGTATAAGACCATTTTTGTTTCTGTTTTATGTAGCTGATATATAGATATTGTCTATAAAGCATACATCTGCTCTCTATTACTTCAGCAGTTGATATCTGAAATACAGATATGTGCTTTATCTCATTATCTCTCGCTTTCTAGAACTTCAACTGATGAACATTGCAAAAATTATTTGCTCCACTTTTAGAAAGCAATAAATATCATACTCGTATCATATTAAAAAATTTAACAAAGCAAACATCAAAACAGACAGTACCACTTTTGACAAAATAAACAAGACATTTACTTTGAGTAAATAAGAACAATATACTCAACAAAATATTAAAAGTGCAAACCTGTGGAATAATAAGCAGTAGAAGCAAACGAGTAGGATGAATGGACAATGTGACAGATGCTAAACACTTTACTGCCCACCAGTTTTTAATGAAGAAAATTCCATGAGATAGTTGAGAACCAACTTGGGCTATTGTATTGCTAATATTGTTGATTATAAAGGTTTCATTAATTAAAAAATAATTAAACTAATACATTACAATCAAACGTAATTATATTAATTAAATTTATATAACACAAAGAGTATATAGGTAATTTAAAACAGTGGGCATTATTAATTGGGATAGGTTAAGTTATACCGGCGATTATCAGGATCCTGTGACCCATTAGCAAACCCATCATAAGACTGATATCTTTACGGGTCATCACAATTAGAGCACTGGATTTTTTCTTAAAAGTACGGGATCAACTTGAGTACAGATACCTACATCCCTAAATTTTCCCAATTTTCATGAAAATATTCAGCGCACAAAAACTCAATTAATGTTTGTAAAATCTCAACAATATGCTGAAATTTTTTAGATATGCCAACTGATTATTTGATGCACCCTGTCTGGCTAGCTTCTCTACTATGTAGCTGTCAAAAATACACCTTTGACCGGTAACCCAGAACTCAAGTACTTTCAAGCAGTTAGACTCTCTGATAAAGTAGATGAATAAAGTAATTAAAGTAGATGAAAATTAGAAACATTACTAAATATACTAAAGTTAGTATTAAAAAGACAGTAGTTAGCTGGCTTCAATGCTCGATTACAGAAAAAGATGCATGATAAATAATAAATCATTTTTTTGTCCGATCATTGACGGTATTCTTAGTCAGCAGTAGTTCTGGGTATTGCTCACACACTGATCTCTCATCTACGTATGAACATCGCTAATCCATGATGTCACAACAAGCCATTATTTGATCAAAAGTCGGCCTTGGGCGCAAAGACTCCATTCCAATATACCTATCTAAATTAGGTAGATTGAATTGATACCAGTTAGGGATATGATCAACAAATGGTTTTAGCAGTTGTCAATAGAATTCTTAGCACCTTTGCCTCATAAATATTACGAGGTCATCCTAATTCTATATCTAATAAGTATCAAATTATTGCGTTTTGTATGATTTTCAACATTGTAACAATCTCCTGATTTTATGATAGTGAGTTATATTAAAACATCTTAACTTGTTCTTAACAGCACTGGATATGCACGTTCCAGATATGTTGCAATACCTTTTCTTATCATTTTCTGCCAACCCCATCTTCAAAATATGTGCCTTAAGAGACATCATCTCATAAGTATACCTGCTTTCAAAGGAAAGTTCAATACTGCCCAATATACAATATACACGTATAGTTAATACACTATTGAAAGGGTTGGGGACAGTTCTAATTACCTTCTAGGCGTTAACCTATGTTGAAGTCACTCTGGTTATTCAATGCTAATTGCAAGAATAGCTTAGGAAGCTTGTAATAATCTTTTTTTCTCGCATGCATTATCTTTAGGAGCTCACAAAATATAGAAATTGGATATGACTTCAGATGATACTCTCAAGAACAAATACCTAAGAGCACAGAATATAGAAGTTGGATATGATTTTAGATGATACTCTCAAGAACTAATATCTAAGACCATAAGTTGACAACAAACTTAACCAAAACCCACTTGCAAGTGGCAAGTGAGTGGGTTGATTTTATAATGTATTTTGTATTCAGGGCAAAAGTGATTAATCAGCTTATATGTTCTTAATTAAATACGTGGTTTGTAATTAAATAATAACCTTTTGTAAAAAAGGAAAATTGTAAAATATTACTATTAAAAAATTTGTTTATAATTGAGTTGGAAATTAATTTTTCCCAACATTATTATGTGTGAATGATATCGAACTAACCATAGCAAAGTTCTCTTTCCATAGTTTTTATAAAAGAAGTAATTGAATATAATTGCTTTTGTTGAAAAGAAAATTACAACGTAAGTACATTTACTTGATATATTGAACTAAAACTAACAGCACCAACTATTTCTATATGAATTCTATTGCTCTAGCCATTAGAAGAAAATCATTTCTTAATAAGAAACTCTACCGTTATTAAGGTAATGGTATGTTTCTCAGAATATTATTAATTATATATAACAATTCAAATTATTAGTTTAATTTTATACTAAAAGTAGTCACTTTAGTAATTATGTAGTTTTTAATATTGAACAGTGTTGATATCAGAGTAATTTTAATATATAAGAAATACGTGTTAAACTAAATTTAATCATAAAAAAGTATATGCAATGACAAAAATTCATCCATTTTACAAGAGTTATTAATTATTGCCTCTACTATATAGTCTGGTATAACTTTTTTCTATTCCCGAAGCAAAAACTGCCACTTCGATGAAGGCGAGTCGATTTTGGCAACAAAAGAAAAGTAATTAGAGGGCTTAAGGCCATACATAAATGAAGAATTAGGTCAAGTGATAGCACACAACACTTGTGCGGCACTCGATGGGTTCTATTTTATGGGCAACTAAATGAATTTGATCGATTCATCATTTTCTATGGTTTATTTTATAATTCTGAATACCTTCTTACTTCATATGAAGTTCTAGTAAAGCAAAAAACTTACAGAAAACGATAATAATAATATTATTATGTTGAAGGTAGTTGAGTCAGTGCACACGAGCTCTTTTACTCTCTATTAACTGCGAGGTTTCTTCAAAACCCCGCTCTACGCCTTGACTGGATTATTGTTTATCGCTTCATCAGACTAAGTAATATTTGACCGCAGATCTGCACACCTCCCCAAAGAGCCTTTAATTAATCTGAGATTCGATAACGCGATATTGGTAAGCCTGTCACTTTTCGTAAATAATTTCAGGGCTCTATCCTTTATAATATATTAGGATTAAAACTCATTGCTTTGTGAGATTTTTATAATCATACAAATAAATATCAAAGAAACATTTACTAAAAGTTATGTTGACCAAATCATATGCTCATATTGGTTTATAACATTATAAAGCGATTGATCCAATTCAAAGAAAATAAAAGCCAGAGCAAGTCATAAACTTTAGTACTTCAGAGGAATTAGTATATGTGGAACCATACATAATTAATTTTTTTAAGAAACATGCGGTTTTTTCAATAAGAGCGCCATCTATATGTCAATCCTAAAAGTTTTCAGCCAATAAACGTATTAGACAATGTAGTTTTGATACCATAGACCTTTAACCCGAAAAACTTTCACAAATTACGTGGCTTACACACACTCACACACACTCAACATTCCTCAGCAGTCAGTGAACTGCAATTTTAGAATTCATAAGTTATAAAATGCATTATGATCACTGACAGATAAGTTGCTATCATGTGCGTTGTACTCTCATTCTCTTTTCACAAAACCTTCAAATTCCAATACGAGACGTTTTCAGTTTTGTAATGCGATCATTTAACTTAAAGTATTCTTTAGGGCCCTGTTATATAGACAATCATGTGACAAATGATAACGACAATTTTACGCTTTTTTTAAACATGACTAAAAGAGAAATTATACAGAAAGTGATATCACAATTTCGAACTTTTTTTTAACTATTTTAGTACTTTTAGTCGATTGCTCCTAAATTTAAAACGTAATTATTTTTGTGAGCAATAGAGATATTTACTATGAAAAATCACAAATTTTGACATTACTGAGCAACACTGTTTGGTCAAACAGGTGTAAACAGCCTCATCACTGTATCCAAAGTTGAATCGATATTTTTCTCGATATATATTTAGTTGTGCTATATCAATATATATCAAGTTACATACAATCGTTAAAGAGTTTTTGGATAAAAGTTCATATGACCAATTTTGATTCTGACAGCCACGATAGTTTGTCCCAGTACAACATTCTCTCTTCTTTTGTTTCTGAATAGTTTTCACTCATTTCAAAACTATCATTCGATTTTCCTGCTTCTATGCAAAAGAAGAGTTTCGGCCGTATTCAATTGAAGTAAGCACAATAAATCACCTCAGTTACCAGGTATAGTACTCCCTACATAATAATAATAATAATAATAACACATTCAGTTATATAAATTTCACAATTTTTTTTATGTCCAGCTCTGTATACCATATATTATTACATTATATATACAAAATGTTTTAAGTAGAATACACTGAGAAATAAATCTACCAATTTTAATTTACCTTAATTAATTCAAAAGATTTGTAAAACTTTTCACCACATACAATTATCTCAAGCTATAAAAATCTTTAAGTTTTTGACAAGTTGTTGCTTCGCAATAGTAGCATGCGATAAAAAATAATGCGCCTAGAGTGGAACTAATTTGCATGATATAAATTTGTTGAATGCATTTGTGAGTATGTATCGGCATTTTAATTTCGATACAAGTAATATTTATTATATATACATTATTTATTATATGTTTATATGTATATGTAAACTTTTTGTATATATTTAATATGGCATCTATATCTACTTTGCTTAATATAGAACAAATTTGTTATCATTTATTAGAAAAAACTTCACAATTACTTAATACAATTGATCTTGATTCATTGATCCAGATTCATTTTAAGTGTAATTTTCATTTTCAATTGGTTAATCTCGAGCGAAATGTGTAACACTTGATATTAATATAAAACACTCTAGATGTTTGCCAGAGTAGCAA
>NC_051846.1:225956024-225961676 GCF_002237135.1 Teleopsis dalmanni | reverse complement strand
TAATATTATTATTATAAATAACATTTAGCGCTATAATAAAATCTGCTGCTTGAACGTAATGAATGTTATTATTTAAAAAATTATTTTAGAACTCCGACGTTGATTTCGGAATTTGCTAAGAGTTTTGAATTCAAAAATAAAAATAAAAAAATAAAAATAAATAAATAATTATAAAGCATTGCATATAATTGCTAAACAAATATTGTAACTATTAGAGCATGTGAGTATAAAATTCGGTTTTACAAAACCTTTAAACATGTTAAATTAGTTTAATAAAGTATTAACCTAAACTAATTGAAAAATTAATTTTTCAGGTGTCTTTGGAATGTAATTTTTTTAAAAAAAAATAGAATATTTAATAAATACAGATGAAGAAATAAAATGACGATTTTAATATACCTACATAATATCACCTAAATCTAATACTATAATACTTAAAATTATTATTTATATGATATATGTATTATTATATTATATTATTCTAAAAAAAATAGGTGTACTTATTATTATGTTGTTATGCTATTGTTTTCGAATTTTGGGTCATCAATACCGTTAAATTTCATTTTATGTTTAATAATAAGTCATCTGTAAGGATACCACAATGATAGTAGCTCTGATTGAATAATGTTCGAAATTGATAATTAAAGCAATGTGTAATTAATTTATAAAAAAACAATAATAAATATATTTTACATTAATAGCACCGTGAAGAATTACAAGCCGATGTTTAGTGCGATCAGAATATTTTAAAACAGGCATTAGCGGTGCCTGTGTTTATCAAACACATCAAATTAAATAGAATATATATTAGTAGTTTAGAATTTAATATATAGAATTGATGATCAAATTGAAACTATATATTATATATTAATATTTTACATAAATATTCTTCTCAAGCCGGTATCGTTTCATGAGATATTAAAGCTTGTATGAACAATTGCAACACGTGAGTTTTGTTTTTAAAGAACAACTAAATAAGAATCTTATAAAATTTGGAATTAAAAATAATGTAAATGCATAATATCAATATAATATATGTACATATGTATACGTACCCAGGATTTCACCAAGGAGAACTAACAATGGAATACATATATATATAAATGGAATACATTTATATATATATTATATATGGTACATATAATGAAGACATACATAAAGATTTGAAAGTGAAGAGTGTACAAAAGTACCTATATCAAAGACAGAGCACTGAAATTGTTCGATTCTGTGGAACCGCACACCAATTCAGAATTGAACTCTCAAATCATATGGAATATATATTCCGCTAGGAAGATATACTGAGGTTCAAAGCATACTTCTATAAAATCATTTGAACAACTTATCAGAATTTAACGATGCTTTTATTAGAGTGGATAATCTAAATGGTCGCAAATAGTATTGAGTAAAATTGCTTTAGACACTAACTCGCGTTTGATCAAGCAAAGAAGAAGATATATTGTTTCGAAAAATATATTATATTAAAATGGAGATTGTATGTATATGTTTACATATAAAAATTAAATATTTCTTTACAAAACTGATAAATAACGATTACAAATACTCTTCATTTTCTCGACAAGATCTATCAATCGTATCACTCAATACTCTATTTTAAGAGTATTGAGAATAAAAGTATTTATCGCAAGTATAAATACATTCTAAGAACAGATACGATAAAGTAAAATGGTAAGTTGTATCAGTTAATAACAAGATAGATAGATCACGTAAACTATGACTTGCAGAGAATAAGCGACAATAATAGGCCTATTCTTTTGTAAGATTGTCGCAAAAAAACAACATAAAAAAGCACCATTTTTGATGGTAACTCTGGAAAAAGTGGAAAGTTTTCTTTAGAAAGCTGACAGGCTTATATATGCAAATACACAAATACACTAATTTGCAAAACACGTAACTTTAAAGATAAAATTTCGAAAATAAAATGATAATTTTTTAACACTAGAATAATAAGTACACTCAGAAAAATATTCTCTAACCACATACTAGATAAATCCTGACCTGATCATTTTGTTAGAGAAATTTTAGCTAATGTTGTAAAGATGATATGAAAACCAACATGTGGCATAGTTGAACAAACATGATGCGTGTAAAGATTATTTTGACTATTTTGATTATTTTGATTATTAAATCAAACAAATTATTTTTCTGAGTGTAGAAAAAATAACAACTACGAATTAATTGTCATATGTTGACACTTAACTGGATATTTTTTACATACATTCAAAAATCATTCACAATAGAGAAATTTTTAGTCTTAGCAATTATGCGATTTGAAATCTTATTAGTTTAGCTGTTTCAAAAAAGTTGGACTAAATAAGACAGCAGTATTGTTGTTTCATATGTTATTTTTAAAATAAGTGGTTGTTCTTTTGAGATATGCTTACAAAAGAAAAGGAAAAATATTGTATGACAAGTTCAGATCTTCCAACGACTGTTACGCCAAGTGTAAGAGCTTAAAATTTTCAAATAAATATGCTTTGAATATTTCAGATGTAAAGATTACAATTAGCAAAAATATATATACGAGAAATAAATATATATAGAAATAGTTCTTATTGGAATATTTGAAGTTAACACTCCTTAATGCATATATAAAGCTGCAGTACAAGAATTTTGCACAGATTGAAAATTAACGGATGTAAAAATTGTCCAATTATGTTAGGAGTACAAAAGATTGAACTTATTAAAAATAAATAAGTAATTTTAAATATAATGCATATATAAAGCTGCAGTAAACTCTTCACAAATAAAAATCAACTGACGGAAAAGTTATTCAATTAAGTTGCGAATTTTTATATCAAATAGTCGAACTCTCTTCTTTCTTATCCTTTAGCAAGAAATTATTCTATGTACATACTAAAAATCTTAATATCTTAATGAAGCAAGCTAATGATTAGCACTTTATATAATGTTAAAGTTTTAATAAATATAATATATACCTTGTTATTGGTCATAAATATATTAAACAATTTTGTAAATTAATTTTATCAGAAAATAGTATAAAAAATTAATTCCATAAAAATAATAAATAATATATAAATATATGCTGTCATATTTTATAAATATTTCAAAATAAAATAGGAACTAATTATTGTATAAAATTAAAATTTATAACTAAAATTTATTATTTCAACTACAATATAAAAAGTAATAATTTATTAAAATTTATTTACACTGAGGAAGTACAAAAATTAAACAAAATTTACTAATAAATTAAAAAATATGTACCTATTATTTGTACAACATTTACACACTGTAACTCCTAAACTAAAGAGTTTAAAAAAATTATATATATTATTACAATTTGCACAGTTTTCCAGAATCATCCTGCTTAAATTAACAACAAAAATAAATCAAATTATTACAAATTACCAAGTATAATAAATATTTTTCGGCGGTGTGAAATAACTACGATTACAAATATTATTTATATACGAATACAAAATCCGTTTTTGGACCTTAGAAATGAGTACGAATATTTCAAATGCAGGAAATTTAAAGACCTTAATTATTAGTAGGCACTCTCTAAGATTACTAGTACAACTAACAGGATATGCAATCAAATGCTATGTTTGCTTTTCATTATTAATATAACTAATTACGAATATGATATATATTAGATTACTTTAATGTGATTTACTATAAATGCTAACATTTATATATATATATATATATAAAGTACACATATAAATATATATATATTATATATTATATATCTATATATACATATATATATATGTATTATTTATATAAATGATAAATGGTTATATCTTATTATGCAAAATATTTCATTGTGGTTTGATATTATTGCTTTCATATTGGAGAACATGCGAACCCTTGCCCATTTATCAGCCTAAACCACGCAAACACATATAGATGAACTCGACATAGGTTTGCTTCTATGGGTGTCATATCCTTCGCTTGTGCTCAAACGAATTAAAGGTATCAATTAAGTATTAATTATAATAATTAATTTAATTTTTTTAATGTATTTATTTGATATATTTTTGCTAGTTTTTGTACATAAATTTAACGTAACAAAACTAAAGATTATGTGTATTTTAAATTTACTTTTTAATTTCAATTTAAATGCATTTCTGTGAGCTAATTCAATTATTATAAATATAATATATATATTTTTAATATTAATTTTGATTTATATTTGAAAGAAATGTAAAACGATGTTGTGTTTGTTATTAAACAATTTTTAAATTAAATATGTTTAAATGCATTTTGTATTGTAAATTGTAGTTTTAAAAGACTTTTATGTAAAAAATTTCTCTAGTAAACTAAATATATTAACTAACAATAATTAATGTTAAAAGTTTATTGAGAAAAGACAGAAAAGCTTCTTAGTATAGACATTTATGGAAATTGAGCATGCTTTCAAAAAATTGTAACTCTTAATCGTAATCGGGGAGAGGGGAATTTAAATAATTTAAATAAGTGCAGAGGGTAATTTTTTGAAAGTAAAACAAAGTTCATTTCACTAAAAAAAATTTATTGAAAAATAAAATAATAATTTATTTGTTTGTTATTATTGTGTTCTTGTGAGTACATATTTTTATTTTCCATTTTTTATTATATTCATTATAATCCAATCATTTTTTACTTAACTAAACACCTTCCATTTTTTGAAATTCTGTGCTTCATATATCAGATGGTTTTCTTTTTTAATATAGATTATTTTTTTAACGAAATAATGTAGTTTTACTATATTGTATTTAACGAATTATATACATATACATTTTATAAATATAAAATATTAATAAAACATTTTTTTTTAAAATAAGATACCTACTTTCTAAATTTTTTTAATTAGTCAATATTTAAATAATACCATTTAAAAAAAAATTAGTTCCTAAAATAAATTTTTTGAGCCAATACTTCAAATCTATTCTATAGTCACCTTCAGGCTACTATAAGGTTCTTATAAATTATTATATAATATTATATATAAATAAATAAATTCCTTCAACTGCTAGGCCAAAAATATATAATGTATATATATATATTAATTATATGCTCTCATTATAAGAACATTTTAGTTGACTATAAAATATAGTCGAGATTTTAGTTCATAAAGAAAATTTTTTTTAAAACTAAATTTATTTAAAAAATTAATTTTTTAACTAATAACCAATTAGTCCGTTTTAAAAAGAAAATTATAATGGTCAACAAAACAATAAATTAACTCTTTTTTTTATATATGCATCAGCGAAAATAAATTAATTAAAAAATGCTAAATTTGATTTTTGTAATTAATCCAATTATCAACAATTTTATTTTCAATATTTAATTAAAAATTGTATAAAATATTTTGTAATTATTAATTATTAAAATAAATTAAATTTTCTTTTCTTTATTGGTATTGATATTAAATCTAAGCATTTCGTACATTAAATAGAACGATCGTGGTTATATTGCCAATAATTAGCAATCATAAAGTTCAATGTAGAAGGCTATGTTACGTCTGTTTTTGAAACGTGCCTTTTACTTGGTAAGGAGAGCAGAGTGTGACTAATATTACAATAAGTTTAAAATACATAAATTTGAAAACTTCACTTGAAATGTTATTCACAGAACAAATAACTTAATATTGACATAGGTAATTACAAACTTTTTCCCTTAAGT
>NC_051846.1:225940186-225955924 GCF_002237135.1 Teleopsis dalmanni | reverse complement strand
CAATTTCGATGAACATAACATTATGTGACATTGATGAACTACTCACTGCTTGCCTCTTGGTTATTTACATTTTTAGTGTTTTTTGTTTGCAAGATACTTTACGACAGCAGAAGAACGGAATCTGCAAATTTACGCAAAATACTTTACTTGGGCTTAATTGACTGTAATGGACTTGGCGTCGATATTTCTTATCCTTCACAGGAAACTTAATGTTGACAAATTAAATTGTAAAATATTTGTGCTTACTTTAGCAACATTAAAAATAAAATTTATGTTAAAATTTTGATATAATTTCACATTTAAGAATTTAAATGTTAATCAATAAAAAGAATAATTTTTTTTTTTTTATGGGTGATTTAGTGGAGCTACATAATAATCTATGTAAATTACATGGACAGAAAATAAAGCAAAGACAATATGGTATATTACAGTAAATTTTATAGAGAAAAAATAAATCAATAAGTATATAATTGGACAATAGTATTGTAGCTATGTGGGTACAGGAACTATGGACTGCACTGAGTACCACCATCTCAGAGAAATAATATCAAAATAAAAGACTGTAGCTTTTAGCTACCAACTATTATTCAGTTTAATTAGATTGTGTAAGCAACATAGTGATCATTGTTAAAAACCATTTATGACTAATATAGAAAGATATTATATAGCGAAATAATAACGAGAAAGAAACATTATAACACTATGTAGAGAAATTATAGAGAAAGACTTGCAGGGTGCAGTCTGTTAAGGGTCTAGGAGATAGAGATAGAAAAATTATAACATAAAGAGATTATAGAGACAGGCTTCCACGATGTAGTCTGCTGATGGTTTACTATAATTATTGAAAGATACAGAGCTTCATCTTTACAGTAACTTGTAGATAAAATTTGTTTTTGCAGAGGGTGTCATGTACTCTATTCCCATAAATTCTGATATAGATTTATAAAATTTGTTAATGGTAAGATTTATCTTTGTTTTGTTTGATGTCAGTGGTGGTAAATAGTTACTAAGATAACTCCCATAACTGGCGAGTTGAAAAGAAAGGGAAAATAAAAGTTCCATTAAAGCTAAAGATTTTTATAGAAAACTGTTGCGTATTGAAAATGTTTGTAAAAAGCTTCTGTTTACAAATTGAATAAATATATGTTAATTGCATTTATTTAATACTCCCGACACGTGATATTAAGTCTAATTTTTATTAAATTAATTTATTTAAGTGAAACACAATTAGAGTATTGTATGTTTAAATGGGGTACATACTTAACGTGTTCTCTAATCTATTTAAAAGAAAATAATATAAAAGAATTTTGTTTAAATCATGCTGTTTACTGAAAATTAAAAATATTTCAATCAATACATCAATCAACCTGACAACTTTGTTACTCCGCAGGGCTTTAGGTAACTGCATGTCAGACTGTGTTTATATATCACAGGATATTTGTGTGTAATCCTTGATTTAGTGTTTAATTTAGTTAATAGAAATGTTAATATACATTTTATTACTTCATTAAATAAAAATATATATATATAAAAATCAATAAGTCATTACACTCAATTACGTGATTAAAACAATGGACATAACTATGTTAATATATCTGTAAGCTCAATGTGACGGGAGACGTCTGCTGTCATATCCTTGCAACCACTTTTAGACATTGAAGCAGGAAAAAAGAAAAAAAAGGCATTCTGCTAAATACTCAACACCCATAAATGAATAAAATTTGATGGAGCCGACTTAAGTGACGCATGACACGCGAGCAGTGACGCAATTGCATAGAGTACATAGAGTACGGAGTGCGAGATGTGTGGAGCATAGCAGAAGTATGGCACGTAATAAATGGGATATGCATTAACCTTTGGTGACATGACCGATATGCTGCTACTTGGAAGTAGGAAACGTCACAAGTGTCAGACTAGAAACTTAGATAAAAAGCGGATGTATGTGTGTGGAAAAGGCATATGACTGCTATTTTTTCAGTTGTGTTTGCTAGTATCTACTAAATTTAATTTCAAATAAAACCATTCTTTTAAGAAGTTTTCCTCAATAATGACTAAAATGCCAGCACTTAAAAGTTTTCGTTAATGCCTAAATCCAATTATTTTCTTTTAAAGGTTAACGAAAAATTATTATTAATGGAAAATATAATTCAGTTTGAAGGGTAAATACAAATTAAATTAGTATAATATTGAGTCTTGACTTTAGCTTTTAACAAATAAAATAGTCAAAATATGTTAAGAGGTGTGTACCTTTAACCTTGACGGGGAATCTCTATAAATATTTTAGTGGGATGCAAGCCCACTTTCGATTTTGTATTGTGTTTTCTAACACTTAAACATTTGTTGGTTTTATAAACTAAAACTGAAATTAATAAAAAAATGTTAAAATAAAAAATATACTTACATCTCAACACGTTCAACTTTAATGCCCCAGGCGTCGGTAGCCTCATCCAATTGAACCTGATGTTTTCATTGTTGATTTCCCATATGTGAAAGGATGTGAAAAATTACAAAAAGAAATTATGTATTAGTACATTTTTTTTATTTCATTCCATGTTTAGTATTTCACTTTTTTGCTCCTAAGAAAATCACACTTTTATTTTATATTTAAGTCCTTTTTCATGTACCATTTACGTGTAGTTCTTATTTTACATGAAAACGAAATTTATTCTCAAATAAAATTTTTTAAGAGGAAATTTGAGTTTCCAGAAAATCATTTATCAATTTCATGTGTTTTTACTAATGCCTGTAGACTTAAAAAGGACTTACATAGCATATGGCTTGGCGGTTCATTACAAAAAATATACAGAGAAAGACATAGTTTCAATATTCAGTAGGTGTGCAATATTTTAAGATATTCTAATTTTTCACTTTATATAAAAAAATTATGTTTTACATGAAACATATTCTAAATTAATATTACAGTAGTCTCCGCAGATGTCGGTGATATGGTTATTAATGTTGGAGGCAAATTTAATTCCACTATGAACGGATGCAATTAACCTTAAGCATAACATCGAGATGATGTAATGAAAAAATAACACTCACCATTTTTCAACAATAGAACAAATATAATATATTATATTATATATAAATATATTATATATTATATTATATATAATATAAAATATTATAATATATTGAATCCTTTAACTCCTACGAGCATAATGCCGCTTACGATTTCGTTAATCAGTTGGTTTAAGATTGGCATATATACATTAGATATTATAATATATGTTGTATATTATTATATATTTCTTTATTATATATAAATGTAATATTTTTGAATATTTAATATATTTGAATATTTTCTTTAACAAAAAGCTTGGACACCGTAAACGTCTAATCAGCAAGGCAACAAAATCATAGTGTTATGAAAATCATATGAAAAAAATCTGGAGAATAGTATCTAATTCGGTTATATTAAATTATAATAATAACTACTATTGGCCAAAAATTCAGAAGATTAGCGCCAAAATGACTTTGAGTGCACTTCTGTGTCTTGTTTGCCTAGGTAATATACCTAAGTGCTGTGAATATGTAACTCACAATTGCCATGAATGTACTAAGGCAATTACCACTATAAGTAATTGAAGTGATGCAGACTATAAAATACTTTCAAATATTCTATGCAACAAAGAGTTAGCTTAAGTTAGGTTTAATAATATAGTAATGCTAAGGAGTTTTGAAAAATTATACAAATGTTATAACAAGACGGATTTTCACAAATATTGACTTGATGATCTTCGATTTAACTGAACATTTTTTATGAGCATTTTATAAAAACATCCCTATTTCGGGAAAAAACTTTCACATTTTTTTATTAGGAATTTTCAGAACCGCGGGGTTCTGAAAATTTATATTTTAAAATGATGCACATTATAATAATAAATAATGACTCCAAAAAAATATTAGTATTGAAATTTAACGATTAAAAATATCTATAGTCAGTAAATTCAATTAGTCTATAGCTGGTTTATGATTTCGTTCTAATTTAACACAGTAAGAGAATTTGTTAATGAACTTTCACAGCAAATAACCAAAAACAATTCAAGTTGAACAAAGAAGTCAAGTACAGCTTTAGGTCAGTTAACTAAAAAACACTGACTCTGAGCTTCAAATTTGGCAGGGCAACAAGTTGCACCCTTGGTACTTGTAGTCTTATAAAATTATTTTCAAATAATTAAATATAAGAAATATTTCCAAAAGATTACTAATGAAAAGTATTTGATAATACTTAAAACAGCTGTATATTTAGCCAAAAATTCAATTAATTAATAAATAATAAAAATACGTTGTTGTATTTACTACTGTTCAAGACACCTTTATATTAAAACAACAGTTTCTATTAAAAAAAACATGGACTTTCCTCATTATTGACTTTAAAAATCATATTTAATTAAGATTTTAGACTATATCTCAGGCATATATACAACAATTTTTTATTTATTATTATCTATATAAAATAGTAAAGTCTGGTTAATAATTTTGGGGACTACTGGTTAGTCTCATAGCTTTATCTCAGGCATATATACAATTATTTTTTATGTACTATTATCTATATATGTTAGTAAAGTCTTTCACTACTGGTTAGTCTCATTAATATGATTATTCCTATAAATCTAATGTAATTGCATCCGTCAATATTTCAAATAAAATTGCATTTCAGAAATACATATTCTTATATTTAATATATAAATATTTAATTCAGATATATACCACCACAAATTGAAACACGTAGAAAATTGTATAACCCGTGAAATGGAATACTTTTTGTATCCTGTATGGTTGCACAAACCACGTGAAATTTTGCCAACTAAACTCTCAACAAAAACGGCTGTGTACTGAACCGACTTTACGATGGTTGCGATAAATGGCTTATAATTAAATTTGTTTATTTCGGATTTGGCAAAAACCAAAACCCAAAAGCCACATGCAAACTCATAAAGCACACACTACTGTTCTGGTGGAATCAATGCATGTACACATGGTACACGTTTTATTATCTGGAATACAAGTAAGTATCAACGATTCGAACGACATTATCATTGTCACTATTATTTTGAACAGCAAAACATTATCATGTGCTGTTGTCTGAAAAATTACAAGGAACACTGCTAGAATCTTAAGAGACAAGACTTACCTGCATAGTGCCAGAAATAGTCATCCGTTCGCTAAGTATCTCATGCAAATGCCGAGTTCCCATTGTGTTTCGTAGAGTAGTCTGTGCCAACAGTCTAGTGGAATGGTGAGCGTTCTCCACGTTCGCTATAGAAACTGTCGCATTGGAAACGCGATAATAAACCACTGCATCCACCGAAACAGTTACGCTATCCTTTGTCAGGACCTACAATGTGCAGTGGGGGATTTTTCGGTTTTTGTTTTCTTAAATGTTTCTGCATTTTTGCTTATGTGATTTTTTTTGTTTTGGTTTTTGTTTTTATTTAAATTTATATTCTTATGTTCTACAACATTTTTGCTTAAATGGTTTTATTTTATTATTTTTTTTTTAATATTTTTTTTCTAATTTTTATTTATTCACATTATTGTGAGCTGTGCACTTTTATGTGAGGAGAAAAAATGCACTTAACTCCAATTTTGAATTTTTTATTTCGTAATTGCAAAGATGAAATGAAGTGCAAAGTACAGTTACAGTTACAGTTACAGTTACAGAACATTTACATTTGCAATTTTTTACAGTGTATGCATGTAAAGGATAACATTTGTAAAAGCATTCGCTCGTTTCTTTTGCTCATTTGCTCATAAAATGGGAACTCTACGTGATAGTTCGGTGTTGAACGCGATTAGCCAGTTTTTGAGTTTTGACTGTCTTGACTATCAATTTTTATTGCTTTATTTATTTATTATTTTTATTTGGAAAGAATTTTAAATTTTGATCATACAGGGTGATTTCGTTAAACTGCGCTATAGCGATACGTGGAGCAAACTCAAGAGTTTTAAAGTCACAGTGTTTTTTTTTTTAATATATACTTTTTTACATAACACAACGTTTAAGGATATTTGAATGCAATAAAGACAACTTAAATGATTAAGACAATTCTTTAACGAACAAAAAAGTTTTAATGAATCTAAAAGATTGTGACATAAAAAATAAATCACATTTTATTTACAAAAACTTATAAATTGTTAGAAATCACAAAATAATTTTTTTTTGATATTGAATTAATACTCGTACTCAACAGTTTTGAGGTTAAAAAAACTATAAGAATAATTAATTTAAAAAATTATAATACAAGTATACATTCCTTATAGTATTTTAATTAAATTATATATATACTACGTACTTATATAAAATATGGCTTGCACTATTAAGAAGTAATTTATTAATTAATTAAGAATATAATATTGATAAGACATAGGTTAAACCATATTCATTTCATATATTCTTTAAAATAAATAATTAATCTCATATTCTAATGTAGTTGCAGTAATAGATTTATTTACACATTACATAAAATATTAAACTGTTTGATTATAATAATAAATTATGAAAATAACTAACTCTTAAACTACGGCAAAAACTTAAAGTTAATGAAATTGAATATACACATATTGCAAATATTTTTAATAGTACGTTCAATAGTACTAGTAACAGTAATAGGACGTCTTGTTTATTCTTATACACATATAATATATTGTAAAGATGATGGCATGATTTCTGAAAATGGCTATTAGAGTTGGTCACTTCAATATTTGGTTTTCAATAAGCAAAACATATAGTTTAGTTTTGTTCCTACTATTTTATTTCATACACATTCATTAGGTCTGACATAAGTCGACTCATTAAATACATACACTCAGAAAAATATGTCAGAAAAAATATCAGAAAAAATTGACCTGTTCATTTTGTTAGAGAAATTTTAGCTCAATATATGTCATTTATTACAACATATAGCTTTTATTCCGATAAATGACATTATTTTTAATTAATGTCATTTATTTCAATAAACAATATTTATTACAATAAATGACACTTAATACAATAAATAATATATATTGCAATAAGTTACATTTATTACAATATATAATATTCATTACAGTAAACGGAATTTACTACAATTAATGACATTTATTACGCTTAATAACTAATAATGACAGTAAATTATACATATTACAATAAACAATATTCATAATAAAAAATAATATATATTACAATAGAAAAAAATTATTTTTAGAATAAATAATATTTAATAAATAATAAATTAATTTTATTACAATAAATAACTTTTATTATAATAAATGAAAGTTATTAAACCAACACTATTCATAGCAATAAATCTTATTTGTTCCCATGAATGACATATATTACTATTAATGATATTCATCACAATAAATAACATTTATTAAAATAAATAACATTTATAAAAACAAATGACATTTATTAAAATCAAAAATATTTATTACAATAAGTAGCATTCATAACAATATATTGTAATGTGTGTAAATGTGATGTTTACCACAGCAAAAAACATTACAAAAAAAACATTTATTAAAATAATGTCCAATAAATATCCAATGACATTTATGACAATTATTAATAAGTAATAGCAGTAAATGACATTTAGTACAATAAATCTCATTTATTTCAATAAATAACATTTATTTAAAAATTCAATATTCATTGTAATGACATTCATTGCATTAAATGATTTTTATTGAAATGAATGACATATATTACAATAAATATTTAATTATTTCAATAAATAATATTTAATACAATAATCGACACTTAATTCAATAAACACCACATAATACAATAAATAGTATTGTATTGTAATATTGTAACTTCATTTACGATTAATAACAATAATAAAAAAAGTACTTTTATTGCAATAAATGAAACTTTTTATAATTAATGACGTTTATAATTGCAATAAATATATTATAATAAATTAAATATATTATAATAAATGAAATTTTTTACAATAAAAAATATCTTTTAAAATAAATGATTATCACAATACACAACATTGATCACAATTAATGTAATGATGTAATTACTTATTGCGCTAAATGACATTTATAACAATAAATAACGATTAAATAATATATAATATTTATAACAATGAATAATTGGAATGAAACTGAATTTTGTTTTAATGTATTATATTAGGCAATAAATATCAATTGTTGCAATATATATATGTAATGTAATATGTAATATGTAATATTATTATTATAAATAACATTTAGCGCTATAATAAAATCTGCTGCTTGAACGTAATGAATGTTATTATTTAAAAAATTATTTTAGAACTCCGACGTTGATTTCGGAATTTGCTAAGAGTTTTGAATTCAAAAATAAAAATAAAAAAATAAAAATAAATAAATAATTATAAAGCATTGCATATAATTGCTAAACAAATATTGTAACTATTAGAGCATGTGAGTATATAATTCGGTTTTGCAAAACCTTTAAACATGTTAAATTAGTATAATAAAGTATTAATTAAAAATTATACAATATTATTAACCTAAACTGATTAACAGACAGTTTTCTCAGGTATCTTTGGAATGTAATTTAAAAAAAAAAAAAAGAATATTTAACAAATATAGATGAAAAAATAAAATGACGATTTTTATATACCCATATATTATCACCTAAATTTAATACTATAACACTTAAAATTATTATTTATATGATATACCTATGTATGATTATATTATATTATTATAAAAAATAGATTCACTTATTATGAAGTTGTTATGCTATTGTTTTTGAATTTAGGGTCATCGATACCGTTAAATTTCTATTTATGTTTAATAATAAGTCATCTGTAAGGGTAGCACAATGATAGTAGCTCTGATTGAATAATGTTCGAAACTGATAATTAAAACAATGTGTAATTAATTTATAAAAAAAAATAAATAAATATATTTTACATTAATAGCACCGTGAAGAATTACAAGCCGATGTTTAGTGCGATCAGAATATTTTAAAACAGGCATTAGCTGTGCCTGTGTTTATCAAACACATCAAATTAAATAGATTATTATATTAGTGGTTTAGAATTTAATATATAGAATTGATGATCAAATTGAAACTATATATTATATATTAATATTTTATATAAATATTCTTCTCAAGCCGGTATCGTTTCGTGAGATATTAAAGCTTGTATGAACAATTGCAACACGTGAGTTTTGTTTTTAAAGAACAACTAAATAAGAATCTTATAAAATTTGGGATTAAAAATAATGTAAATGTATAATATCAATATAATATATGTACATATACGTACCCAGGATTTCACCAAGGAGAACTAACAATGGAATACATATATATATAAAGGGAATACATTTATATATATATGTATATTATATATGGTACATATAATGAAGACATAGTACATAAAGATTTGAAAGTCGAGAGTGTACAAAAGTACCTATATCAAAGACAGAGCACTGAAATTGTTTGATTCCGCCAGGAAGATATACTGAGGTTCAAAGCATACTTCTATAAAATCATCTGAACAACTTATCAGAATTTAACGATGCTTTTATTAGAGTGGATAATCTAAATGGTCGCAAATAGTATTGAGTAAAAGTGCTTTAGACACTAACTCGCGTTTGAACAAGCAAAGAAGAAGAAGATATATCGTTTCGAAAAATATATTATATTAAAATGGAGACTGTATGTATATATTTACATATAAAAATGGAATATTTCTTTACAAAACTGATAAATAACGATTACAAATACTCTTCATTTTCTCGACAAGATCTATCAATCGTATCACTCAATAGTCTATTTTAAGAGTATTGAGAATAAAAGTATTTATCGCAAGTATAAATACATTCTTAGCCCTGTGATTGAAAATGATGGAACAGATACGATAAGGTACAATGTTAAGTTGTATCAGTTAATAATTAAATATATTGTCATTAAATACGTGATAAAGTCGAGAATAGAATGGGTTGGCATATACGTATTATAAGATTAATATTTTCGGATTATACCTTTCACTGAGAGCAAGCTGTAGTTAACGACTACGCACAAGATAGATAGATCACGTAAATAATGACTTGCAGAGAATAAGCGACAATAATAGGCCTATTCTTTTGTAACAATGTCGTAAAAGAACAACATAAAAAAGTACTACTTTCTGGAAAAAGTGGAAAGTTTTTTTCCATTATTAATTGATTCTTAGTTGATAATTAAATCAAGCAAATTATTTTTCTGAGTGTAGAAAAAATAACAACTACGAAATACGAATAATTATATGTTAACTGTCGCAAAAAAAAAACAACAGTTAACTGCGATATCCAGTTAATTGTCATATGTTGACAGTTAATTGGATATTTTTTACGTACGTCCAAAAATCATTCACAATAGAGAAATTTTTAGTCTTAGCAATTATGCGATTTGAAATCTTATTAGTTTAACGGTTTCAAATAAATTGGACAAAATAAGCCAGCAGTGTTGTTGTTTCATATGCTATTTTTAAAATAAGCGATTGTTCTTTTGAGATATGCTTACAAAAGAAAAGAAAGAATATTGTATGACAAGTTTAGATCTTCCAACGACTGTTACGCCAAATGTAAGAGATAAAGATTTTCAAATAAATATGCTTTGAATATTTCAGATGTAAAGATTACAATTAGCAAAAATATATATACGAGAAATAAATATATATAGAAATAGTTCTTATTGGAATATTTAAAGTTAACACTCCTTAAAAATAGAAATAAAATTTTATAAGTAATGCATATATAAAGCTGCAGTACAAGAACTTTGCACAGATTGAAAATTAACGGATGTAAAAATTGTCCAATTATGTTAGGAGTAGGAAAGATTGAACTTATTAAAAATAAATAAGTATTTTTAAATATAATGCATATATAAAGCTGCAGTAAACTCTTCACAAATAAAAATCAACTGACGGAAAAGTTATTCAATTATGTTGCGACTTTTTATATCAAATGGTCGAACTGTCTTCTTTCTTATCCTTTAGCAAGAAATTATTCTATGTACATACTAAAAATCTTAATATCTTAATGAAGCAAGCTAATGATTAGCACTTTATATAATGTTAAAGTTTTAATAAATATAATATATACCTTGTTATTGGTCATAAATATATTAAACAATTTTGTAAATTAATTTTATCAGAAAAAAATATAAAAAATTAATTACATAAAAACAATAAATAATATATAAATATATGCTGTCATATTTTATAAATATTTCAAAATAAAATAGAAACTAATTATTGTATAAAATTAAAATTTATAACTAAAATTAATTATTTCAACTACAATAAAAAAAAGTAATAATTTATTAAAATTTATTTACACTGAGGAAGTATAAAAATTAAACAAAATTTACTAATAAATTAAAAAATATGTACCTATTATTTGTACAACATTTACACACTGTAACTCCTAAACTAAAGAGTTTAAAAAAATTATATATATTATTACAATTTGCACAGTTTTCCAGAATCATCCTGCTTAAATTAACAACAAAAATAAATCAAATTATTACAAATTACCAAGTATAATAAATATTTTTCGGCGGTGTGAAATAACTACGATTACAAATATTATTTATATACGAATACAAAATCCGTTTTTGGACCTTAGAAATGAGTACGAATATTTCAAATGCAGGAAATTTAAAGACCTTAATTATTAGTAGGCACTCTCTAAGATTACTAGTACAACTAACAGGATATGCAATCAAATGCTATGTTTGCTTTTCATTATTAATATAACTAATTACGAATATGATATATATTAGATTACTTTAATGTGATTTACTATAAATGCTAACATTTATATATATATATATATATAAAGTACACATATAAATATATATATATTATATATTATATATCTATATATACATATATATATATGTATTATTTATATAAATGATAAATGGTTATATCTTATTATGCAAAATATTTCATTGTGGTTTGATATTATTGCTTTCATATTGGAGAACATGCGAACCCTTGCCCATTTATCAGCCTAAACCACGCAAACACATATAGATGAACTCGACATAGGTTTGCTTCTATGGGTGTCATATCCTTCGCTTGTGCTCAAACGAATTAAAGGTATCAATTAAGTATTAATTATAATAATTAATTTAATTTTTTTAATGTATTTATTTGATATATTTTTGCTAGTTTTTGTACATAAATTTAACGTAACAAAACTAAAGATTATGTGTATTTTAAATTTACTTTTTAATTTCAATTTAAATGCATTTCTGTGAGCTAATTCAATTATTATAAATATAATATATATATTTTTAATATTAATTTTGATTTATATTTGAAACAAATGTAAAACGATGTTGTGTTTGTTATTAAACAATTTTTAAATTAAATATGTTTAAATGCATTTTGTATTGTAAATTGTAGTTTTAAAAGACTTTTATGTAAAAAATTTCTCTAGTAAACTAAATATATTAACTAACAATAATTAATGTTAAAAGTTTATTGAGAAAAGACAGAAAAGCTTCTTAGTATAGACATTTATGGAAATTGAGCATGCTTTCAAAAAATTGTAACTCTTAATCGTAATCGGGGAGAGGGGAATTTAAATAATTTAAATAAGTGCAGAGGGTAATTTTTTGAAAGTAAAACAAAGTTCATTTCACTAAAAAAAATTTATTGAAAAATAAAATAATAATTTATTTGTTTGTTATTATTGTGTTCTTGTGAGTACATATTTTTATTTTCCATTTTTTATTATATTCATTATAATCCAATCATTTTTTACTTAACTAAACACCTTCCATTTTTTGAAATTCTGTGCTTCATATATCAGATGGTTTTCTTTTTTAATATAGATTATTTTTTTAACGAAATAATGTAGTTTTACTATATTGTATTTAACGAATTATATACATATACATTTTATAAATATAAAATATTAATAAAACATTTTTTTTTAAAATAAGATACCTACTTTCTAAATTTTTTTAATTAGTCAATATTTAAATAATACCATTTAAAAAAAAATTAGTTCCTAAAATAAATTTTTTGAGCCAATACTTCAAATCTATTCTATAGTCACCTTCAGGCTACTATAAGGTTCTTATAAATTATTATATAATATTATATATAAATAAATAAATTCCTTCAACTGCTAGGCCAAAAATATATAATGTATATATATATATTAATTATATGCTCTCATTATAAGAACATTTTAGTTGACTATAAAATATAGTCGAGATTTTAGTTCATAAAGAAAATTTTTTTTAAAACTAAATTTATTTAAAAAATTAATTTTTTAACTAATAACCAATTAGTCCGTTTTAAAAAGAAAATTATAATGGTCAACAAAACAATAAATTAACTCTTTTTTTTATATATGCATCAGCGAAAATAAATTAATTAAAAAATGCTAAATTTGATTTTTGTAATTAATCCAATTATCAACAATTTTATTTTCAATATTTAATTAAAAATTGTATAAAATATTTTGTAATTATTAATTATTAAAATAAATTAAATTTTCTTTTCTTTATTGGTATTGATATTAAATCTAAGCATTTCGTACATTAAATAGAACGATCGTGGTTATATTGCCAATAATTAGCAATCATAAAGTTCAATGTAGAAGGCTATGTTACGTCTGTTTTTGAAACGTGCCTTTTACTTGGTAAGGAGAGCAGAGTGTGACTAATATTACAATAAGTTTAAAATACATAAATTTGAAAACTTCACTTGAAATGTTATTCACAGAACAAATAACTTAATATTGACATAGGTAATTACAAACTTTTTCCCTTAAGTAAAGTTCTCAAATTCATTATTATTATACATTTTAGGTTCATATCTCTCCTTGAAAACATGTTCTAATATAAATAAATTTTATGTCACCAATTAATGTTAAATTAATAAATAAGAAACTCTCAAAAGTTTAATCTATTGGGATTCTATATTGTCAGAGTGTAGTATTCGCACTCTATCTCTACATACACTTTATAAGGTTTATATATTAATAATAATATTCATATATTAATATAATAGTAATATAATAATGTATATTATTATTATATATAATATAATATGCAATATAATATTATTATATTGTATAAAGTACTTTTCGCTTAAATTAAACTTAAAGGAACCAGAAAATTAGTTTTTTATTACAGAAGTTTTGTTCACTACTTTTCACTACACTTTTCAAAATTGAATGCCTACTTTCCATTTTAGTTCGTTTTAGCCGAAACTTTATATTAAATAAATTCATTTAGTATGGAAACTACAGTATACTGTATTTATGAATACATCTACAGACATTGATGGTTTTTTTTGAAATATTATTCTTAAGACTGTAATATTTGTTTAAACCAAATAGATGGAATTTAGGTGAAAAATAATACACAAAAATGTTTTTTTACATACATTTTAGATGAAATAGATATATTTTGCTTATAAAACCGATTTTTTAGCCAATCGAATAATAAATTTATTAAATAACTAAATTTTTATTGTTCATATGTGGTTAATAAAAAATTAATAACATCTCAATAAAAGTATTAATTAGTGATATACTTGAAAAAGTGCAGTAATAAAAATATAAAGAAAGTAAAAGTGATGAACCACGTACTAAACATTCAGTAACAAACAGAGCTATTAAAATGCTAGAACTGCGGCATATACGAAATTGTTGAAGAAAATGATCAAATTAAAATAACAGACTATATTAATAATGGAACATCAGCGCAAAATACTACTTAGTTATATACTATTTTTTGCATCGAACATATTTTTGCATACTGTTAAAATTATTTTTATCCTCCACTTTTTGTTTTAAATATTTAAATATTTTTTTTACAATTTTCAAATTGAAGAAACTTTTTAATTTTGTTTGAATTTTACTTTACAAACAATTTTTAAAATATGACTGGAATATTCATTAAGATTTCCAATGAAATTTTTGCAGCTGTCGCTAAGATGATAATATATATTATGTTACTGTTAAGAAACTGAAATAGGAAAAGTATACTAATTTCACCCACTATAAAATTTGGTTCAAATTTGATTAAACTAAGTTTTAGTTGAATACACTAATATTATAGAAAAAATAGGAGAAATTAGAAACAACCTTCTCACTTCACGCCACTATGTGACTCAGTTTCTATTTATTTTTATAAGATTGGGATAAGATTGGTAATTCATTAGATATTGCAATGAATGCATATAGTCATTGGAAACTATTAGAAAATGTATCTCACCTAGCTTCAACTTTTTTATTTAATATTTGTTTAATTGCAATTAGATTCCAATTTATTTAGTTGGGATAATATTAATTTAGATTTCGGTAAATATTGCAATAATAAACGAAATTGAAAAAGTCACCCCGCCTTATTTTATATATTTAATATTTATTTATTCGGGATAAGGTTTCAATTTTCACTCAGAATTCATTCGATAATGCTATATGTAGAAAAACATAGTAATAGAAAATAGAACAAATACTAATAAGTAATAAATAATAAGTAATAAAAAAAGTTAGAAGAAGGTGGGTAGCCTCATTTTATTTTTTTAATATTTATCTGTTTGCGATTAGATTACAAATTATTTTTATAAGTTTGATTTTATTTTCATACATATATATAGAGATCATTAGATTATTAGGTATTTCATTAAATATTGAATATGTTTAGTTTTTATATGTCATTATTTTTCTAATTCACTTTTTATAGTATATTTTAAGTGTTTCAAAAATTAACATAAAATTTAATAAGAT
>NC_051846.1:225929637-225940086 GCF_002237135.1 Teleopsis dalmanni | reverse complement strand
AGAATGTGTAGTGTAAGAATCCTTCAAATACTTCGCATTACTGTTTTAAAGGATTTTAATGAATTTTTACATGTGCTCAAAGAGGAAGTCTGCATTTTTCTCATTAAGAAGATATTGTTTTTATCTTAAAGGATAATTGTTTCAAAACAATGTGAACTGATTTCGGAAAATTGATATGTTAAAACGATATGATGAGTGAGATAGATTAATAAATTGCTTACAAATTTGCCAAATAAGATTTACATTTTTCGTCAATTTATTGTATTTAATAGAATTGAAACGAAATATACACTTGATATATATATATATGACAGACTGAACATCCTTTGAGGACAGTCTAATAGTTACAAAAATAACTGATATTTTAAATTATGCTTACATCCTTTCATCCACTTAAAATTTACTACCTTCTTTTTGTTAGATTTTCTTTATTGCTTTTTAAATTCTCTAGTTCCGAGTGGAGTTCATGATTCTTCTGTGGCTTAATGCAAGTTGACACCATGTCTCCTAAAATGTTCACAGGACCTCCCAAGTGTACCTCGAGCGATAACTTATAGTTACACTAGTGCCACTTAAATAACTCTTAAACATTTTCAACCACTTGAAGCCGCCAAACAGTCTAGCAATCTCAACGTTTGTCTCTGAACTATTTTTATTTCAGCAAGGACCTCACATATGGTAGTTTGTTATCTTAAGTCATATATTTTTTCTGTTACATAATTTATTTAATTGACATTTTACATAATTCTTTATCACTTCCGTATTGGTTTCAATTGCCATTGCCTTGGTTTGGTTGTGGCGGTCAACCGTAAAGTGCAGTTCGGGTCCACTTAAATTATTGCGGCAGTGATTGATTTGGGTTTAATGTGTTTAAGAGCATTTGGAATTCCCAAATAAAATATTAAATATATTACACATACTGAGAAGAAGAGTCCTTAACCAAATGATTAGACAAACTCATTGAAGGATCTGATCTCTTCGACTTGAAGATAACGAATGAATATAAATAAAAAACTTGAACTATATATTCCTTGCTAACTCTTAATTTTTTATAATTCTATACTTATGGGCCTATTATTTTATCAATTGGACTATTCCCTTATTATTTGATTAAAATAAAAATCTTATAATTAAGTTTATTTTTAAAAAAACGAAATATTTTTTCGTATTCCCAAATGTTTTCTATTTTTATGCAGTATTTAGGTATCTAGTAAGTATTCTTATTCCTAAAACAACAACAAGGTTTGTTATTTCTAAACAATCATTAATTTAAACAAAAAACAACAAAAATATTTCATGTTTGACATTTGGTCAAAGCAATGGGCGAATTGTTTGTTATTTTACTTTCTTCGCCTGAAGACATTAAGGCACTTTTCTCGAATGCCTTTCACTTCTAAGGCGGGGCGACATTTCTCAATTCGAATCGGAACTTTGCATATCGAATGACACAAAATCTGTTACAAATTTAAAGAAAAGAAAGCACTCGACTCAGTTTGACAGGAACTACAAATCATTTGTCATAGAAGAAAAACATTCGTGCCTCTCATATTCCTACGGTCAGGGCAAAAAAAAATCAAAGAGTATCGGCATTGTTTTGATAGTCGTCTTAGGACTCAAAAGTTTAGGATCATAAATTTTCGTATTATGATTTTTTAATTACTTAGTTTTTCATTTAAGAAGATATTCACATATTTCTTTTGATGTTTGTAAAAATAATCGAATTCGAATAGTACTATCGTACTCTTAAGGTAAAAGTACTTTTCTATTCATTTTGATAGAAATTAAGGAAGATTTGATTACGTTTCGTAATGAAATGAAATAAATTTTTTATTATTTGAAGTTAATTTAAATCTCTGCATTAAAAATCGGAAAGACCCGTTAATAAAAATAAAGAGATCGTAAGAGTCTATGGATAGACATCGTAAAAAGGTTTTGACACCCCATTCAAATGAAAGGAAGACAGCCTAAATAACCTTGTGCCTTAGCTATGTTTCTAATATTAAAAACATACCAGTTATATCAGTTCACGAAAAAAAGAAAAGCAAAAAGTCTCGTCACTCCTCCACAGGACCACGATGAAATCAAAGGAAAGATAAGTCTCATTGCAAGCCTTTATTAAAACTCAGTGACCTATTAGCATTCATACCGTAGCCATGAGTAGATTTCGCTTTAGTCGAAGCAGGATGGTCTGCTAAGAATCTAAATCTGTACAGGCTCGCGTTGCTAACCCCAGGAATTTACGTTTTATTGCCAATTTAAGTGTTGCAAGAGAGATACTAATATCTATAAAAATATATAGATATTTTAAGTGTAAATTGCGGAGAGCAACGCATCATCTTTGGAAATCTCGGTACAATTACTCGAAATGTTTTTGTGTTAAGAAGTCCATATGATTTGAGTAGTTACAAACCTAAAATATTAAGTCCATTCTATTTTAGATAGATGATATTTAAGATTCTATCTATTCTATTCATCCATCAACCCATCTATGCACCGATCTTAAGTTTATTCAAGGTTTAGGTTAGATCAAATATAGTCAATTTAAAAAAAAACTGGGCAACCCCGATTCAGTATGATTGCAAGCTCAGGGTCAGTTCTGACCTGATTTGGATTGCTGTTCTATCAAGAGCCTAGGCAATAACCAATAAACAGTTTTCCTGTGGATAGAAAGTAAAGTTCGCTGAATTTATAGATCGACTTACAAAATGTAAAGCCTACCAACCGCTAGTATCTGTCTTCAAACAATGAAATAAAACTTCAGCTATTAGTTTTTTCCTGACCGCAGTATGATGTTTGTACTGCTGGAAGATACTGCTAGTAGATTGAAGTCTCTCATGAAAGTCTTAAGTACGCTCCACCTACTGAGAAAGATTCAGACTGGAGTAAGTTACAAATTGATTGGTTTCAGAGTGAGATTTTCTATAGGTCAACCAGCTTTACGTATTTTTTCAGTTACTTGCAATCAAAAGACAATCTTAATGAGAAGGATTGGATCAGTGATAGCTGTGTGAAGTCAGAGCATATAGTATAACTATGTTACTAGTATTTCTCATTAATGTTAATCATTAATATTATCTGAATAAATATAACTGCATATTGTATTTCATATAAACCATTTAAAATAAAAGTTCTTATAAAAAAACTTCACAATAATAAATAATAATGAAAATAATAATTATTGTCATTGAAACTTGATTGATTAGTGCAGCTCGAATGACAATTATTCAACAGAATTCCGATGATTAATTACTGAACGTAGCTGAGTGCGCGTTCCTATCCTACTACATACTTCCATGTAATTCCGCCTATAGGTAGGGAAGCGTATTCTTGCCTATTACAACTGCATGTATGCATGTGAGTGAATGTAAATAAATTAACGAAACATTACATTTACTGGGAAATATAATTTTATCACAACATATCTCATATAGAAAAAATTATAACAGAAACATCAGTTTAAAGAATTTATAGTTCATGCTTTGTAATTTTTTTATTTATTTTGGAAACCCTATATACGAGTTTATATTTAATATAATAATAACTTTATTTAATGAAATAAAAATTTTTATTCTCAAAATTGGAACAAAATTTAAAATCATTTCAAGCCGTTGCTACGGAATATTGTCCTCCTCATTTGATACAACTAGATTATGATCTAGTGCCAACTAGTGTCTTACTCAGACGCCTACGTTCGGTTTATGAATACCAGGAAACAGAAGAATGGATAATACCATCTAAATGAAAGTAAATCAATCTTATCGATAATTTATGATTCCCATAATTAAATAAATTTTGTTAATTTTGTCAATGTAAAATGATTAACAGGAATAATTAAGAAAATTTTGGCTCAATTTTAATTAAATAATCTAGCCACAATCGCTAGGTTTTTTTCACAGTTGTAACTTTCGGAGACAAATATGTCTACTTTGATCAACTCATCTGCCATAAACTTACCTGAAATATTCCTCTGTCGTAGTTCTCACATGAGTAAGATAGTGAAAAGTTTATCCCACTTGTCAAAAGAAGCTCTGCGATTCACGACAACTTTATGCTGAATGCAGTCTTGCCAACAGAGTAAGAGAAAGCCTAATCCCTGATCATTTGTTGGACTTATTTGGCGGTGTATTGAAGCAAAGGCTTTCGAATAATTATAGAACAGTCAATCGGGCAGATAAAACTCCAATAGGTGAGCATGAAAAATTCTCTAATGCTCCAATAATCATGAAATTCTAATTGTCATGCACAGAATGGAATTTACAAAACCAGATACTAGGGAAAGTCTCTACAATGAAGAAATAAACACAGAGAAATTCATTCTAAAAATATTATTAAAAAAATATCGGTATTTTTGAGATCCATAGTAAAGAGTGCGAGTGTGCAAGTGTGTTTATAATCACAAAAATAAAACTTCTGTATATATGTATTTATATCTTCACGATTTCAGTTACGTTTAAAGTTTATTACAATAGACCTGTTTTGTAATCATACTGCAAACAATCTCTGATTTTAAGATTACAGTACAAAACAACAACATGGCTAGCTTAATTAATCCAACTCATTTACCATCTGTTATCGAAATAATAGTTCACAACATAGGGATGCAAAAGCCAGGACTTCGAACCGGAACCGAACCGATATATTTTTCTTTTGAACCAGAACGAAAACCGGAATGGAACAAATTCCGGTTCGATCAGGGCTTCGAAGCGGAACCGAATCAAAAACCAAAAAAACCCAACATTTTTGCAGAAACGAAAACTGGAATCGAACCAAACCGAAGTACATTTTTTTCTTTTAAACCGGTACGAAAAAAATTCCGGTTCAAAGCCCTGGCCAAAGCTAATAAACATGTCTATTGTGAATAATGTTTGGAGTTTTGTCTATTGTGAACTGTCATTTTTAGTCAATTATTAAGAAATTGTTGGTTATTATTCGAATTTAATTACTATAACTTTACATTTTCGATGTATTTCTCAAGTTTTAGGTTACTTTTTAAAATCTTCAATAAAATAAGCAAACAAATTTAACACTCCAAGATTTACATACCTATATGTATCTCTGTCATACATTAACACAAAGCATGTGATAGAGTTAGGAGTGTTGCCACCCGAATACCACCCAACATAATACTTATATTATATTATTTTTTTCCAACATATTACCTAAAGATAATGCCTATAATTAAATTCTATATGGCTAAGTATAATAAATATCCCCTCTATTCTGAATATTCCCTCCTTTCATATATGTTATGTTAAAACTTATTTGGGGAATATATATACACTGATATGATTACATACTGATATGATGGCAGTAAGCTAAACTAGAAAACATAGAAAAACTCTAATTAAAGACCGTACACACTACATACTAGACGAGTATGTAAATTTCCACTCTCTCCTTACCCATACTCCTCTGTTTATGTATTTGTTTATGTGTTGTGTTGAAGATGTGTGCATGTATGCGGCATTTCTAAGACAGTTCCTGTCACTTTGACAAATTATTTTCGTCTTCTTTATCAATTCGGTTCGAAATTAGTTGATGTGGGCGGGAGGCGGAGGCGGGCGTTTTAAAGTTTGCTGCTGATTAATGTAAAATAGTTTTAAAAGCAAACTTTTCACATTAATTAAACACACTTGAGATGCGATGTGAAGTGACGTGCAGTGTTACTTTAATTACGCTTACCCCTATAAAGTATAAAAGAAAAGCCCACAAAAGCGATTGGTTTTCTTTATTTATAAATTTCTTATTTTCTTTGAAATTAAATTAATATCTTGAATAAATCTTACATTTCTTGCGAAAAGCTTTATTAGTTCCTTAATGCAACCGATTTTTTGCAATAGTAATGCAACTCAATTTATAATAGTGGTTAATTGATATATCCTGGCAACACTGAAAGAGAGTATCGCTTATCAAAAGCCTGGTAACAATATTGCTTGATATATGGAACAATAGTACAGACAATATTTCTTTCGCGTTGGGTATATGGCCGACTATCATCTATGCGTACAGTCACGGAAGTTCTGCACTTGATTCAGGCTCAATAAAAGTTTAGAAGACTCCCATTTCTATAAGTTCGCAGATAGTTCTCCAAACTATTTTCCGAAGTACATCTTACATCTTACAGTTTTTTCCGAGAATTATCGCAAAACTGCTTTGACATGGTGCAGAAATTGATAAGCAAGTACTGGAGTCCTAATCGCATAATAATCAATTCTAAATGACTACATAAGTCTGCACAGAATTTTACGAGGGCTAGATTTAATTAACCATTCAATTCTATTGACCGGCACTTAATAAAGTCCCTGTTGAGAAAACTGGCGTGTGACCGCAATAAGTCGCTAATGGCGCGATACCCTTGGAGCATCCTTACAATTAAGGTAGGATATCACTCGTTAATAAATATGAGCTGAAGTTGTTGACTACTTGTTTGATTAGTCATTGTGGTTTGCATGTACATCTGCATATCTTAGCTTTGTTTGAAGTTACAGAAGCGATAATCACATTTTTAAGGATTGTCCAGTTTTGCTCTGACCCGGAAGTTTTTCTTACCGTCTGATGACACGATTTTCTTTAGTCATCATTTTAAAGGCGGGCTAAAGTTGTTTGGCAAAAAACAATATCAGATAAGGTCGCTGTGCGGATATAAACTTTTCTATATTGAGAAAATTCACAAAATACGATTTGTGAAAAGTATATATGATGATATATGGTGACCTGTGACTGCCTTGTTTATCTTTTTGCTCTCCGTTTTATATTTGGAGATTTTACGAAATACGATTTATGAAATTGAAATGATTTATGGCAACCTGTGACTATACTAATTATGGTACATGAATTCCACACATTAAATTTTTAATCCTTTCACTACTTAGCTATGCAAGTTAAATCTTTTTGTGTACTTGACATTTTCACATTTCTAAAAACTTAGTATACGGGTTAAGAAAATAAATATTTAACGTAATAAAGTTTTACTTAAAACTTTAGACGAACACTATACTCTAATCTGGCAACTCGAAAAAAGGTAATATACGTCAAGTTAAGCGAAAACACTAGAAATAACCTAAAGCTAAGGTGTGGGAAAGAGATAGCTGCTAAGTTCGCAAAGAAAACTTCAGATAAACGGTAAAAGTTATATTTTTGTTCATCGTTGTCGATGAAACCATTAGCACTAAAATTTTCATATCATACTATCCATCTGTAACATTTCTATTACGATATAATAGATATTTGTAGGCAGATTTACGATATTTAAGTGCCTTGATTAATTTAAAAGAAATTTGGTACGATAAGGTAAATATTTTTTGCATGTGCACAAAATTTTCGCTAGGTGAATACTTGATCACGAGATACGCGATCAAGGATTCACATATTAAAAAAATTATATTTGTATTAAAAAACAAAAACATATATATAAATTATATATATAATATAATTTTGGGGAATTAAAGAAAGTCTCTATCTTTTTTGCAATTCAAGACAAGTACTTAAGGTTGCCATATTTCAAGTTTTGTTTTTGAAAATGACATTTATTCGTAAATGAAAAAATATTAAATTAATTCCTTTTACAAATTTTATTTTTGAAGGTGTGAAATTGTTTTTTAAAAATGGAAGAAAACGCTACAGAAATGTCCGTCACTGTTCATAAATATATAATAGAAGATAGAGTCGACTTAAAGGGCTGTACTACTATATTTTTGGGCAGAGCAAGTGACACTGGAGATATAGTAGCTATTAAAGCTCGAGACCGTTCCACCAAGCACAAACAAATGCAAACCGAAGCTGAAGTTTATCAAAAAATTCAAGGTGACGTTGGTATACCATGTATGAAATGGTTTGGAACACATGGTGATGAGAGTGTTCTAGTGCTTGAATATATAGGCTCGACACTAGAGCAATTATATAACATTTTTTCTCGTAGTTTTTCATTAAAAACTATTTTAATGCTAGCAGATCAAATATTGACACGAATTACTTATATCCATTCCCGTAACTTCCTGCATTGCAATATTGCACCAGATAACTTCGTTATAGATGCTGATGAGCTGACCAGTATTATTTGCCTTATTGATTTCGGCCTAGCGAAAAAATATCGCGACGAGCGTACATTTGAGCACATACCTTGTACGATAAAAGAGAACGAAGAGATTGACATTGGTACGGCGGATTATGCATCCATAAACACCCATATGGGTGTAGCACAATCGCGACGTGACGACCTTGAGGCAGTTGGATACCTGCTAGTCTATCTTTGTTTAGGGTCATTACCCTGGCAAGGCATCAAGGCATCCGACAATCGTGAGAAGTGTAAACTTATGGCGGAGAAAAAATTCTCTACAACTACAAAATCATTATGTCAGGGGCTTCCAAATGAATTTGTCACTTATTTGGATTACTGCCGTCAGCTGCGTTTTGATGAAGTCCCTAATTATTTGTACTTACGTGCGCTATTTCGTAGCTTATTAAATAATAATGGCTTCATCAATGATAATGAATTCGATTGGAATTCACCAAGTGATTGTCCAAAGAGTCAAGATGAAGTCGAAATGGAAGAAATGGAAATCAAAGTGCAATATGAAGAAGGCTCAACACAATTGGCTAGTGATGAAGTAGATTCGTCTGATCAGACAATGATGGATACTGATGCAATACCCGTAAATGAAGATAACGATACAGAATCTGATAGCTATAACGAATCGATGACTGAAACATATTAAGTACCGCAGCCTAAAGACGATCCAATCGAAATATGTTTTTTGGTGAAGACGATTATATGAACATTATTTAAAATACGATTAACTCGATCATAGTTTATTTTTTCTTTTTTGTATTATAATGGTTGTTTCTAATGGTTAACTTTTTATATATGTATTTCCATATTTTTATATTATAATTACATTGTTAACGCTTACTAAAATAAAAAATCTGATCATATATTTGTCCAGTCTGTTCACTAAATGGAACCTTTAGAACTAATAAACCGATAGTATTTAAATTGAAATAAGTCCTTATAAATGCACCTGCAATAATTTCTATAACAGATTTGCCAATATTTTACTTCAATAATTTGAACGATAGTTACAACCCCAGGCACCATATAAAGTTCCAAAAGTGGCGTTCTACAGCAACGATAATCAAAATTGTGCTTAGCAATAGTCGGCTCCCTGACTACATTAAAACTTTTCAAAACTAATTCAATGATTATTAACAAGTTTAATTAATTATAAAATCTCATGCCAGTAACTCAAAACAGAGGGGGAGTTTATATTTAGCTATCTGAGATAATCTTTTCTCTTTAGAAGTATTGGAGATTTTATGCATTAGAAAGGCAGTATGGTTATTAGGCAATATTAGTTCTATAAGTAAAAAAGTGGAGAAGTTTATGTCTCAAGGCCAATAGGAAATTATATGGAAGAAGACTAATTGATGGGTATTATGTGATACATTCTGATCACAGCTGAGAAATCTCTATAAAAGCAATACTATATTCTCGTCAATGGGGGATGCTTAAAAAATGCTATTTAAAAAATACTCGCTGAGTTCAAGTTTACTCAATAATGACTATAATGACGGATGATCTATTGTAATATACAATCTATTAAAACAGAATATTAAGCCATTCAGGTTAATAAAAGTATATTTTAAAGTATTTTTTAAAGCAAAAAATATTAAGCAAGACTGCTTGACAGATTTTAGTTTGATACAGCAATCATATAGAATTTTTCTCTTACATGAGAGGATTTTTTCATTTCAATGTAGACCTATTCAGGCAAGTACAGCTTATATTTGGTCAATTTAATTGTTTATATCAGTCTTTTAAATTTTCTTTATTAGTTATTTCACATCCGGAGGGCTGTTTTAGCTTAATATACAACACTATCAAAGTTGTGCTTCTAAGCACTATTTTACTGCTTCCTATGGTAACACTATCAACCCCTGCAGGAATCGGGTTACAATATTTCCAAGATAAAGTGTGTCTGTCGACTAAGAAGTGTTTAAAATCCATTTCACATCATCCTGTACTGTTTGAGGTAGTCAGTGAGTCACACTTGCAGCACCCGAACGGATGAATGGTCACAGGGTCCACAGCTTCGGAAGTCTGATCAAGAGATGTCAAGTTCTTTAATTTGAGTATCGTTGGGGATGTAAATTAAGTCCAATATTATGCAGGTAGAATGACTGTATTTGCTTACTTTCGTTCGATGTGGAGTGGCATTCTCCAACCGGTTGCTGCGACTCAAAGAACATGAGAGATAAGCCTTGCTCCGTCTGATGAAGGAAACTATAGTCAAAAGTTCAACTTTAATTGTTACGAAATTCCTTAGAAATCGTATGTGATAATGCCGAAAAGCATTTATCAGCACATTACGGTGATACGTGTGTTAAGAGCACTATGGTGTTAAGGGTTTAAGACAGGTCATCACGTTAAAAAAATATAAACTCTATAATACT
>NC_051846.1:225920576-225929537 GCF_002237135.1 Teleopsis dalmanni | reverse complement strand
CAGCAGCAAACTTTAAAACGCCCGCCTCCGCCTCCCGCCCACATCAACTAATTTCGAACCGAATTGATAAAGAAGACGAAAATAATTTGTCAAAGTGACAGGAACTGTCTTAGAAATGCCGCATACATGCACACATCTACAACACAACACATAAACAAATACATAAACAGAGGAGTATGGGTAAGGAGAGAGTGGAAATTTACATACTCGTCTAGTATGTAGTGTGTACGGTCTTTAATTAGAGTTTTTCTATGTTTTCTAGTTCAACTTAATGCCATCATATCAGTATGTAATTATTGTATATACTCGTATATTCTCGAACTAGTTTTAACATAACATATATGAAAGGAGGGAATATACAGAATAGAGGGGATATTTATTATACTTAGCCATACAGAATTTAATTATAGGCATAATCTTTTGTTACTATGTTGGAAAAAAATAATATAATATAAGTATTATGTTGGGTGGTATTCGGGTGGCAACACTCCTAACTCTATCACATGCTTTGTGTTAATGTGTGACAGAGATACATATATGTACATCCAGGAGTGTTAAATTTGTTTGCTTATTTTATTGAAGATTTTAAAAAGTAACCTAAAACTTGAGAAATATATAGAAAATGTAAAGTTATAGTAATTAAATTCGAATAATTAACAACAATTTCTTAATAATTGACTAAAAATGACAGTTCACAATAGACAAAACTCCAAACATTATTCACAATAGACAAGTTTATTAGCTTTGGCCGGGCTTCTAAAAGGAATTTTTTTTCGTTCCGGTTTAAAAGAAAAAAATGTACTTCGGTTTGGTTTCGGTTTTCGTTCCTGCAAACATGTCGATATTTTTTTTATAATATTTTTAGAATGAATTCCTCTGTGTTTATTTCTTCATTGAAGATACTTTCCTTAGCATCTGGTTTTGTAAATTCCATTCTGTGCATGACAATTAGAATTTCATGATTATTGAAGCATTAGAGAATTTTTCATGCTCACCTATTGGAGTTTTGTCTGTCCGATTGATTGTTCTATAAATATTCGAAAACCTTTGCTTCAATACACCGCCAAATAAGTCCAACGAATGATCAGGGAGTAGGCTTTTTCTTACTCTGTAGGTAAGATTGCATTCAGTATAAAGTTGTCGTGAATCGCAGAGCTTCTTTTAACAAGTGGGATAAACTTTTCACTGTCTTACTCATGTGAGAACTACGACAGAGGAATATTTCAGGTAACTGTATGGCAGATGAGTTTATCAAAGTAGACATACTTGTCTTCGAAAGTTACACCTGTGAAAAAACCCTAGCGATTGTGGCTAGATTATTTAATTAGAATTGAGCCAAAATTTTCTTAATTATTCCTGTTAATTATTTTACATTAAACATTAACAAAATTTATTTAATTATGGCAATCATAAATTTTCGATAAGATTGATTTACTTTTATTTAGATGGTATTATCCATTCTTCTGTTTCCTGGTATTCATAAACCGAACGTTGGTGTCTGAGTAAGACACTAGTTGGCACTAGATCATAATCTAGTTGTAACAAATAAGGAGGACAATATTCCGCAGAGGACAACAGTGAAATGATTTTAAATTTTGTTCCAATTTTGAAATAAAAATTTTATTTCATTTACTAAAGTTATTATTATATTAATTATATACTCGTATATAGAGTTTCCAAAATAAATAAAAAGATTATGAAGAATAAACTATAAATTCTTTAAACTGATGTTTCTGTAATAATTTTTTCTATATGAGATACGTTGTCATAAAATTATATTTCCCAGTAAACGTAATGTTTCGTTAATTTATTTACATTCACTTACATGCATACATGCAGTTGTAATAGGCAAGAATACGCTTCCCTACCTATAGGCGGAATTACATGGAAGTATGTAGTAGGATAGGAACGCGCACTCAGTTACGTTCAGTAATTAATCATAGGAATTCTGTTGAATAATTGTCATTCGAGCTGCACTAATCAATCAAGTTTCAATGACAATAATTATTATTTTCATTATTATTTATTATTGTTAAATTTTTTTTATAAGAACTTTTATTTTAAATGGTTTATATGAAATACAACATGCAGTTATATTTATTCAGATAATATTAATGATTAACATTAATGAGAAGTACTAGTAACATAGTTGTATTATATGCTCTGACTTCACACAGCTATCACTGATCCAATCCTTCTCATTGAGATTGCCTTTCGATTGGAAGTAAGTGAAAAAATACGTAAAGCTGGTTGACCTATAGAAAATCTCACTCTGATTCGACTGTGGTTTATAGCAGCAGAGCACAAACCAATCAATTTGTAACTTACTCCAGTCGAAATCTTTCTCAGTAGGTGGAGCGTACGTAAGACTTTCATGTGAGACTTCAATCTACTAGCAGTATCTTCCAGCAGTACAAAAATCATACTGCGGTCAGTATGGTAGTTTATAGTCGATCTATAAATTCAGCGAACTTTACTTTCTATCCACAGGAAAACAGTTTATTGGTTATTGCCTAGGCTCTTGATAGAACAGCAATCCAAATCAATGGATATCAGACCTAACGCTCGCATATGCTGATTCAGAACTGACCTTGAGCTCGCAATCATATTGAATAGAGGCTGCCCAGTTTTTTTTTAATTTGACTACATTTGATCTAACCTAAACCTTGATCAGCGTTATGGCTCTCATATTTATTAGAGAATAATGGATTTTAGATCGAAGCATAGATGGGTTTGTAGATGGATACAATAGATAGAATCTTAAATATCATCTATCTAAAATAGAATGGATTTAATATTTTAGGTTTGTAACTGCTCAAATCGTATGGACTTCTTAACACAAAAAACATTTCGAGTAATTGTACCGAGATTTCCAAAGATGATGCGTTGTTCTCCGCAATTTACTCTTTAAATATTTTTATACGTGGCAATTCAATGTTAAGTAATACATTACTATATAATCTATAGTCTTTAGATAATAGTATCTCTGTTGCAACACTTAAATTGACAATGAAACGTATATTCCTGGGGTTAACAAGGCGAGCCTGTACATATGAAGATTCTTATCAGACCTTAAGATATGCTTTGTCCATATTGGACAAAACTCGTACTAGTTAGCAGCTTCGACTAAAATAAAATCTACTCATGGCTACGGTATCAATGCGAACAGATCACTTGAATGTTAAAGCCATGCAATGAGTCTAGTGCTTTCGTTTGCTTTCATCGTGGTCCTGTACAGGAGTAACAAGTCTCAATATTTCTGCTTTTCTTTTTCTCGCGAACTGATGTAGCTGGTATCGTTTTAATATTAGGCACATAGCTAAGGTATAAGGTTATTTAGGCTGTCTTCCTTTCATTTGAATGGGGTGTCAAGCCTTTGTAACGGTGTCTATCCATAGACTCTTACGATCTTTTTATTTTTATTGACTGGTCTTTTATATTATTAATGCAGAGATTTAAATTAACTTCAACTAGTAAAAAATTAATTTTATTTCATTACGAAACGTGATTCGTACATGAAATCTTCCTCATTCTCTATCAAAATGAATAGAAAAGTACTTTTACCTCAAGAGTACGATAGTACTATTCAAATTCGATTATTTTTACAAACATCAAAAGAAATATGTGAATATCTTCTTAAATGAAAAACTAAGTAATTAAAAAATCATAATACGAAAATTTATGATCCTAAACTTTTGAGTCCTTAGACGACAATCAAAACAATGCCGATACTCTTTGATTTTTTTTTTTGTGCTGACCGTAGGAATATGAGAGGCACGAATGTTTTTCTTCTATGACAAATGATTTGTAGTTCCTGTCAAACTGAGTCGAGTGCTTTCTTTTCTTTAAATTTGTAACAGATTTTGTGTCATTCGATATGCAAAGTTCCGATTCGTATTGAGAAATGTCGCCCCGCCTTAGAAGTGAAAGGCCTTAATGCCTTCAGGCGAAGAAAGTAAAATAACAAACAATTCGCCCATTGCTTTGACCAAATGTCAAACATGAAATATTTTTGTTGTTTTTTGTTTAAATTAATGATTGTTTAGAAACAACAAATCTTGTTGTTGTTTTAGGAATAATAATACTTACTAGATACCTAAATACTGCATAAAAATAGAAAACATTTGGGAATACGAAAAAGTATTTCGTTTTTCTAAAAATAAACTTAATTATAAGATTTTTATTTTAATCAAATAATAAGGGAATAGTCCAATTAATAAAAAATAAAATAATAGACCCATAAGTATAGAATTATAAAAAATTAAGAGTTAGCAAGGAATATATAGTTCAAGTTTTTTTATTTATATTCATTCGTTATCTTCAAGTCGAAGAGATCAGATCCTTCAATGAGTTTGTCTAATCATTTGGTTAAGGACTCTTCTTCTCAGTATGTTTAATATTTTTAATATTTTATTTGGGAATTCCAAATGCTCTTAAACACATTAAACCCAAATCAATCACTGCCGCAATAATTTAAGTGGACCCGAACTGCACTTTACGGTTGACCGCCACAACCAAACTAAGGCAATGGCAATTGAAACCAATACGGAAGTGATAAAGAATTATGTAAAATGTCAATAAAATAAATTATGTAACAGAAAAAATATATGACTTAAGATAACAAACTACCATATGTGAGGTCCTTGCTGAAATAAAAATAGTTCAGGTACAAACGTTAAGATTGCCAGACTGTTTGGCGGCTTCAAGTGGCTGAAAATGTTTAAGAGTTATTTAAGTGGCACTAGTGTAACTATAAGTTATCGCTCGAGGAGCACTTGGGAGGTCCTGTGAACATTTTAGGAGACATGGTGTCAACTTGCATTAAGCCACAGAAGAATCATGAACTCCACTCGGAACTAGAGAAGTTAAAAAGCAATAAAGAAAATCTAACAAAAAAGAGGTAGTAAATTTAAAGTGAATTAAAGGATGTAAGCAATAATTTAAAACATCAACTATTTTTGTAACTATTAGACTGTCCTCAAAGGATGCTCAGTCAGTCATATATATATATCAAGTGTATATTTCTTTACAATCCTATTAAATACAATAAATTGATGAAAAATGTAAATCTTATTTGGCAAAGTTGTAAGCAATTTATTAATCTATCTCACTCATCATATCGTTTTAACATATCAATTTTCCGAAATCAGTTCACATTGTATTGAAACAATTATCCTTTAAGATAAAAACAATATCTTCTTAATGAGAAAAATGCAGACTTCCTCTTTGAGCACATGTAAAAATTCATTAAAATCCTTTAAAAGAGTAATTCGAAGTATTTGAAGGATTCTTACACTACACATTCTTACATACATCACACATGTGCTCCTGTGTCCTTATCCATATTCATATATCCACCAATGTACATCACTTCACCACTGCACATCATCTCACAGCAGAGACAAAGAAGGGTTAAAAGAAAATTAATGCGTATTTGTGCAAATTTCGTCCTGAAAAGCCTTTATTTTCTATAACAAAATTAAAATTAAACTCGACTGTAAAAAAGGAATTAAAAAGCCAAACTTTACTCTACGCAAACATACACGCATTCATACACACGCAAGCATACATACATACACATATGGATGTATGCTAACTTTAATGAGCTCCGTTGCAGGCGCACATATGCACAAATTAAAACAGTTCCGTTCCGTTTCGTTTAGTTTTTTTCGTCCTTTATCCTGTGATTTTTTTCTCGTATTTTGTTTAAAATAAATCGATTGAAAATACTCGTACAAGAGTTAAAAAAGGACTTATCCGGTTTTAATTTTATTTCTTTTTAGGTATGTTGGCAAAGGATATGCGGCAAAATGAATTCTAAGCAACCACATCACAGACATCGAATGGATGAGCAGATAAATGAGGCGCTACTGTAGTTGCTGTAGCTGCTCTTCCACTCTGTCTTCCACTGGCGTTGCTTACCAGGCAAAGGTCAGTCGGTAGTGCGCGGGACATGAGTTGAAGTGCAAATAAATGCATACAAGTCTGCAAGGATATATTTGCTTTTATTATAATTTATTTCTTTGTAGTTTTAATTCATGTTTGCAGTTACTGATTATTCACAATATTCGCCATGTTTGCATTTCAAAGGATTGCTGAAGCTATATCCATTCATTCCATACACAATCAATTAAAAAACTTATTTTTAATTTAAATGAAAAGGTAAAATAAATACACTCCTTGTACTAATACATATAGTCATTATGCAGGACAATTTAGTAATGAAGTGATTTTGAATAAATAATAGATAAGACAATCTTGACATGAACTCGATTAGTTTAAGTAGTAACCTTATAATATCGACTTGCGATTAAAACGATTCAAGGACTGTATGCAGCTAAGTAAAATAATTTAGAAATCTATCATGTATCATCTTAAAAAATTTGGAACTTACTCTAATGGATGTTATAGATTTTGTGGGGCAAATAATGAGACCTATCAGCTTCCAGACCCGAACAATGAAACGCATTTATTTAAAAAATTCATAGTTCGAGACTGGAAGCTGATAGGATTCTAAATACAAACAAAAATAAATTTAAACAGACGATAAACTACATCATATAAATAATGAGACCCCGAAATACTTGCTTGGTGTAGTACCATATATGAATCGCTATAAGAATTTTGACATTGTGGATTAAATTATCATCTTAAAAAACTGAGAACTTACTATAATGAGACTTGTATGTTTTATTAGAGAAGATTTTAAGACATATGTTAGGAACTTATAAGATGCTAATATATAATCGAATAAAATATCTAGAAGAACATCTAAAATCGGAATAAGAATTGAGGCTCTGAAATATAGGTTCAATGCTACGATTTATAGAGAAAATTGGACTTGGAGTAATACTCTAAGTCTATAAAGAAGACACAATAGATCGCAGATCAAGATCACAGTGCAAGTCACCCAACAGAATAATAATAATAATGCTATTAATGATAATTACAATAATATAATAATCACAATTATGCGAAGGAAAGTATAACATCAGGTTTGGTCCCCATTGTACTTAAAGAGATTATTTTTTTTTGTTTTAAAATAAAATTTTTATTTTTTATATTTAAATGGATTTTTTACACTACCGATTGATAATGATTAGCATGTCCAAATTTAATAAAAATTAATTACTAACTTCATTTAATATTAATATCATAATGAAGTTTTATGATACTACCTTCCATATACATGATCAAATAATATCGAATAGTTTATATCGTAACGCATCTAATAAGATCACATAAGTGAAAATAAAAAATTAAAGCATATTTTCAGGCAAATTTTGTATTGCTTAAATTTGATATCAATTGAAATCTGAGCTATAGATGGCGCATGTGAGATGTTTTCAGAATCTTTGAAATTGGCAATATGCACATAGTTCATAAGTAAAGTTCCCGGATTTAATGATAAATTATCGAATTTTGTAAATGATATACTTTTCAAGGTCTCCTTCCATAGGTGCTTCTAATTAAGATCTTGAACTTATGTTTAGTTTTTTGTTCACGTGACCTGATTATGTCCATGAAAAGACTTAAATGAGTATAGTCTTAGTTGCCTATATTCATTGTTGGAATGTTACTCAATATCTTTTTTACCGGTAAAAATTATTGCAAGGTATCTTAATTTATTCATAAATGACACCTATATTTATCATACAAGTATAATAAAATAGCTTGCCCCATGCATTTGTTTAAGATTAATCTATGAGGTGAGTTCTTGAATATTTCAATTGATTTACTTCATATCAAGAGTAACAGTTTTTTGGATATACACTTAGATGTTGCTATTTAATTTATACTTTCTTGTACTCCTTGAAGAAACATGGGGCAAGCTTTTTAAATGAATGTCTTACGTATTTACTAAACTCACTAGAGAATTTTGGAACTAAAATAATAAATGCTTTTCTCAAACACCTAACACCTTACACCTATTTAGCTGTGTGCATGTGTGCATTCGTATGTAAGGGTGCTTGTTTGTGTGTGTGTATTTGTGCGAAATAATTGATTTCTAATCAACAAAAGTTTTCAATTTTCAAGTGCAAAACTTTCCAACATTTCAAAGATGGAGAAGGAGGAGGAGGAGTGGTAGAGAGCATAAGAACGGTTAACCGAACTTAACCCAGATGAAGCAATAAATAACCGCCGATGAGACCAAAAACAATAAAAACATGTGGCAATGATATTCAAAAAGGAGGCATAACAACAACAACAGCAACAACAATGACAACAAAAACAAAAGCTAACAAATCTGATTGTTGCAGTGGAGAAATGTGTGAACTTCGTGGGACAACGAAGTTGGCCATTGTGTGGCATGTCAAGAGGTTTCTGGACGCTGTGCCACATGTGTGGGTTGTTCTTTTTCCTAAAATTTTTACTAGTTCCAGATTTTTTAGATTTTTTTTATCGTTTTGTAAAATTTCACTCTCTCTAATTTGTATAACGAAGTGGACAATAATTTAACTACCCCACTTAATGCCAGCACTCCATCCACCATTTTGCAGCGGCAGTCAGTAGTAGCTCAGACAAATGTGGACACCAACAGATATAGTTTGCTTAAGGATTTATGAATGTTTTAAATGCCTCAAAAGGTACTAATTTATGGCTTTTGCCAGCATGTATAATTTCGGTATAGTTTCAGTTGGAAATGTGTGTCGTAAATGTGCCATATACGAGGGAGCTTACAGAAAAGGCGTTTATTTCGTTTGTGTCCAGAGTATCCTTTGAAGAATGCTCTTAATTCTAATTTTTCAGTGCTTCGGTGTGGGTATTTATAAAATTCGAAAAGCGAAAGGGTTGCTCTGCATACTTTCATATGCCTCGTTAGAATTTTATTATTATTTTATATTAACATCCTGCATGGCGTATCCTTTGATGACTGACCTTAGCTTGACTTTAGCGTTATACGTTTTGGACATTGAGTTCGCTTTTAATTTTTAGAATTTAGAATAAACTTCCATGAAT
>NC_051846.1:225918039-225920476 GCF_002237135.1 Teleopsis dalmanni | reverse complement strand
AAACTAATCATATATCATCAATGTGTCAGACTTCAAAGTAATTCAGCAAACAAAGGATTGTCTTTTTATCAGAAAAAGAACATATAAGACGTTTTAATTATCTTTTAAATTTTCGATTAGAAAATTCTGAAAAGTACGAATACGAGTCAATGTCTAATTCAGAGGAATTTATGTTTATAATAATATTATAGATAAACATTTTCCATACTCATGAAATAAATTACAAAGTAAACAGTATTTTAGTAAGAGCTTTATAAATAAGCTCTTACGTTCTTAAGCTCTTAAGTTCATAAAATGCGTTCAATGTGAATTAAAGTTACCGAATACATAAAAGTCACACGACTCTAAACACAATTGATACTGGGACTCATATAAATATGAAGAGGCGTTAATCTTAAACACACTTACCCCAACAGTTGGCTCTACTATAACTACAAATTTTTGAAAAGTATTTATTTGTACTTTCACATACATCTTAGAAGTAGACTGAACTAGTAGACATCAAGTTATTAAACATAGACTTTCAGATGCCTAGCGGTACCTATATGAACAGTAGAATAATAGCCCTACTAACGGCTGAATATCGTGTCCTCTACATACTGTCTTAGAGAATATAATTTGATTGTTGCAAGGCTGATTATTCAGTTGTAGTTGCGTGCCCAGATTGTCAAGCTCGCCAACCAACTCGTTACCTTTTACTACCCAGAAGCCCAGAAATCCAATATTTATGAAGCATTTTTCCAACATTTGTTTGCATTGCATTGGAATATGTTTCTGTAAGAAATACTATGGCTTGCTTTCACCATATATTTAGGGTAGGTATATTTGCGCGGGAATTTAGTACTTATACAGTTTTCTCCGGCATCCATTTCCATTGCATTAAAGTACAATTCTGTACTATGGTTTGCTTTCATCATTTCTTAAAGTTTTATAAATATGTAATATTAATTTAAAATCGTTTCAAAACTTAATTTAATTTTTCAGTGATAGTGATGTACTTAGCTTGGTAAGCTCGCCAGCCATCTCATTAGGTTTTATGCCTATACGCATGGGAATTCAGTACTTATACATCTTCCTTTTGGCAGCCATTTAAAAGTGAAGTGGCCTGCTTTCCATACATCTTTAAGTTTTACAAAAATGAAAAACTTAATACAAATTCTTTTAACACTATTAAATGATTGAATATTAACACGATTTTTATTACAATGGCATAAAATATAAACAATCTCCCACAATCTCTCCAACATCTTAAAATATATGACAGTTTATTGCACTTGCGAACTAAGAAAACATTTATCATCCTAAAGTCTCACCAATACCAATGAGAAAATACAATCCGTTAACGAATAAAGCTGATGAATAAATATTATTCAATGCAATAAAGGAATGCTACTCAATTCCCATTGATTCGGAAGCAAATTTTCCGTTTAACAATTCAGTCTGAAGTAAAATGGATTGAAAACGCGAATATTTTCATACAAAATCCTTTTGAATTTTGAATTAAAAACTGCATCTGAATTGAATTTTTCACATGAAATCATATCCCTTGACAATTTTTAATCCATTAGAGATAGAACGATAGTTTGTTAGGTTTTGCATAATCAACAAAGTATAAAAATATAAGTTAGAATTTGAGTTAAAAAAAGATTTAAGTAAATTGGCTTAAAATCACATAAAGTTAACGAAAAAGTATAAAATGTGTGATCCTTAATAGATTTGCTTTATATTTGCTGTTATGTTCCTATAACTACTCAAAACTGAATGCATGCAGGCACGTTCAATTCAGAAAAAAAAATTATTTGAGCAAATATCGAATTGATAGTTTGGTTTTCCAAATGACAGCTTATTTGCTACACTCGACAAACAGTTTTAAAACAAATTCTTCCACAACGAAATGTTTTCTGTAGTTTTCATTTCATTTGCTGCAAAAATGAATTTGCATTCGGGCTTAGCAGCAAAAAGTCAATATTGAAATGTTCACTTCCAAATCGGAATTAACAAACCCACATAACGCATTAGTGACGTCAAACAGCATAAATCCACAATCCACAGTTCACAGTTGGCATTTTGCAATTTGCAAAGCGATCTCATTCCGATGCAACGAAGGTCCTTATCGGTTATATTGCAACTTTTTATCCTATCACTGCTGTTGGCACTTATCTGCTGCAAATGCTGCAATTTGTGTGCCTAATGCAACGTTTTTAATTTCATTCTTTTTTTTTTTTTGACTATTGTCGTGCTTGATATTAACGCTTTAATGTTAGCAAATTTGCTAGCAAATACACAAAAATTAATGTTAGTTTCTCATATGTGACAATCTAAAGGATTTATTGTATTTATGAAATTGTTGAATTTACGAATAAATATAAAAAATAATTAAATTGATTTATTTTATTTTAAATTTCATATCATAAAACATTTGATTTAAGTGATATAT
>NC_051846.1:225855372-225917939 GCF_002237135.1 Teleopsis dalmanni | reverse complement strand
TATAATATATATTTTGTGCAACAACCGACCCTTATCGAAAGGAAGCATACTTTTTAGTGTCAGTTAAATTGCTATTTAAAGGACGAACGTACTAGAATGCTGCGAATATAAATAATAACTAATAATTGTTGCCTAGAAGACTGAATAGAAATTTTGAAGAGAATCCAAAATATTTCTTATTGTGGAGGTTCTTATCTTATATATTGCAAGGTGATTTTGCTCTTATTTCGTACATTTTTGCTGGTTGAGTGTCAGGTCATACAAGTGCAAAAATGTGAATAGAAGTCGTAACTTCTTACTGGCAAAGACGTAAGAACTCTTCTCTAAAAAGTTCCCTAAATTAGTTGTGATCAGAAGGTTCCACGCGAATATTTTTTTCTTAGCCTAAACCAAAGCAGACGAACTACAAAAAATTTGACTAGAAGTTTTATACATTTCCAGTTAGAAAAGTCAGCTTAAACTAAGTTACTGCGTTACAAAAAATGTTAATGGATCTCATCCACTAATAGATAGGGATGATATTTTGTCACCTTAGATAAACCCATATTATTCAGATGATAGTATAGTTAATCACATATTATAATCAATAAACTTTTTTCTAACTAATATAATCTTTACCATTTACTACGGAAAATCACTTTTAATATATAAATTTTTTACAATAATCATCTGTCTCGTAAGATGTATTTATATCTTATAATTATAATTAAATATATATATTCCTCTTTAAACTAAAAATATATATTGTCTAAATATAGCTTAAAATAAAATTGATGTACTTTTTTTTATACCACGTAAAGTCGGTTAAGTGTGGTATAAAATTTTATGACATTTTAAAAAATTGTTGCAAAATTATTTTAATAACTGCAGGAGCTCAGATAACATATGTGGGTTCAGACAGTTTGGCTTGGAGTGAGAGAGTCTGCTCAGGTTATGGGCACATGTGCACAAAAAATGAATAAATTTAAATTAACAGTGAAAACGTGTTGACGCATATGTGCAACAATTTTTGGTTTACGGTGGCGTATGAGTAATTTTTATTTTAAAGTTCTTCTGAGTAACTTGAAAAACAGTTCTGAAAAGGTTTATTTTACAAATTTGATTTCAGAGTTACTTTTTACAAGTTGGAACAAAAATTGTTAGTGTTTTGCTTCTGTGTTGTAACGAATTAAAACTGTACGTATATTTTAAAATTAAAAAAAAAAATTATAGTGAACTAAAAATATTTAAAAAATTTAAAAAAAAATTTAAAATACATCTCAGTCTCCATTAACCAAATACGATTCATAGTTCAATTTTTAATTTGATAGATATTATTTAATAATATCAGCGAATAACGCAAGTAGTCTATGTCAAAGTACGAAGGTTAATAATAGAAAAAAAATTTGGTGCCTATTCGCTTTAAAAGTCTGTGCAAGATTTTTTTCCGAAAGGCATATAGTGCAATATGTGAAAATAATGAATAATCCGTTTGATTTAATAATGAATATGATCAGTTAGAGGATGCAGTAGATGCCATAACATATATTTATTAAAATTGTTTCAATGAAATAGGTTGAACTAGCAATTATGGCATATAAGAATATACAATAATAGAATTTTGAAAGCAAATCCAGTGAATTTCAAGGAAGGAAGGAAGAAGTCTTATCATCTTTCAGAGAGAGATGATGGAGGAGGACAACGGCTGACATTCTGGCACTCATTCGGAAAGCGGAGTGTCTTCTGTTCGGTTAGGGTCTGTTGCAGCACAAAAGATAAATCTGGTCGTCTGGTTCCGCTCCGTTGGAAGCTGGTTCCCCGTTTATTCCTATTTTTATTTCTAGGGAGAGATGATATTTTGTAAGTTCTCGGTAATAAAAAACCGAGAAATAACAGAAGTTTGTTGTGAAAAATGGCAAGTAATGGAGTTACTAACAACATTTTAAGAGCAGCAATAGACTGATGACTACTGCAATAGATGTTACAACTACTGATGATGATCGTACGAAAAGTGGGGAAAAATTGTATGAAAACAATCTACAAATGTTTTATAAGTTCTTAAAATATTTATATTATGTATGTAATATAATAAAATTATATAGTTTTAGGAAATCCTGGAATTGGAAGGTACATATATTAACATAAAGCATTTTGCGAAGACTAGGAACGTACAAAACATATTCATTATTTAAATAATTTTTGTAACTTTATGTTAAGAACTGAAAACTTAAATAAATCATTTTTTGATAAATTTCAAAATTAATAAATAAAAAATGAGTATTTACTAACATTAAAAATACATTTTTCTGGTTATTCAAAAACTTAACGTCAACCAAATTTGATTCGCAAATGATATTAAAATCTCTCCGATGTGTTAGCACATCCGTATTAATATAAACATAACTTTATGTTTCCTTTCCTGAAAGTGATGATAACATTACATAAATCAAGTATTAAAGCAAAAGATCAAATACGTGATATGTTTGTGAATCAATGAAACTTGAGAAGAACAAAAAGCAACAAAACTCATTCAAAACTAATTTATTTATTGTTGCAGAGAAGCAATTCCAACAATAAAAGACATCCTTTTGGTAGCGAAGACACGGAAAGGCAATTTCTGTTCTTCTACGAGTGTATGAATATATAAGTAGATAGACATATGTTTAATGAATTAGTCGAATAAACATTTGTTTTTTTATTCGTATATCTTTATAGAAATGATTTCGAATTATGCATATAGAAAACCATTTTTGCATATATGCTTGCATGTGAAATACACATCCATGTGTTTATGAATGAGATTTGTAAAAAGGACATACGCCAGTTATGTTTGCGGATTATGACAGGAACTTATACCTGTGCAAGTCTAAAATGGAAAATTTCGATTCTCAGTTTTGAATTTTAAATTTTGAAATTGTGAAGGTGAAAATGTTTCTTTTCCAAAAAATTGAGCTTTCAACTCAAATATTTGAAAAGTATTTTTCTCTTTCATAGTTAGATGAACTAACATTTTTGGAAGCATGTTTTTGGTGATTTTTTCCCAATTTTTGTGTTACAAAAAATGTTGAGCTTCATATTTGTCATGTTTTACTTGTATGTGTCAACATTTCATTTCATCTGTGAAAAGTCCAAAATTTTTGTCGGATGTCACTATTACAGATTCAACGAAAATTCAGGCTACCGTGTAAATAAGAGGAAAGTCGGTTGAATGTTTTCCTGCTACTATTGATGATGGCCCTAGTAATGCTTACACAGCAGATGAGTGAGTGACATGACATGAGAACATGAACTCACTTTATGATGAACAAAATACGAATGTAAATAAGTGCGTGACCTTTCCTTTTTATTAAGTATGAGTTACAATATGTAAAAGTGATTTAATTTACCGATGTTTCATATCAAAATTCAATAAATATTAAATAATATCTGAAAAATCTGAAAAATGGAACTGTAGTTCGTATCACTTTTTTTTCACGGTGCTATTTAGTTCTCCACTTTATAACTTAATACTTATTGTATTATTAAAATTATTATCTCTGATACAGAGTTGAAATATTTTTGAAAATATGTTTTCATAGTATTGCAAATATTTTTGATTTTTAGAGCCCAAATGAAGGGATTAATAAAAGTAAACGATTAAAAATAGAATAAAATATATATTTTATTAATTTTTAAATCTATAGATCATTCAATTTAATAACAATGAATTTAAGCTTTATTTTTAAAAAGAATTTAAATTTTTTTTCGCAGTACGTATATGAGGGATAACCCCCAAAACTGACATATTTCACAATTTATCTCTCATCTGCATTCTCACATTTCTTTATTCTTTACCTTTGCTTTACTGCTGCACCTCTGTCTTCTTCGCCATTAGCCTCAACCTCGACATTGCACTCAAGGTGCTTGCATCGAGTGAGAAGTGAAACGTTTACTTTTTAACACCTTCATCATTCGGGAGGTGACAGCTTGAAAGATGGTAGATGGTAGATTTTATACCAAGGTGCAATTGGGCTTGAGATTCATTTATACAGTTCCACATTTAGTGAAAAGTTTAAAGGGAATTGAAATTATATTATTTTTTGAATTATTGCAAAATTTCTTCAACCTAGAGTTATATGGCATAAAAGATTAAAATCCAAATTAAAAATAATAAAGATATTCTTCAAAGGCAAAGTGGTCTAAGTATTTTGTTTAATAGTTGATTAGTTTTACAGAAAACTAATCGATTAATAATAGTTATTGATCAAAAATGTATAACTTTGGTGGATGCAATTTTGTTTAATGTAGACCAATTTTTTTTCTTAATTTTATTAAATTTATAAATGAATTTGAGCTAGGAAAAGTGTTTCAATCATTTCTACATTTTATTAAAATTAGAGATCAATCCAACTCAGACTACAAATACTGTAGAGAAGACAGAGAAACTGCATTACATGTGCTTGGGGAGTACCCGGGACTGATGCACAAGCGGAAGAAACACCTAGGAGGGTTTTTCATAAACCATAAGGATCCAAGACTAGATAGCCTCTATATTGTCTTTCAAAAAAAAAATAGGACTTGAAGAGACACTCTAATCCGACTAAGGAGCACAATAGATCTTTTAGGTCACGGTCCACTATCCCTTCTTTTTCAATAATAATAAATAGTATTAGAAAACTTGTATTGTTTTTTTAAATCGAACTGACTTTTTGGATATTTAAAAGTATAACATATCTAACTTCATAATTTATTTAATTAAATAAATTTTAATATTGTATTTTGTTAGATTTAATGGCTTGCAAGAAGTATAACATATCTTAATAAAATTTAACAATTTTAAATAATAAATTTATTTAGTTTAATTTTATATATAAAAACGTATATTTAATCTCTATAATTTTTATTGAAATAAGAATTTTAAATAAACTCTGGTGAAGTACTTGATAAGAATATCTGCTTTACTTTAAGTAAAATTAAATTAAGTTACTTCTGAATTCTAACTATAATTTATCCTTATATTTTTCTATTCATGAAATTTATTTCTGTCCGTAATTGCCTAATAAAGCTAACCTTTTCCTTTCCTGTTCCGTTCTTGCGTACTTTATTACTTCCGTCAGTGTGCAATTTTTTGTCATATGAAGTTTTTTTTTTGGCTGCATAATTTCCAAACATGAGTTTGTCAAAGAGAACACATCCCCAAAAAAAAAAAATAACCTTGTAATATCCTTAAGCAATTTTTGATATTAAAGGTGTTGAAAAATCTTCATACATAAATAAAGCCTCAAATTGCTTACCTACGGCAGTTGTAAATTTGCTATACCCAAACTTTTGCCTGAGTTGATTGTAAATATAAGGGCATAAATCCCTCATTTAAAGGACTATATTAAGGACACGCTTGAATTATTCAAAGTATAAAAATATTTTTCTTTTAAGTAGTCAGTACTGCTCGTATTTATTCCAATACTATAAAGGTACTTGTCATTAAAGGATAAATAAATTCACGTTAGGCTTATGTACTTTGGGAAACTTTCTTCAAACACGAAAAGAAAAGTAAATTTGTATTACTTAATCTATTAAATTTTTGGGGATGGAATGTCATTAATATTATACATTTCTGCAATTTTGTCTCAATAAGTACAGAGTAAAATTTCAAGAGAACAGGTACTGAATCTACTTAATTGATTAAAGTTATAAATTTGAAAGCCATGAGGGTGTATTTTAAGACAAAAATACTATAAGGAAACAAAATTTATAAACTGCAAGGAATCTAGTAAAGCCAAGGGAATAAATTAATTAATTGAAAATAATTTTTATATTGAAATGTTAGGAAAACCTTTTTATATATTAAATAAATAGTTTGCTTTATGTAGCCATAAAAAATTCTACTCAATGAAAACATATTTTAATTGTTAAAATCAATTATTACGACAGAAACCATGTTTTTTAATATACTGTTCTAATAGAGAATTTTTTTTCTTTAATAGTTGTGAATTACAACAACAAATAACAATTTTTGTTGTTGTAGTGCACTACTTTGCGAAATCTCTCTAACAACAAACAGCTATATGGACAATCCGAAATTCAATTACAGTCAAACTTCCATAACTCAAACTTCTATAACTCCAATTTTCTATGGTTTGAACCAAAATTAGTGCACCAAGGTTTTAGAGAGCAAATTACATATAATTCTGCTTCCATAACTCAAACTTCTATAACTTGAATTTCTCTATAACTCGAAATTTTTCTATAACTCGAATAAAAATATTGTCACGTGCCAATAGGAATGTGGAAAAGTGCATTCTATAAGTCGAAATTTTGTATTTATTACGAATTCATAAATGGTTTTAATGAAGTCCCTTTTTCCAAACCAAATGTTTGATTTTCCTTTTTTTATGCTGCTTCTTTATGCAAATGCCAGTCGTGGCAACATGGTTTAAAGTAAATAAAATAACTTCCAATGCTACTCTTAACGATTATATTGAACTTGACAATGAAATTTGTACATCAAGCTTTCTTACAGATGACGATATTATGGAACATTATATCTTTGAGTTAGTGGATCCAATTCTAAGCGCAACGGAAAGTGATGATGAGGTTTGGGTGGATGTAATTGTTTATCAGCCTTTCAAAAATGAAGTAGAAGACTCATTAAAAATTCTGAATTTATATTTGCAAACGAATGATACTACAAGTGATAGTGATAAGAGTATGAATAAAGTGGAATCTCTTTTTACTGAAAATAACCCTAACACAAATTTCTGAATATTTTACTTCACTATAACTTCTGTGCTTTATTTGATTGAAAATAAGTAAAAATCTTGAAATATTATTCTAGTTTCAAAAATAAAAAAAATAAAAAAATTCTCTAACTCGAAGTCTCCATAAGTCGAACTTTTTCTTTGCAAAATTGGATTTCGAGTAATGGAAGTTTCACTGTAATTAATAAATGATATAATTTTTTTATTGTAATTCAGAAAATCTATTTCATTTGCAACAGTTTATTTACTATTTAATAGAAACTGTTAGCTGCATACTCTATTTAACAGGTGTTACCGTCACCATTCTATTTTAACATAACATTAATTCCACATTTAATTAAGATAATTCAACAAATGCGGGTCATACGTATGTATCAACTTTTTATTTAACTAATTGCAATGTAAATACATTGATGAAGTAAGTATATCAAATAAGTGTTGAGCATATCTTATATCTTTAAACAAACTGTAATTAAATTAAGGAAATATTTACTTACCACATCAATGATTTGCATAAGCGTTAAGCCGAAACTTAACTGTAATGGATCGGATTCGTTGACTACAGGCCTTTCCAGGCTGTTGTAGTTGTCCAAAAGTGAATGTAGTAGACGTTTCTCATGTGGACCAGCGAAGCAAACTGCAAATAAAGAAAAACGAATTTATTTAATTAAATTGTTGATGAAGATGTAAATAAAAAAAATGATAATAGTAATAAAACAAGTCTTAAATCAACTCAATACATTAAAATAAATTTGATGAAATCAGGGATATTCTCTGAGAGAAGCTCTTTTTCTTTGAATTATTGCCTTACTTATTTGCTTTCCTCTTATTTATTAAGTAAGACTCTGTAAATACTGATGAAAAACATCAACGCACGCACTTACTGTCGCCTTTAACAAATTCAAGTCCGGAAATGAATGCAATGACAGTAAACAAATGGTTCAGGTGAAAATAGGTGTTTGTATTGTATACGAGGTACACGTAAACAGGAGTATCTGGCCATAAAATGTACTCCTTAATGTTCCTTATGTCTCTTTATGTAAGTCGTTTCCTTTATGAGAGTATGCATGTGTTTCAACTAAAAAGAAAAACCAATATTTTTCTGTGATTTTAGACAGATTTTTGTGTTTTATATTTTATTTGCACTCGTATACAGAGTTCCTCAAACTTTTTCCGGCACGCAGCACTTTTCATATTGGAACAGTAAATTTTATATCGCGATTACAAACTGCATATACAAACACCATATATTTTGCTTTTTTGCGGTGCATTGGGAATTCTTTTGTGGAGCTCTGAGTGATCCACCGAGCATAGTTTGCGAAACACTGCTCTAGCACAACAAGTCCTTTAACATATGTGCTTACTCTTTCAATGTGTAATAAAGTCCACATTAGTACTAAACATGTTTAGCTCTATATTGATTGATTTTTATGTTCAGAAACTTTTTACATATAAATTTTATTTTCCACTCAATCTAAGAGTTATGGAGATGTCACCTGCTGAATGCATATCCAGGACACACATAAAATTTGAACTTTATGTAAGAGGAAATTTTAAAAAAATACCAAAAAAAAAAGTATGAACTGAAAAGAAAACAAATATTTTATATACAAATTATTAATTAAATAATTCTGTTATACTTAATATTAATTTTTGATTATTAATCATTTTAAAGACACATCTTTATCTATGTTTTAAATATCTTTATCATATAATGTAGCCAAAATAATTCTTAATAGCGTAATTAAATTAATTTTTTATAGCCCTAATATGTTATAAAAATTAGATACTTTCAGTGGATGAGACCATAACAACTAATTGCATTAAAAATTTTAATTGATGGATAACATAGAGTCATAGAAATGCTTTAACTCAAATTGATACTGAAAAATGTCAAAACTAATTTGACTTAGTTGACCTATTTGCACTTAGTTTAATGTAGTTACTTACTGATGTAGCACAGATAAATTGATGTGACGTGAATTTAATAATAAAGTATCTGAATGGAACATTTTTATAACTTTTTAATAACACAGCGTGAGTAGAAATGACATATTTCTGAATAATAATTATTATCCATTTTTGTATTTTTATGTTTTTAAAAAATTCTCTATTTAGAATTAAAGTATTTAGAATTTCTTAATTAAAAACTATTTAAATAATTAATTTTCATTCTAATCAGGTAATTTAACATTAGATTTCTGCTTATCTGTAAACAAAATTTTATAAGAGCATATATTAACTATTGAGAATTATAGCAAACATTGTTCGGTACTTGCAGATATACTATATGGAAAGACCTAAATTTCTAAACCTTTTAATTTATATACTTGAAAAAGAAAAAACAATCCAGTTACAATCCAGTTGTTTAATGAATTTAACTCATTCAAAATACAACAGTGAAGATACTTAAAGGTCAATTCATATAAGATCAGAACGCAAATACATATCTTCGTAATATAGCCATAACATATTAATCATAACTTAATAACACATTAAATAGAAGTTGGGAAGACTCAATGATATGCAGGCACACGCCGCTAAAAGGAAATCCAAAATTTTAATTGAGTTATCCCGTAGATATATCAGTCTTTTGGTGGGTTTAATTATAGGTCACTGTAAACTAGGGAACCATGCTAGAAGATTAGGTCATAAATCTGCCGCAGTTGTGGTGAAGACGACGAGAGTGCTTCTCATCTACTATGTTTTTGCACAGCTCATGCACGGCGGCGACTCAATACTTTAGGAGCCCCCTAAATCCTAAAATCCTTTCTTAAGGATTTTGACCAATTACAGGATCTGACACTAAATAGCATTTTAGGCATCAATATATTCCACAACTTCCTTTTTCTTTTTGGAACTACTTTCTACTTTACTACAGCTATGAAAAAGTAGAATTGCAGAATAACACTTACTCTTGTATATAACAAACATAGGTTAGGTTATACCAGCGATCCTAGAGGGATCCACTTAGGCCTATAAATCCATTGTGCTACATAAATAACATAAGTTCAATTTCAAAATACTGAAAGTAATTATTTAAATAAATATTTATAAAGAGGTTTTTTCGAACAGTAGTGAAATACAACAAAAAAAATTTTTTTTTTTATTTTATTTTAATTAATTAAATTTTTGGCTGACCATACAGCTGTTTCGAGTATTGCCAAATACCCATCATCAGTGGTCTTGGATGATAAAGAGTATAAAGTATAAAGAAAGAAAATCTCTTTTAAAATGCTTTCGATATTAAGTGTGTAATAATTTATAGGAGGTCTCCGTAGCTAATTTTTTCAAGAAATATAGAACAGTTTTTTTTAAACTAATTCTCTGTACAAAATCTTATTCACAATTCTTCGTTATTCTTCCGGCGTAGACCGAAAAATCAATAGTTAGAAGTCATTAAAATTCATATTGCTTGTCTATCCGGTAATGCTCAAATATAAGAGCGAAAATGTGACCGATATGTTTTATATAAGTTAATTAATTGCTTTTTGTACTCGTAGATAGATTAATTTGTGGCTAGATTTGTTTAGTTTTGGTGAAGTTGCTTTCATTTTACAACTTAATATGTACAGTTTTGGTAAAGGAAACTGATCTCATTTTACTATCTTATTCTTGTGATTTTATAGTAATATTAGTACATCATAGTACTATAGATATGTATAGGTATGTAGTTTAAGTTCATGTAGATAACAAATGTGATGTAGAAATTAAGATCTTCTATGTTCTAGTATTCAAATAAATAATGTAGGGTTACTTCTATTGATTTTGTTCATAGATGCGATATAGGACAAGAACTTGATTGCTGTTTGACTATAAGTAAAGAAACTCAAATCTGATTATTCGGTTTTTTAATGGCATAAATAACTACAAATAATACAGTCTAGTGTAGCAATAAAGTTCTTAGGGTATAATATTAAACTATTCAAAATATAATATTTTAGATTCTAAATATTGTTATAATATAACAAATTGCGTTGGAATTTAATTAAATACGCAAACTTTGAAGTTTACTGCATTTGGTGTTGAAGCAATAACTCTAATGGAAGCGCAGATAGTAACGCCAAACTCTTTTTCCATTGCCAAACTCGAAGCAGGACGCTGAGATATCTTTTTTATATAAACAGAAATTGTGAATATTTTGTGAAATTCCAAATTTTAATTCTTTTAAAATCTCCTTATCAACTGAAACTCTAATTAAGTTTTATTTTAAGTTTCTCTTTGAAGCAATTCTGCAGAAAAGAGATTAAAAATAAAATATCTGCAAACAATAGCAGCTTTAATGGTCATAAGACAAACTTAACAAAGTCGTTGTCTGTTGCTAGAAAGGAGGAAAATACATTTCGTTTAAGCGTTCAGGATATTCAGAGGAGTCTACAATGAAAAGAAAATCACAACAAAATTAGCCTTTTGTCAGTCGCCAGTTGTACTGGCTTATGTATTTTCAGAAGAAAAACTCACATTATTGAACGAAAGTTTTCCGAACTTAAACTATTCCTATATTCCTATGCCTGACAATTTATTAATCGAAAGCATTTAGCGTGACTATGAATTTCGGATCAGATTTGTCCTAGTGATTAGAATCAAAGAAAAAATCTAGTATTTGTTGGGCACTGCGGGCCATGTTGATAGGTTAAAACAGCCCAAAATAAGTAAAAAGTTGTTAAGTGCAAATTCCTTTTCATTGGTTTGCACAAATTTTAATTTTAGATTTTCATCTAAATTGTTTGCCTTAAGCATCGCCAAAGGACAATGGAAAAAATCCACAGTTTACTGCGTACTATACACAACGTTTTCTTTAGGTTTGCATAAAATGCTTAGGAAAGTATTAAGGATAATTAATGCAATAATGAACATGGCTTAGTGTAATAGTTTTATATAGAAGTAAGATTTTTATTTTGTTAACTACAATAATTTTGTAAACTAATTAAATGTAGATAAAGGTAAATATTAAGGACTATTTAAAAATGTGTTTTTGCAAAGTTTATTGAAATTATTTGAATAAAAAAATATGTTTAAATTTCTTTTTATATTGAAGATAAGTTGATTTATGAAAAACTAAAGACAATGTTTGTAATTGCGGAAGATTTATAAGAGTTTTTAGCTAAATTAAATATTTTTAGTTTATTTAACAAATTGTTTTATTAGAAGTACATAGTTCTCAACTTAACTCATATTGTATAAAATTGTTCATGAAATCGAATTATTTATATTTTCCAGCAAAACACCTTAAGAGTTAAAGTAGCACAAAATGGCTTTAAGGATATGAAAAGTTAAGTAGCTCATCAGAAGAGCAAACTTTGCTGTTATTCTACCTTTAAGTGTTGGATGCCTTTCGCTTCAACAAACTTCAAAACATTAATCTTACTTATTTCATTACTTTGCATTCGGACTGAGGGTATGGATAAATCGAAAATAAACATTTAATTAAAGAGGAGCTTCTGTGTTTGGTTCTAACGCAAGGAGTCGAAGTAGTTTTTAATTTGTTTCATTTTGCATTTAATAAGTTCCTTTAGTATATTTTATTTTTTAAAAATATCACAGCTTTTATGTTGTTGTTGTCAGGTCAAATTATAAAATATGAATTTTACAAATATTTACTCTAAAATAAATGTCTATTAAGATATTATAGTTATATGAGTTAATTAAATTAAATTAATTCTCTACAACATATTTTCATTTAAACAGGTAGTACGGTAACGCTATTTCAATTAACGCACTTTATGCAATTAATGTGCTAATTGTTTAGCAATTAATTGTGATAACCATATTAAAATATTCGAGTTAATTAAGTGAAAACAATACAATTATCCACAAATTCAATGAGGCAACTAAATGTGCAATTGCCAAAACGTACGAATAGAAAATATAATAACATATAATCACAAATTGCATTCAAAAGTAAAAATATTAAATAAAAAATAAAAACATCTTTTTATAGAGTTGGTTTTATATATTCAGTTTTATATTTATTTCATCTTAAATCTTTTAAAAATTTGCTCTTTGTAAAAGTTTTTAATAGATATAAAGTCTGTTCCACGAGTTACTAGTAGTAAAACTCAAGTAAAACACAAGTAAAGCGTAACGCAAATAAAGTGCCAAATTAATCTCTTTAAACAGATTTTCATGGAACAGCTTTGTGTAAGATCTGGTGAGAACACTAGTGCCGCGCAAATAAACAATACAAAAATTTAAATTCAAACTAAAACAGCTGATACACACAACGACACAAATGTTACTTGGAATAGAATGTACGAGTAAAGACTGTATAACATTTTCAAATTTCGACAGGGATGTTACACTCTCTCAGATCCTCTCATTTACTCGAAAATTTGCTGGTCAAACGCACTTGTGTATACACAGTGTTACTCAAAGTTACTACGAGTAGCTCGTGGAATAGACCTTATATCACAACCCTCTCATACGCACATTCAACAACTGTTTTGTTTGTTTCGAGCACTTAAGATCATTGCGTTACACGCAGTTTTTGTATGCCTAACTTGTTCTACAATCCAAAGTTCATTGTGCTTTTAGATGGCTACTATGAAATCAGAGGGAGTCATTTTTTTGTTCTAAATTCGTAGTGTGTGTATTATTTGTCCATATTTTTGTCTTAAAAAAAATCAAAAATATGAAAACAAAACATTGTCTTATTATTATTATTTGTAATATTAAAATTAAATAAATTTCCAATTCAATTTTCAAAATAATATGTATGATATGATATAACAACCCTGTTGAAGTCCTGTTCTTATTGTGTCAAATTTGAAAACTTTATATTTGTAGTTTCCTTTCCGCGCATTTTGACAAACTTCCGTTTTTGTTGCGTCGCTGGACTTTACGGGAGTGTAGGAGTTTAGTAGAATTTAAAAATTAATTGCAAATTTGGAATTATACTACAAAGTAATCGTCAATATGTTTACTGACAACATTGAAGACGCTGCAGATGTGTCGCCTTGTGTTAGGTGCACTAAATTTGCGTCTTATGTTTGTCAGATGTGTGGCGATTATTATTGTTCAGCCGTGTGCCAAAAACTTGATTGGCCTTCTCATCGTTATATATGCTGGAATATGCCGTAAGTACAATAAAAATGTAAAATAAAAGATAATACATATAATTCTTAAAATGTGTAGTAAGCTGATATTGAAAAAGGCATTTGATAAAGAAATAATGCCGGTAGAACATCCATGGCAAAAACTACGTAGTTGTGTGGAAAATAAGTGTGCAGAAGATAAACGTTCTGCTAACAATTCTTATAAGTTTAAACAAAGAAATATCAAAAAAAGTAGACGCGCCAGAAGAGGCACAAAACAAAGTAGTGATGTCGACAGAATTTCTCTACAACGCGAACAGGCAAATCCGCAACTTCATAAAACTAAAGGTCAATATGGCAAGATAGAAAAACAACAATTTAACCATGATGGACAGCAAGATAATGATGCTAAAAAACGATCTAGTCATGGTAACCAACATCAATTCAAACGTGATGACGATCAACAACATGGTGAACAATTTGATAATAATGAGCCATATCGGCAAGCTAACGATGTCCTAAAAGGGGTAAATCAACAGAATTCAGATAGTGCCTTGAAGGAAAATCAACAGCACGGCAACTCTGGTAACAAAAGCTCACAAAATTATGACGCTTATGACTTACAATACACTGACCGTAGCGGTAAGAGTTTAAAAGATCTTAAAGTTAATCAGCAACAAGAAAAGAAACAACGTGGTCCGCAGCAATGTAACGATGACGTGTCACGTGGTAGTGATAAATATCAACAGCGTAATTTAGGCGGTCAACAACAACGCAAGTACCTTGGGCAACAACAGCAGAATAATGATGGACAACGTCAACGTAATAACGGTCAACAACGAGTTGAAGATGGTCAAGAACCACATATTAATAACATCCAACAACAGCGCAATAACGATGATCAGCAACAACAACAACAACGTAATAACAATGGCCAACAATTGCGTAATAACGATGGTCAACAACAACAACAACGTAATTATAATGGCCAACAGGACCAAAATAAAATTGTGACTGATCAGATTTTAAATTCGGTTTCTCAAGATAATACCAATGATCGCCGTAGTGGAAATGAAAGCCGTCAGTCGCATAATCGCAAATCTCAACATGATATGCCACAACAGCAACGTCCTGATAGCCGAAATATATCCAATTCCAAAATTCCACAACAGAGCAATGAAAACCAAAAGCAAAATCCACAAAATTATTCTGAAAGTACACAAAGAAACTACCCTAGCTATCAGACCAATCGAGGGCACAATGATGCCAGTCAACAAGAGCGTCAATTTAATAACACTAATAGCACTAATGCTCCCGTTCTCAAACCAGTAAGTTAATAGCAAATAAAAATTATATATTTTAATTATTAAAACTTAAATATTTATATTTTGCAGCCCTTTGAGATAAAAAAATTAGATGAAAATTGTACTAATTTTCTGGCGTGTGTAATTGACACTAGTTGCATTAGAGAGGGACTTTTTGCCTGTATTCCTGCCAAAGATTATGTTTCTTTTATTAACATGCAAATGTTTTTGACAAAAATGGACAAAGGTGGACAGCCCTATAAGCCAGTGTAAGTGAATATTATAATATAATTTATTTCTAAATTTTATTGATAACTAACTTTTAGTTTAAATGAGTACTGCTTAGCTCTGTTTCAAGAAGAGTGGTATCGGGCTAAGGTGATTGGTGCATATGGCAATGAATTTAAAGTTGAGTACATAGACTTTATCAATCAAGGCTTTGTTAAGATAGGGGATATACGTCGATATCCTTTGGGTTTAACTGGTGTTAACTCAACAAGTTTGTGTAAGCTGGCAGGTAATTATTCTACATGTCCTGATATTATATTGATTAAATGTTAATATTTAAACTTTATAGGTTTACCTGATCAACTTAGTTCAAATCTCGTAGATAAGTTGGAGGATATGGTAGTCGATTGTCAAAAATTGTATGTACAAACAGTTAAAAAGTGTGACAAATTCTATGAAGTCGAATGTCCAGTTTTATTAAAACAACTCTCCGAATTAGGTTTTATTTAAACTGATCTTTTTGTTATTAATTTATTTTATGTATTTCTGAAGAATTACATTGAATGTAATAATTGATTTATATTATTTTGTTATTCAGAATTGACTTACATAATTTAACGTTTTTAGGCTTGAACAGCTTGTATCTATACATTGTAATTGATGCAGCTTTAAAATAAGAGTTGCATATAAGATATAAATCTTAAATAAACCAGAGGAAGATTCTCATTGAAAAATATTAAAAAAAAATGTGTATAAAACTGATCAGTTTGTTTATATACTTATTTTATATGTTATCTTATATATTTATCTTATATATTAATATATATATTTCGACAAAGCATTACATTTAATATTAATTCGATTAACATTATTTTATTTGAATTGCCTTTTATAATTATACATAATTCATTAGTTTTTCTTTTTGATTATATATAATTTTAAATATATATATATATATAAACCTTGTAACTAAACATTGTAATTGTGCAGGTTTAAAATAATTAAAGCACATAAGAAAAAATCAGAAAGGTTTTGACTGAGAAATATTTTTTGCTAGAATATTATTTAAATGTGGATTATGCTTAATGCACTGTTTGACTATAATAACAAAAAGCTAGAAATGCATTTCTGTATACTGGGCACGTCTAAACTGCTATCGTTGACTACGACTACTTTTCCATATACGTGGACTCCAATGATAGTCGTCAATCACTGTTGCGAGAGACTGTAGTTTAAATATGCATTTGAAATCAGTTTGATAAGAATTTATGTACAACTTTTATTCATCAACCCAATATTTATTTTAATCATTCCCTTATGGTTAATATTTAAACATTTACATATTTTTGAAAATATACTTTGAATTAATGATTGGAATGTTTCGAAGTTTGTTGAAATAAGTGGAGATAAGATATAGTATTAACAGTAAAAATTTTTTGGCAGCTTACTTTACTAAAGCTATGGACAACCAATGTTTATATATCTTTATTTGATATATAAGTGATACCTGTCGACTCTATTATGAGGAGAAGGAAACATCAGAACATATTCTAAGCAACCGCCCAGCAAGACGTAGACTCAAACACCTTGGAAGCGGTATCTTAGGCCAAAATAAAATAGGTAAAATTAAGCCCTGAGTAATTACGAGATTTATAAATAGTCTAGAATTGTTTAAGTTGGGCCTGTCGGCGCACAATAGATCTTTTAAATCGGGGTGCATTCCTAATAATAATATCTTTATTTTAATTATAGTCGGCTGGTGTTGATTTTAATAATTTCGTTTTACATTTCAATTAATATTGATGCCTGAAATAAGAAAAGATTTTTTTGGAGTTATTCTAAAGTCCTTTCCTATCATTTATAATTCCTACTTTTCTTTAGAGATTCTCGATCGCTTTGTGTAAACAAATAAAGCATAAAGTTGCAAATAAAGCATAAAGATCGTGCGAACTTGAGTCCAAGTTGTGAGTTTAATGATCCCGAGGGGACTCGTAGAGCAGAAAACTGAATTGGATAGCAATACACATACATGGGTTAGAATGGATGTGGAAATAGGTTAGAAGAGGTAGTATCTGAAACCTTTTATTCTGTAAGGCAAACATGGTATTAATCTTTTGTGAATAATTAAGTATTTACATTAGCATAAAAAATTCTTGTATAAAATTTTCATCGTAATTTAGTATATATTGAAATAATATTTTATCTCAGTAAGCACAATTACACTTACATAAACTCAATATAAATTTCATTATAAAAATCGTGGCTAAACGTGATTATAAGAAAAGGAAAATTATATTACTTTTGAATATTATTAAGTTATTCCCGTATATTTTATCCCGGTATTTCCTTTTTCAAAATATTCTAAATGCTTTTTAACTTCTTTCCTACTTTAGTCGAGATTATATTTGCAAATTTTGTAGATATTTCATTTTCTTTCTTTCATTGCATTCTGCTCATGCAATTTGCATCATTCGCAAGGAGAGAAGAATAGAAAATCCCACACAGGCACTAAAAATGTAATTAAAAGGCCGCTCAACTATGCTGCTGTGCTGTGCAGTTAACATAAAACGTAACCATTAACGTCATCGCTTACGTCAACATAACAAAAAACGAAAAAAGTTGCAATCAAGTTGGCTGTGTTGATAGAGTAGATCTTGTAGTTGTTGTTCCTCTCTTACCGAAGCATAAATAAACTGTTTTCGTAGCAATGCACGAAGATTGTTGTTGCATGAATTTATTCATTTTTGCTTTCCCACACCACACAACACCACAGCGTGCACTTGTACTTGAGCTCATACGAACGAGTTGGCTTATTGGTATGGCAATGTTGGACTTAAAATGCAAATAAAATGTTGCTATTGCTGTTGTTGATGTTTATGGCTTTGTTTTGCTTTTATCTGCTGTTATTACTTTTATATTTGCATTTGTTTTTGTTACTTATTTTTTATTTTTTTTATTTAATTATTTATTTTGTTCTTTTTGTTATGAAATTTGAGTCATTTTTTGATATGTGAATTTACACTTTTTTGTGGATAATTAATGTATTTTTGCATAATATTGTTATCTTTATTCTTGTTTATTCATGGATTTATACAGTTTTTTCAATTTTGGTAATATCAAATGTAAAAGACAATATTCATTTTATTTATAACAAGTTCTTTTTAAGCACCTTGTTTTGATAAAGAAATCATTTATTTTGCACAAATCAACTCAATTCCTTCAAATAGCTTATCTTACCTTTCAGTGTCGAAGAATGCCTTAAGGTAGCGTAATATTTACTGGCTGTGATAGTGTCAGTTATTATTACAATGATACCATAAGAAACTTAATATTTTGCGGAGCCTACAAATTTAAATACATGAATAACCAACAATAACCATTAAATTTTTCAAAAAAAAAATTGGTACCTAAAGGGTTAAGGCTGAATTAATTGTCGTAGACGTAATGAAAGTAGAAAATAAATGGCAGAACGCAGTACATGTCATTTGTTATGATATAGTAGAATATAAACAAATAAAATAGCATGAAAATAGAAATTCAGCTTGATTAGTTCGCACAGAAACAAAGAAAATGCAATTACACAATGCATGTATCAATTGATATGAAATTTCCCCTACGCTCACGATGAAAATTCAATTGGATTTTACGATGTTTTTCTTCATTTTTAATTTGGTAGAGGTAAGTAAATACATTGCTTTTTATAATAAAATGGATTTCTTACGGCACAACTAATTAGTAGTTAATTGAGAAGATGCACATAAAGTTATTTTTTAGGTATTTAAGTGCATATATACATATATTTTTTGATTGATTTACTTCTATTTCACAACATCATCTCATTTCCATCTATTTGTTATAATAAAATTCATAAAATTTTTGTTGAACCTTCCTATCGTCAATTAATATTTGTCTGGCGATAAAAATATTTATTTCGACAGAGTTTTAGGTTTCGAAACATGTATTGAATGTGATATGCGCGATTAGTTTATTTTTTTTTTTCAAAATACTTCTATAATGTAAAATGGTATTTTGCAAATTTCGATTTTGAGTAAAATTAAATGGTAATTTCAAATTACAAATATAAAAAATAAAATTCCTTCGTAGAATATTTTTTAGGATATCATTTAGCGATATTTTATGAATTTTGTTAAAATCGCTTCGAAAAATAATGCCATTTTAAAATTTTTTATTCTAAAGTAAAACTTGATAAGTTTTATTATTGGTTCATAAAGAAAAAATTAAAATTTTTGATGTATATTTTTAAAAAACAATAATAACAATTTTAATTGTTTCAAATATTTATAAAATAATCAAACGATTATTTTTTAAATGCAATTAATTTATATATATATAATTCTAGATGTGGCGTTTTAAAAATTAGTCTAATATGAATATTTTTTAAACCCCATGGACTTATACATCCTATAAAAAATATATTTCTCTATTTTTTCTTTCGAAATACGACTTATTATTTTATAAAAGAAGTTACAAGAAAATTTTGCTTCCAATTTGGAACTGATTAGGACAATAGTCGTGAAGTTTATGAAATAATGGTACTTACAAGTATGAAAAGACGTGATGAGATTACAATTACAGAATATACCTTTAAGCTGCTGTTACATTGTACGCTAATGTTGTCTTCCATGTCAATCATAATGTCAATTGAAATGGACTTATTTTCCGAACAAACCTTGATCATTTATGAAAATATGTATTCATTAGTCGATAAATAGTAATCGATTACTCTCCTTAATTGTCCCGCTTCGACTACACTCGGTTTTAGTGCTTGTGGTGTTTTAAGCGTAACAGACAAAGTGACTAAAGCTATGGATAAATTTAATTTTGAACAAAAATTCAAACTAGGTATAGCAATACGAGAAGGAAAAAAAGTACGGGTACTTGAATTGGTGGTAAGTTGAACGAATCAGTTTATTAGTTTCTATTAGAAAAAATATATTGGAAAAAAACTTCCAATTGATGTCGACAATACGACGCGGCTATATTTTAGTCATGTTTTTTGTAATACGAATTATTTTTAAAAATTTGTTTCTATTATTGTGAAATAGTTGTTTTTTTAATGTTATTTAAAATGTAATTGTTTGTGATATTAACTAGAATATGCCATTCGATTTAACATTGTTTTATCTGCACTGTATTACTATATAAATTAGCTTAATTTAATTTTATTAGAAACGCAAAAACGGTATTGATGACTTACACTTGGTCCTTTATATTAAGTTATTTAAGAACGAATAACCAGGTACGCCTGGCACACTTCTGTCTTGCCGTTGTTTTGTTTTTATGGTGAAATAGCGGCTCCTCGCTGGCACTTTTATTCATTGATAGTTTCCTAGGTTTCGCATTCTCACCTCGGTTTTTGGTAAAATCGGCTATACTGATTATTTATGCTAGTGCACTATGTGCCGGTATGGTTTGCTTCTTCAAATATCCACTTTTATAGTTTTAAATTTTTTTATTGATTACACAAACAAAATGTATTTACGCCACTTGACAGCTAGGCTCACAGGTTGGGGTTTCTAATTGTTTTTGTTTTTTATTTAAAACTTTCAACTTAAATACCCGATGAATGAAGCCAAATACATATAGCGATATATAGCGTAGAATAATTGATTTTATCAAAAAAGTTTGTTAATTAATATCCACTTTCTTATGTATGTGCCAACCAAAAGCTTTAACATATATACATTATAACAATATATTAAATTGTTGTAGATTAATGTATGTCACTAATATTAAATTTGTATTTAATCACAGATGTATATATTTATTTACTAAACCAATTAATGCATATTTGCATTTTAATATATTTGTTTTAGAATGATCCAGTTACTTTAACTGTTTTGGGAGTCTATAACTATGTAATGAAAATTCAAGTACCCAAATGTATCACGTTCGGCGATATCATTAAAGTATATTGTAGAAAAATGGTAAGTTAATCAGTAAATATTTCATTTTCTTAATAATAAATCTTGTATACATATCTAGGCAATAATACCGGAAAACCATAGATTTTTTTATATGGGCGAACGCCTAAAAAATGAAGCTACCCCATTCACAATGAATATGAACGATGGTGCTATCATAGAAGTCTATTCTACCCAGATTGGAGGCGGTATGGAAAGCTATTAGAAGTATTAATTATAATGGTTTTATCATATCACAATTTAATGCATAGCAGCTTTATAATTTCCTGCTAATTTATAATATAAAAAATTGTTCACGAATATATATTAATAAATATATTAAATTTGCTGGCTTCATCAGCACACTAAAGCAAAAAAAAAAATTACAAAAAATTTTTCATATCGATATCAGGACTGGCACACTATCAATTCCCTTGAATTATGTCCGTAAAAAATTTAATAAATTGCAGAAAAGGTAAAAAATATGCCCAAAAACTGCGAAATATTGGCTTTTTCAGCGGCAAAATTCGATTATTGCCATGGAACTGCATTGCGCTACGAACGTCCACGTCCCTTTGGAATTTTAAATGCCGTTAAGAAGGTAAGCTGCAAAATTGAATGAAATTGTGAAAATGTGGCAACACAAAAAAAAAAAACCGAGGTAAAAATTGTAAAAATTTTTAAAATGCGAATTATTTTTCGAATATATTTTCGTGAGTGCAATGAACTTTTGCGTTACCAAATAGGTGATTAAAATGGATATGGATTTATATTACATAGGGATTTGGAATAATTGTTATTGCAGGCAGACAAATGCACTAGAGACAAAAGTAGGCTGTAATCGATACTAACAATATTTTTTTTAAATTAATATTTATTTTGATATTTATATAATATTTTTATTTACAATATTTTTTAATACAATATTTTGATATTTATAAAATAAATAGAAATGATTTTTTAATTGTTATATGGTAGCTTTTAAGAAACATTTAGTGTATATATATAATAATTAAAATGCTTTACTATTGAATTTTATTTCAAAATTGATTATATTTTGAAAGAAAAAAAGTCAACGTTATCTTTATCATTAGCGCATCTATAATAGTGTTATAAAAAATTTGTCAACAATCTCTCAGAATAAATCTATAAGTTTTGCCTATTTTTGGTGTTATTAGTGAGTAGTTTCTCCTCTCGATGCTCTTACTAAGAGAGATGTATTTACTCAAAGTATAATATATAAATACATTGTAATAATAATAATATATAAATATTTTGTAAATAGATGAAGGAAATAATATTAATAGCAGTTCTGCTTGATTTCAGTGATATTTTTAGGAAATTTTTTTTTTGAACTTTTTTGTCCAGTTCTGATGTTAGCTGTTATTAAATATATGAGATATATATAGATATCAAAGACTAAATATATTAGTTATTTTTAGTTCACGCCAAATAAGAGTATTGAGATGGAATCATAGTTTACACATAGAGCGCACTATGCTACAGTGTCATCTATCTAGGTTTATAGGCACTGTGCGATTGAGTGGAGAGGTATGAGTGAATGTTGGTGTCTAATGAAAAAACTCCCATCTCGATTAGCAGTCATAGGACCAGTGAAACACAGTTTTGCTCGATATTGGGTTCCAATAAAATCTTTTTCAAAGGTGTACATTTATATTGCAGACACATTTAAGAACAGTACTTATGTTACCTTACACGAGTTTAAGCTGGCTAATACAAGCCGAAGGTCACTCACAACATATGTAAGATTCAAGTTGTCGTGGTCGTATAATAAGATCATGTGGCAACCCCAATACTAACCGCTATTCTTTCAGGCGGTCATTGGTGTTTGAAAACTGAATAATGCTTTGAACATTTATAGTGGAAGTTGTGGGATTTTAAATAAAACATGAATTACGCGTTTTTTTCTATGATTGCTTAGATAACAGAAGGAACAAGCTTTTAGCGGAATATTTCCTTGACATTCTGAAGTATCACTCAACGGTAAGGACAAAATATTTGGTAAATTATTAAAAACTTTAATAAGATAAATCCAGTTTATTTAAAGAGGTTTCTTAAGCGAAATATGGTATTAAACCAGCAAATAATCTCTAATTATAAGAAGTGCAAGGTTATCTGTTGATCAGCTTCTGCAATCAACTAATAAAGCTCTATAAGTTAATATTTTAAATAGTTTGGAGAATTATAAATTTTTGATTTTCAATGGTGAGGTTAGGTACACTCCTGCTATTGACCAAACTAGAGATAGGAGTTTATTTTTAATGAATTAAATATTAAATAAATGGTATATTAAGTTTATAAAGATAGGCAATATATTAAAATTATAATTTTTAATTATTTTTTTTTTCTTCACGTTTTACAAGTTTTAATTACTCATATAATAATGTGAGGTATGAATATATGATTTTTATTATTCGAATTAATAATCTGTTCTAGAAGTATTGAAGTAGTCTCGTTAGCATTTTATTTAATTACTTTTCTAATGGTAATTTAATTATTTGATGAAATTACTAATTTTAACAATTTGTAAATATTTATGGGAAAATGTGAATAAAAAAACAAAAAGTATTTATTTTAGATTTTAAATGTGCAACAGTTAACACACCATTAACGGAAGAAGAAGAATTGTTAACACTTGATAAGTTTCAATTTTAATTAAAAACAAATTAAATTTAATGCTCGGTCAAGATACTTCAAAATTGTCTACAACCCAAACCGAAACCCTCAAAATGCTAAGCACTTGGCACTTGAGGTGAGGTACCGCAGCCACAGTAACCACCACAACCACAGGCACCAACGCTGCGGTGAAATCTGTACTTGTATCGTTCCTATTTATAGCATTTGATTCGATTTTATGTATTTCATATTTTGCTGGTGGTGTCTTTTGCAAAAACAAAGCATAAATCAAATGAAATGGCAAGTTCAGATACATTCACTCGGCATAAGTTGCAATGGAAACTGTACGAATGCGACCAACTATGCCATAGAAGTATGGGAATAGGAAGTGCTACACACCGATAGACAAGCAATGGGAAGACTTCTGTGATTATGTTTGGCAATGCTCCTACTACGTATTTTCATGTAATCGTGCTAGTTCATGGGTTAGGGGCTGAGACAGAAAAATGAAAACATATCAATTTTGTTGTTTGCAAATAAATTTATGGCCAGACACTAAGTATTTTTGCTATAAATTTTATAAAAGGCATAAAGTAGAAGAACTACAAAATTTATGTTAAATTAAACTATAAAACTATGCCAAGAGTTAAGCCTTTTATTATCTTTATTGTTATGACTCCTCAGATTACGAATAGTTTTTATGTAAAATATTATCATAAATGTAACAATATTTGAAGTACTTAAAAAATTACTTGTAATAAAAATAGTAAACGTATTTTACTGATATTTGCATTACGCCAAAAATATTATATTTAATTAAATATATTTAAAATGTTATAACTGCAATAATATAGGAATCGAGTACCGTTCTGTCAAGGCTTTCTGATTGGATATGATAAATTAATTCAATCAAAATTTTTTACTATATTGAAGACTTCATATGTTTGTACATTAAAATTATATTTTCTATTGTAACATATTTTTAATAGGCTGGTAGAATAATAAGCTGTTGCAATAATAGACTGGAAGAATAATGGACGGGTAGAATAATAGGCTGCTAGAATAAAAGACTGTTAGAGTAATAGACTGATAGAACAATAGACTGGTAGAATAATAGGATGATAGAATAATAGGCTGTTAAATGACTAATGTTAAGTGATATCATGACAAACTGTAATGAAATTACAGCAAATACTAAGCTTATGATATATGTGGGGTTAACACAGTTGAATATTCAATCGGCACTTAAGATATGCCAAAGATATGGGAAAGTTTCATATATACTGTGTTCATAAAAAAATTTGGCAATGTTTACGAATACATAATAGTAGATATTATTATATTTAATCCATTTGTATTAATAAAACTATAAAGAGGATGATGATTTGACAATTCCATTGCTCTTGAATTTTAAATATGTTTTTAAATATGTATAAATATGTTTAATATTTTTTTTCGGATGTCTTGTATAAGAACAAGTGTTAATATATGTTATAATTAAGATTAACTGATCAATACTCAATATTCTATATTAATAAGAAATTTTTCTTAAAAACAGTTTTTAAAATAGACTTTCTTTTGTATGTATGGCATTAGCTTGCTGGAACACTACAAATAATAAAGTGACGTTGTTCTTAAATAGTGCTTTTAAAATGCTTTTAAATATACTTTATGTGCTATCGGCCTACCTATGTGCTATCGGTCAACTTTATATTTCTTTTAAATATATATAAAACTATAATATCTCGAAAAATGAAGTACAAAGTACGGAATACGTAATAGGTTCTATTAGTACTTATAAAGGTCCTTATTGATCTATACTATGTCAATAAAACCCGAAAAGTTTTGTGACCTCTCGTCCACTTCAACTGTCGCTTCACACAAAATTTTTATGAAAGGGTTTCGACTATTTTTAAAAGGTTTTGTTACTTTTTTTATTCCACCTATGTTTATTACACAAATAAGAGTATATAGTAATGCAAAAAAGTGTGTGTAGGGTGGTTTATTGATTTAATTTAACAATTTTTGACTTACTTGGAATTTTAAGAAATTTTATTTTTGAGTTATTTGAAATTTTATGAACATTAGGTGATTTTAAGGTTTCACAAAATTTGTGTCTACTTCAAATCCATATAACTTTTTTAACATATAATAGATTAAAAACCTTGCTTTTTTTAATACAAAAAAGGCATAATACGAATTAATTGTTAATTATTAGTAAATTAATTTTTTTTTTGGTTAAACAATAACACTGTGCTGTTTAGAAATAACTGACTTTATTTTAATATAAAAATGTACTATGTACAGAGTATGTATGAGTTATAAGAGTATATAATATGTAGTAAGTGTATAATGTAATATAAATATATAAGGGTGTTGTGTACTTAAAACTTTACAACAAACACCAAACGACCTAAAGATACGATAGTTTTCGAAATCAATATAAAACTTAGATCAATAAACTGTCTTAACATACTTCTGACTTTGATAAATTTTTTTTTTGATTTTTAAATCTACTTCTGTGGCTTGTTAGTTTAATCTGTTGGTATATATCACTTAAATCAAATGTTTTATGATATGAAATTAAAAATAAAATAAATCAATTAAATTATTTTTTATATTTATTCGTAAATTTAACAATTTCATAAATACAATAAATCCTTTAGATTGTCACATATGAGAAACTAACATTAATTTTTGTGTATTTGCTAGCAAATTTGCTAACATTAAAGCGTTAATATCAAGCACGACAACAGTCAAAAAAAAAAAAAGAATGAAATTAAAAACGTTGCATTAGGCACACAAATTGCAGCATTTGCAGCAGATAAGTGCCAACAGCAGTGATAGGATAAAAAGTTGCAATATAACCGATAAGGACCTTCGTTGCATCGGAATGAGATCGCTTTGCAAATTGCAAAATGCCAACTGTGAACTGTGGATTGTGGATTTATGCTGTTTGACGTCACTAATGCGTTATGTGGGTTTGTTAATTCCGATTTGGAAGTGAACATTTCAATATTGACTTTTTGCTGCTAAGCCCGAATGCAAATTCATTTTTGCAGCAAATGAAATGAAAACTACAGAAAACATTTCGTTGTGGAAGAATTTGTTTTAAAACTGTTTGTCGAGTGTAGCAAATAAGCTGTCATTTGGAAAACCAAACTATCAATTCGATATTTGCTTAAATAATTTTTTTTTTCTGAATTGAACGTGCCTGCATGCATTCAGTTTTGAGTAGTTATAGGAACATAACAGCAAATATAAAGCAAATCTATTAAGGATCATACATTTTATACTTTTTCGTTAACTTTATGTGATTTTAAGCCAATTTACTTAAATCTTTTTTTAACTCAAATTCTAACTTATATTTTTATACTTTGTTGATTATGCAAAACCTAACAAACTATCGTTCTATCTCTAATGGATTAAAAATTGTCAAGGGAAATGATTTCATGTGAAAAATTCAATTCAGATGCAGTTTTTAATTCAAAATTCAAAAGGATTTTGTATGAAAATATTCGCGTTTTCAATCCATTTTACTTCAGACTGAATTGTTAAACGGAAAATTTGCTTCCGAATCAATGGAAATTGAGTAGCATTCCTTTATTGCATTGAATAATATTTATTCATCAGCTTTATTCGTTAACGGATTGTATTTTCTCATTGCTATTTGTGAAACTTTAGGATGATAAATGTTTTCTTAGTTCGCAAGTGCAATAAACTGTCATATATTTTAAGATGTTGGAGAGATTGTGGGAGATTGTTTATATTTTATGCCATTGTAACAAAAATGTTGGGTCTAAGCAAAAATGGTGTTAATATTCAATCATTTAATAGTGTTAAAAGAATTTGCATTAAATTTTCAATTTTTGTAAAACTTAAAGCTGTATTTAAAGCAGGCCACATCATAAAAGAAAGCTGTATAAGTACTGAATTCCCATGCGTATAGGCATAAAACCTAATGAGATGGCTGGCGAGCTTACTAAGCTAAGTACATCACTATCACTGAAAAATTAAATTAAGTTTTGAAAGAATTTTAAATTAATATTACATATTTATAAAACTTTAAGAAATGATGAAAGCAAACCATAGTACAGAATTGTACTATAATGCAATGGAAATGGATGCCGGAGAAAACTGTATAAGTACTAAATTCCCGCGCAAATATACCTACACTAAATATATGGTGAAAGCAAGCCATAGTATTTCTTACAGAAACATATTCCAATGCAATGCAAACAAATGTTGGAAAAAAGCTTCATAAATATTGGATTTCTGGGCTTACACCAGTAAAAGGTAACGAGTTGGTTGGCGAACTTGACAATCTGGGCACGCAACTATAACTGAATAATCAGCCTTGCAACAATCAAATTATATTCTCTAAGACAGTATGTAAAGGATAGCAGTTAATAAAGAAATTATTATAAAGTATAAATTTTTAGAGAACGCAAAATCTGTCTACTAATTAGATAGTAAAACTGCAGATACGATATTCAGACCTTAATAGGGCTATAATTCTACTATTCATATAGGTACCGCCAGGCATCCGAAAATCTATGTTTAATAACTTGATGTCTATTAGTTCAGTCTACTTCTAAGATGCATGCGAAAGTATATATACTTTTTAAAAATTTGTATTCATAGTAGAGTCAACTGTTGGGTTAAGTGTAGGTAAGTTCAACGCCTCTATATTTATGTGAGTCCCAGTATCAATTGAGTTTAGAGTTATGTGACTTTTATATATTCGGTAACTTTAAGTCACATTGAACGTATTTTATGAACTTAGAATCTATTTATAAAGCTCTTACTAGCATACTGTTTACTTTGTTTATTTTGTAATTTATTTAATGACTATAAAAAATATATATCTATAATATTATTATAAACATCAATTCCTATGAATTGATTCCTATGAATTGATTCCTATGAATTGATTCCTATGAATGTCGTACTTTTCAGAATTTTCTAATCGAAAATCAAAAAGATAATTAAAACGTTTTATATGATAAATAGACAATCTTTTGTTTGATGAATTACTTTGAAGTCTGACACATTGATGATATATGATTAGTTGGTTTTCTTGTCATATATTGTATTGTATAATATATATTTAGATTTTCATAAATATATTATAAATTTAATCATAACTACACAAATGTGGTATGTAAACAGAACACAAAATAACTGATTATTGGTATCCTAGACAAAACCGTAAATTATGAGTTATCTTGTAGTTGACATCCTAGCCAAGATTGTACGCTATATGCATGACTTATCTCATATTTGACAATCCATATTTGCTACAATAGGATTTACTTCCATTTCGAAATACATATTATTTCAGGATGACTCTCATATTAATATATACAAATAATTTTTAAAACTCGTGCATTACGTTGGATACAAGTTTGTTAACGCTAATTTATGATACTGACATTTGTCAATTGGTCAAGAAAATGTTTTCAAAATTTCCATACCACAGTGTCCTATGGGTTATAGAATAATTAAATTTGCTTATTCAAATGTTAGTTCAGTGTAACTTATATGTAAATATACTATATATTATAGTATAATCCCAACATCAATTATTTGGCTGTAGTTGCCATATGAAATTCTAATTAATTTTAATTGTATTTAGTTAAGCTGAAAGTATCCATGTATTCCACAATTAGGCAGTTACATTTCCGGCAACAAGAACCACTAGAACTGATGCCAAAGTTTATTGACACTTTCAAATGAAATGACACTGCAAATAACAACTTTCCAAGTCTCGTTTAAAATGCAAATTTTGTCTCTTATTATGAAAAAGACGACTACTTCAACTGACTTTAAATTATATTTGTTTGTGCAAAGGGTAAACACTGGCATACCTCATTTGTAACTGAAAAGACACTTTACGGTCATGTGCATAATAAATGCTTCAGTACTTTCATTTAATTTTTATTTTCTGAATGCTTATGTCCCACTGCCTCCTTTGCTAGCATTTTGCCACCTGTAGACCAAGTCTACAACAGCAGTTGTGCTGTTTAATTCTGGTGAGGAGCAATAGTAGTCACACGAGCATACTTCCATATACTTCTATATACTGGCATAGAACTGGCATAGAATCAGAGTCCAGTCTTGTTCATTTTCTTGATTACTGACTGTGTGTATATACACAATGCTATATATAAATATGTAAGTTTTAAGCGATAGAGTGTTCTGTTTGTGATATACAGACAACACTAACAATTGGCAGGATGTGATGTCTAAGTATTAGACATGTGTTCATTGGGTATAGCTTCCATCCAACATTAACTTGTTTTATATTTTTCTATTTATTTTTTATGTCATACTATGTTGTTTTTTTTTATCAGTGTGATGTTGTCCTTTTAAGTGTTATCAACGCCATTTATTGCATTATAATCAACAATGTAAATGCCATTAGAGGATATTAAGTGTTGCACTTTCTTTGCATAATTTATGCCTGCACTTTTCTATGCAACTGCATCATTTACTATAAGAGGTGTGCAGAGATTCAGTGGCAATTACAGGATACAGGAGGTAAAATACCTTGCAAATTTAATGTTGATTAAGAGGCTTTTAAAATGAATTGTGTTGTTAAGTAGATTTTAGATTAAAATTATATTATGCCTAAAGTATTTATTTATCATATAATTATTGTAGTGAGTATCTCAGAAAAAAAAATATGTCAGACTTAATTTTATTTTTTAAATTTATTAGTAAAATTTTTAAATTTCGAGAAAAAGTGATAGCACCTAATATCGCCATTGACATACAATTAGAAAGATATATATCAGAAACTAATACCAGATTCATCACTGTTAGCCTACTAGTTTAATCAAAGTCTTACACTTAACATATATCAAATCAAAAGTCAGCAGTTGGATATGCAGCATTTTTCGATGAGATCTGCAGATATAAAAACATATTCCTTACCTAAATACCGGGACACTATTGAAACTAAAGCAACGGTAGAAGTCATTAACTACATCAGTTATTTTCTAGGTATTTACAAACCAATCTGTTATAAACGCTTCGTTCTTTAAAGCAGCATAGGCTAGGTGACAAATTAAGACTATTTAAGCAAGACTAAATAAATCTAGTTTTCTATAAATTCAGAACTAGAAAACCAATTAACTTGAGTAGTACATAATTCGAGAATATTATCTCCCTTTTAATCGGTCACTGCCTAATTGACACGAGTTATGTGAAAGAGTTATGTGAAAAGTGAGCTCTTATCTTACATTTAACATTTTCTCTGTAAATGTCCGGCTCTAGCGTCCAGAAGAAATAGGTTTTTAGAAAGATACTTTTCTGACAGTCTACCAGACTGTTCATTAGTGAAGACGAGAGACTTATTAAGTTATCTGAATTCGATGGAATGGATTTAATCTCTACTCTTTTATACTAAGGGTTCTTGCGAGGAATGTGATAGCAAAACGGCGAATAATCGCTGAGGTAAATGGAAGTTATCCAATGCTGTGCCATTGCCAACCAAGTTCTTACCTTACCTATTATATTGTATTGTATTTTTAACAATTCTTATATCATTCTTGATCATTATTAAGATCAGGAACTAATATAAGAATTTGTTATAGTATATTACGTAGTTCTTGAGTCAACTATAAAGGCATCACAGAAGGCCTTCAGAATATATTTCTAATCACGAAGAATTAATTGTTACTGGAATTACAGCAATTAACATCCATTTCAGAAAGTGGGTAGGTAACAATCTTGAAACAACTCAACTAATTGGAATGATATTTCGTCTCGTAGTGATAATTTTTATAATTATATTATCTAGAGAAAGTAGTTTGTTAAATAATCGCAATGTTGAAATCAGGAATTGCTTAGCTTAGCGGTGATTGTGTATGTATTTGTCTATCCATATTTTGTTAACTATTTAGTGTCGCGTTTTTGTGAGCATACAGAAGGGAATAGGACACTTCATTCAACTTAAAAAAAAAAATAAATTAAATCAAAAAAATTTAAGCCCTTCAAGTTTTATTTAAATAAAATGATTTAAACTAAATTATCTTGAATGGAACAGTTTACTGTCTGATATTCTATTAAATTCATTTACCACTCAACACATTTTTTTGAAAAATACTTCTATGTTAAGAACACAGATTTTTTTTATTTTTTTTGTTTAGGATTTTTTCTTGAAAAAAATTGTTGTTGAGTGACTGCAACAAAGCAGCCAATTAGTCACTTGTCAATAGTGGCATCAACTTTACACCTTCGCGACAAAAACTGGTGCTCATCAACAGATGCAACCGAACCGAGCCGACAGGATGTATTAAAGAGCAGATTGCTTGGCACGGTTGCAAGTAAATGGAGGAGGCTAAGAATTGTGTGAAATAAAAAGAATTTTTTTTAAATATAAAAAGTCTCATTGAAAACAGGTCAATGACTTTTTACTGTAGCCAACGACAACGTAATCAGCCAACTTTGTAGGAACAATTATAGATTTTATTCGAATTTATTTTTTTTTTTGTATACTATATACTATTTTATTCGGAAGTGTTAGTGATACATCCAACGATACTTTCGATGCATTTTGTAAATATTTCGTTTAAAGTAAAATTTATTTAAAATAAATTTTGTATTTTTATTGGGAATGTTCAATCTAATATACATATTATTATAATAAAATTATAATTAATATTTGTTATTATAAAGTATATAATAATATATATATATCTACAAAGAAATAAAATATGGGTGTATTTACGAATGCATATATCACAACCCTATTCTTCTGCAATCACACTGCAGCGATATTATAATTGAATATATTGAAAGTACTGAGATCATATTTGACATCGTCGATTCCTTGAAGATGAAAAATCTTTCTCAAAAAACACTTTGAAGAGTCGTCTGTGTTTCTGCGAAATTCACATTAAAGAGGGAATTTGGATACTGAAAAGCACAGCTTACAAAATTTCGAAAAATTCTAACAGAAAAGAATGAAAACTTTAGTATTTCAAAGACACGTTAATAATGTCCCGAAACGAAAATGTCAGAGTGTGGCAGAGAAGTCACCCTAAAAGCTTAAGCGAAGAAAATTAACATTACAGAGAATCAAAATTAAGGTTATGCTGCTTGTTTTCTTCGATTCATATGGTGTGTTTAACAGTGAGTTCGTTCGAACCGAATGGTAATCACCTGAAATATCATCTGAAGAGTCAGACAGTTGATTTCATTGATTTAGAAAATATATAAAAAACAAATTGAAAATTAAATTTTTTTATTTATTTTTTGAATTATTGGAATTAATTAATTATGCTCTTTAAACCTCTCTCACTTCCTGCAACTTATAAGTTTTAAATTCAAATATTTACTTCTTCCCAAAAGTATGTTAATGAATCCAAGTAAAGTGTTTGCGAAATTAACAAATATCAAGGCATCTTAATAAATCTGCACTAATAATGTGATTCCAGCCAAATGGAAAATAGCAAATCATCCAATTTGCAGTTTCACTATTAATGCAGAAGTAGCCCGAAACCATTGAAAGTAAACTCTGTAGAAGAAGTCGTTGGAAAGACCAAAACAAAGTGAAGTGAAGTTTGTAATATCACACATTTCAGTTTCCTCCATTGCAGCTTATAAAAATATGAATGCCTCCTTACAAGTGCAACATTTCACACTATGCATGGCTTCAGCAATTTGACATTTGCATGGGCAGAAATGCAGCCGTGTTTCCACTCACACTGGATGTTTCCCACTCCGCTGCGTCTACACTTGCTGAATAGCAGCAAAATATGTTAACGACTAAAGTAGCAGCTGAAGAAGTTCACTGCTCCTTTGTTGCAACACAAAGAATGCAGAAAACTTATGTTTAACAGAAAAATAAAAATGCGGAAGCACATCACACTTGAATTGCTTAAAGGCCATGCATGGAAGCCTAATGAACTAAATCCTTGACAATTCTAACATAATTTCAAAATGTAAGCTCATTAACTACAATTTGTGTATTATGCTTCTGGCCACAAAAATATATTAAATTTACTTTAATATAATTTGAATTCAGCAAGAATTTGAAATATCTTGTTATTTTTTTCATATTAAGTGTCCTTTCTTCCATACCTCACTTATGAAAACTAGGCGATCATCTATAATATTTTTGGATTGTTTTTAATGTGGCATTAACACTTCATTTTGATTATTTTCATGTTTTATCATTTTTCCGTCGTTTTTATTGCCGCTGCAAAATGTTTTGTTGTCGTTACACATTTTATGAAAAGGCGTTGCATCCTCAAGGATTATTTATGGCACTTATTTGTTCATTAAAGTCAGTTGCAATGTGGCAAATTTATTGCAACAACTTATGCTTTTGTATTTAAGTGGAATGAAATATCTGCACTGACTACATATTGTCAGTAAAGTAAATTTAAATTATGTTAGGTTGAAATTTGCAGAAAGTTTTAAAAGTTTAGTTATTTTAAACAAAATTATTTTAAGTTTTATTATTATTTAAATACGCAATACATATATAAATAATATTATAATATTCCATTAGAATTTAATATTTTTTAACTTAAATTAAATTAAACATACAATTAATCAATATCTATACATATATATAAAAATTTGGTCATTTCTTTGTTCGTATCCAATGGACTACCTCAACCTCTAAACCGATCTGCACAATATTTATACTTTATAGTCTTTATATAAAAGATATAAAGATAGTGTTTATACTTTAACTTAAGACCAAAATTTAGAATGGTGGGTATACAAAACAATTACTGAAGTACTCTCTTAAACTTCTGACCTGACCTGGATGATATTTAAACTTTACAATCTCCATTTAAAGGCGTGAACATAATCTATAATATTTTTATTCAGAGTCAATTTTTGGGGGTATCACGTTTATTATAATCTAAATTTCTTCTAAACTGATGGTGATTTTCATATATGTATAAAGGCGTAAAATATTACATATAGTATTTTTATTTAGAATTAATATTTATGGCTCACATTATACACACAGTTGTTAAAATTCAAAAACCTCTTAAACTGGTAGATGGACTTAGATGATATATTCATATAAAGGCTCGGAACATAATCTATGATATTTTTATTTAATGTCAATATTTATGGTATACATCATACAGTTGGTAAAATCCGAACTCCTCCTAAATTGGTGAATTGGATTAGGTGAGATATATACGATATATATCTCCATATAAAAGCGTGAAATGTAAATGTTTTTCTTTAGGGTCAACGAACAGCATGATATTTTTACTAATCTCTTTATAATTTTTATATAAAGGGAAAGAAATCACTTAATAACTTTTAATTTGTGATTAATATTTAATGTTCTTATCATACAAAAAACTGTGTACAATGATTACACTCGACGCGTGTAGAACGATTACACTCCTGTATATCTTCTATATAGGAAAAAGTCGGTAATGTTACTAAGTCTTAAAAGTTACTTCAAAAATTTAATTTAAGCAGATTTTTGTATGAAGGAATGCAAATGATTATATTTATAAGTTTGGATATGTTAATTTGCAGTAATCTTTGATGTATGATAAAAAAATGCACTTGGGATATATTTAGGTTAAGTTAGCTTAGGTTTTACCGGCGGTTCCAAAGGATACACTTAGCCCATCAGGCCCATTGTGCTACCGTATTATTAAAAATCGAAGGGTTAAAACCAGTTACAACTTTTGGCAAAGCTTATTATGCTAGTCAGAGTGAGGTTCTGAAGTTTACCAAGGTCCTCAAAAAGAAAGCCTCTTTCATCGTCCTCATCACAACTGCGATAGGTATAGTTGAAATGGAGATTTAGTCTTCTAGCATGGTTACCTAAAATGCAATGACCTGTAAGTAAACCTACTACAAGACTGATATCTCTATGGGGTATCTTAATAAGAGAGTTTGATACCTGCATATCGATGAGTCTTTCCATCTTAGATATATTTCTTATTTTATAACATAATTTATTGCTTTCAATTCTTTATAAGGATATAACTTGATAGTTTAATGCTTTTTTATATAAATTAATATAAACATAATTAGAATTAAGTATATTAAATATTTTTAAAATATTATTTTATACAATATCTTTATCGGTGTGTTACTTTATATAGCATAAAATTCTAATTTCTGTTTCTTGTATTTTAAAGTATAATATTTCAACTGAAAATTCTGTATAATATCGGAAAATATTTTTCAAACTGTTTAAAGTATCTGTTAGTCGTTTTGTGCTTGTTCTTCTCTCCACTCGAAGGTGTAGAATGTCTTATCAGCATAATTCGTATTATGAGCGTAGCAAAAAGAGGAGGCATAATCCCATCGTGGCATGTAATTTGTTCAGTACGCATAAATAAGGCATATATTCGTGCACAGTCACCCACATTTGCACAAAATGTGGTTATAATCCTTTAAATGTGCGCAATTTGCACTTGAACACAATGAAAACGCATATCCTTACAGTTCGCTCGACGTAACTGTAAATGTGCCATTCCCATTCCATGGTATTTTTTTCATTCTATTTTGTTTTTTTTTTTATTTTTTCGTTATATTACAACTTTGCTGATATTGCCTTTTTTGAATAATAATATTTCAATTTTTCTGAATCCTTTTTTACTTTCATAATTTATTAAATATCTGCAGAATATCCACTTAAGGAGAGTATGGCATATGGTTTCGGTAGAGGCCTTAATCTCGTAAAGTCGTGTGATTTTGCTATTAAAGCGTTGGGGTGTCATAAATTCACAACGTTTATCCTGTTTCAGGTCAATAGCCTGTGAATGGAGAGCTTTTAGCCGCTACAGTTATCCGTATCTTTTGACAGAAAACTGTAATGAAGTTTTGAACAATGATTTTTCCTATTTCATTTTTGACTTTTACGATTTTTTTATTGATTATTTCAACTGTTGCAGAATTTTATTTTTGTTTTACTTTAAAGCAAAATGAGTGACAATTTATAAAATATGAATTTATATTTCAAACTATTGACAGTTTTTTTGGTGTTTAAATTAGTTGAAATCAATAGTATGTAGACGAAATCCACATTTCTAACTTAAAATCAAATAAAGGTCCAAGTACTCAATTAACGAAAAAGAAGTACCTAACATATTCCATTCTCGAACGATGTAGCGTATTATTCGTAATGGTTGCTTATCCAACCAAACTAAGCTAATACCGGATAGCATACCCACAACTAGAACCAATGTAGTAAAGACAAAATAGGCTTTAATATACATTTTGTATGACACCCAACATTTCCTCACAGAGTCGTTATGAACGACTTGTATTCAACGAGTTCGAATGGGATATCCAATTTAAGTTCATAAGGTCTCTAAATATTTACATATTTTGAGTTTGTGTAACTATTTCTTAGTGATTAGCGATGTATAGTGAAATTCAAGCGATGTAGTTATGCGAACGGAAGCCACTCTAGCTTTAACTTAATAACGACAACCGAGAATCGAAGGACGCAAAAGGACCCAAGTCGTTTCTTCGGCTCCACTTCAGTGGGGCCACTTGTTTGATGGTGCGCTGTTCCAACGTCCCATAATATATATATGTACTACACATTCATATTTGAAAACTAAATAAATAAATTTACTTGACCAACTAAATTTAATGAACTGTACTACAAAATTTAACTAAATTTAACAATTGATGATTGATTTTTTGTATGCGGGTAAAATGAATTGATGCTTCTTGAATTGTCCTATTTTGTCTGATTGAAATTGACTTTCTTAAATCTATTTATTGTCCTTATTTGTCAAAATGCTAGTCAATAATGAACATCAATATGTTTGTGGAAAAACAATATGTCACATTCATACAGTGTGTCTTCGTTTCATTTTATTTTCAGTTGAAGATAAAATATTTTTGTATGCAAATGTAATACCAGTAATTCATACGACGTGTATTTCATTGAACTCAAATAAAAGTTTATTGACAAATGCACATTTATATAAATAAAATATAACACAAACACATCAACCTACAACGCAAATCCTTTACTTTGTTTTCTTCTAAGACCTTTAAGCCTACGAAATTTGTTTTCTCTGCAACCAACCACTGAATTTGTTTGGTTTTGGTAAGAGTAGATAGTTGCCGTGTCATTTACTTGAGTCAATTATTGATTCATTTCTACCGGATGTTGAACTTCTGTACAAGATATTCACATACACACACAAAATCTATAGAATAACCCACATGCATAGTTGTAAACAGTTTTCCACAAAACCAAAATCCAGCGCATTGGCTCAATACTATTTGTGCGCCTTTTGACTTCGAACTAATGCTGTGGCTTATGGTTTTGCATAAATCCTTCCATGTGGATTAAGTCCAATTCCTGTTGCAAAATTTTACGTAGTAATGTTTTTTTTCTCTCAGGTTGAATTGAAATTTTAGCTAAGGTCTGTAAGCGAATTTGGTTAAAGCATAAACTGCAGACAACGACATTTGCCGAGAACGGGATGTTGCTTCCTTGTGGTTGGAAGCAATAAAATTCAGCAAAAAGGTTATAAAATGCAGAGGCACCGAAACTGATTTGAATGGAGCCAACCTCGTAACGAGTTGAATGCACCTTTTGGCAAGGTGTTTGGCCACAAGTAACCACAGTTGTGTGCTTACCCAAACGTTAATCTGTTTACTTAAACAGAAACATAAATAATATTTACGGTTCTTAAACCGGGGTTATGGGGTTGGTTTTTCCCTTATTTTGTTTGCTGTAAATATTGAATTATTTTGGGTATAAAATATTTTGTCTTATTTGTGAAAATTAATAGTTTTTTAATTTGTCTAATATTTTGTGATTAATTTCCTTTTCAAAATCTGTAAATATGTGTAAGAATACTTTTGTTGAAGATTGTGTAACATGGATATACTCAGAAGCGAAGCCAATACTCCTTATTCATTTTTTCTTTCAGTTCCTTACTTACTCTACGAGTTTCAGTTCATATTAAAACCAGTACTCTGCCAATTTAAAATCCATTTTTAATTTTTTTTAAAGAATATCAGAATAACATACTACTATTGTCGACTTTTAACATTTTTTTTTTATTTTATGTAGTTATAATAATATAGTAAAAACTCTTTCACGACTCTTACATTGGACAGTCCACATTGGACTTTAGAAGAAATGTAACGGGTGTAGTATATTTTATCATTTCTGCTCTCTTGAAAAAAGAGGTACGACACTTTATTTTCGAATTAGTTCAGATATAAGAAGATTAGTACACAAACCCGACTTAAATTATTAGATAACAAACGCATCACTTTCTCTAACCAGTTTTCTTCAAGACTGATAAATTCGTTTCAGCTTTGCTCTAACATTCCCATTCCTTTTTAATAGAACGATTTCTCTTTGTAATCAAAATACGCTCCAGTGTCACAAATATATCTTCAATGAAACCTAATTTTTTAAATTTATTATGACTATTTTTTTGAGATCTCAAAATAGTTAGTCGCTAAGGAACTAAAAGGTAAACTTAAAGGATACAGTGGATAGAGGACCGACTCAAGATACATTTGAGTCGACTGTGCAGAAGTTGTCATTAAGTTACCTTGGATATCGGACAATTTTCTCACTGGTTGGGCATAGTTATCTAATGTCTATTTTTTGAACCTTCTTCACTTTATCTGAAAAACTTTGTGGTTGAAAAATATAAACGCATAGAGCCTTATTAGAAACAATACCTAGAGTAGATACACTCCATTTGACAATTTTAAGGATATAACCTAACTTTAGCTTAAGTTCCTTCAGTGCCGCACACGTCTCACTCAATAGCATTTTTTTTTTAAATAATCAATACAAATTACGTCATTTTAATCTAGATTTTTGTCTAAAAGTAGTTTAATGTCCTAATTTTATATTTATAATACTGCATTAGTATAATTTTTTATTTCACTCTCTTTCATTAATAGTACCATCATTCTAATAGTCTATAAAAACACAAATCAATCTTAAGGTAGTGTTGTTAAAGTTGTAACAGTCGATGCTTGTTTTTGCACTGAACAATATCTAGAATAAATATGCATATATCTTAAGCAGCAATAAACAATTTCATCATGCCACTGGCTACTGAACCCAAAACAGGTCCATTGTCAAAACCAACTGCTGTTCAAAATAATGTTAATGTGCTACAAGGATACGACGTTGGGTCATAATTGCATCCAAGTTCCTAGAGATTTATGGTTGTCCAGGAAAATTTGCATACGTGAATTTTGAATAAAGTTGCTGCATTTATGATTGAGCACGTCTGCGTTGGCTTGACATATTTCGGTCTGTATAAAGGGATTTGTACGAGGTTATCCTCTCCACTTGTGCAAATTCCTTAAGCACAAATATGGACAACAGCTGTTGTTGACCATTTTGATTATTATTCTTGAAACAAAATTAATTCTTTCAAAAATAAAACTGTGAGATAGCAAAAAAATTTATTTTCAAAATAAAACATGAGGACTCAAGATATAAAACAGCTTATATAAGTTGAATAACTAAAGGTAAATAATAGATTTTGGTTAATATAAGAGAGAAATGTTTCATTTTAATTAAAATTCACTTGGATAATATATATAAAATAATAAATTATAAATAAAATATTTGGTCAGCTCAAAAATTTGCTAGATTGAAAAATTTTTTTTACACTCAAAACAAATTTTCTTATATAAAGTAAATTTAATTAATGAGTTAATTAGTAAGTAATTTAACATAAACCACGCAACAGAAAAATTTAAAAATACATTTTAACTTTTAGATAAGAAGTAAATTTTTGAAACAAATTTTTTAATTTCATTTCATTTTGAAAATTTCATATCCACAAGATACTCAGAAGCCATATAAAAAATCCATTTTATCAGCAATCTCTCTAATTTTCATTGTTCTATTAAAATTAAGGACTTTAATTGTTAATTAATTAATTGTTCTATTCACAAGTTTAATTCGTTTATTTTTTTTCAATTTTTTGTTATTAATAAAATTAATAAAATGTCTAGATCCTACGTCTTTAGTTTATTCTGAACCTTCTGAATGTTTTTTTTTTATAATTTATAAACCCGTGTTTATATTAAATAGAATATTCGGTAATATTCAATATCGTTTAAATTTCATTCAAACTCTCTAATCCTGCATTAGGGCATACAAAAATGAAGCTTCTCAGTTGTTCGATAATGAATGCACAAGCTACAGACAGTGCAACCAATACCAAAAAAGGGCTCTATTTAATAAACAACGACAGCCTTCGTACTCTTGTTACTTTTTGTTCACATCCTGTAGGTTTCTACATTTTTTTATATAATATTTTATATAATCATATTTTAATTACTAATACATGTTAATAACAATAACAAAATTATGTTCTTTGTAGTATGAACTCACCTGGTAACGTAATTAATAGTCCAAAACCGAACATAAGCCATCTCAGTGCGGCCATTGGCGTTTGTAGGAAACTCATTTTTAATGCCACAACCAAGTAAACTCTTAAGAATATTTTAAGAGGAAAATATTTTAATCAATTAACGAAATTATAAAATTTTTATGACTTCTTTCAGTTTTTCATTTTAAAAATTTCATTAATTTTATTAATTAGTTTTTAACTTTTATATTCTTAATTATCGTAGTATTTATGTTTGCTTTTATGTTTATGTGATTATACTAATTTTGTAAGTTTTCTTTAAAAAACTTTTCATGTTTCATGTTTTGTGGATGTTTTACCGAAACCCATTTTAAGTTGTGGATTTTTTATTGACAGCGTTTGGTTTAAGGTCAAAATTCAGGTCTGCCATCGCGGCTTCTTTTTATGTTTGATTTGTTGCAGTTTTGGGTCGTTGACCAAAGATACACAATCTGACACTGTGTTTTATTTATTTCAAAAAAAAAAAAAACCAAAAAGAAAGGAAAAAGTAATTCTGACGTCAAAAGTTTCTTGCACTTAAGCGATATCCTTTTTTGCTTGCTCTGCTGTTCTCTGTGTTGGCCTTTAGAGTGTTTCCGTCTGGTTTTGAAGAATTTTTAAGGATAGCAAATTTTGTACAAATGTTAGACTTGTTTTTGTATAAATTTTCTTTTTTATAATTATTGTTTTGGCAATGTTTTTTTTGTTTTTTTCCTGGTATTTTGTCTTCCTTAAGTGCTGTAGGTTGTTTGGGTTCGGGTTTGGGTTTGAGTTTTCATGACAAAAATTACTTTTAGGCGCATTGGGGATGTTAAGTGTGAATTACTTTAGTGTTCTCTGCTTTTATGTTAAGGATATGTTAATGCAGTTTGTGTTTTATTTAAATTATTTTGAGTGTTTTTTTAATAATTTTTTATCATATTTTATTTTAGTTATCTTATTAAATGGTTTTTATTGCACAAAATAATTTTTTTTTTACTTAATTTGAAGTTGTTTAACTTTTTATTTTCTTTATTGTGGAGATCCAATTATTTTAAGAATATGTATTTTCAGGTAAGTAAACCTAGTAAACCTGAAAAGAAAAGTTAAATATTAAAATTATTAAATATATATAATTTTATATACATTTATTATTCTTTAATTAAAAGTTGTGTAGATGTATTTTTTCGTATATGAGAAATAAATGCTGCGGTAGATTTGCCTGCTGACTTATCTAAGGATATCTTGACACAGTTGGGCTAATATCTTATTAAAAGCACACAACAACAAGGCCATCATGGCTTGTTAATAAGACTCGATATTATATTGTCTTAACTTTTTCGTTGAGATAGCGTTGCTGTCTTATCTGTATTAGTACGTTCGATTACGTCACAAATATAATATTCTTTCGTCATAACTGACTTCAAAAATAAAATTAAATATAGAAATATCTTCAGGATGTCATTGAAAATTGACGCTTTAATCAATTATTAAAAAAACTAAAAGTCTCTTTTTATGAATTATTTATTTCGGATAAATATTAATTCCAATAAATTAGTACAAACAACGCTGAAAAGCAGCATTATTCCACTTTCGCTATTAAGTGAAAGTGATCCTACTTGACAAGTCTGTAAACTTGACTAAGTCCCTACGTTTCCAGGATCACAGCTTTGTAAGATCGGCAAGCAAAGGGCTATCTCAAATGCTGTAGTTAGTTAGAATATGAGACTTCGATACAACCAACTGCATCAATCAGCACAGCATCTTTAAAGTTTGTTATGAATAATTGTTAATATAAAAATAAGTTACTCGCAAGTTTTAATCGAACGACCCTAACCTTAAAACATTTGTTTATAAATTGACAGTTTTAAGTTTTAAAGTCACCTACATGCAGTTTATAATTATATATGAATTAATTAAACCAAAAAATATTCTCAATCGCTACTGTTCATGGAGATTTGGCATGTTCTAAATAACTGTAAGATCAGAGATTAGACTATAAGAGAGTATAATTAAATAAAAATAAATATTTCTAGGTAGTGTTACTAATTAAATAAAAAGTGACAAAAAAACTTGAAACTTGAGCATTGAGAGTTTGTGCAGCTTTGGCTACTTGTTGTAAAACACGATTGGTCATCGCTTGTAATTTGACAGACACTAGTTCTAAGCCTGGCACTTGCTGTCCAAACAAATTATGTACGGACTATAAACTTATTAAAAAATTTGATTGTTTCCTAAGACCACTTGGCAATATTCGAAACGGTGTTGTATGGTCAGCCAAATTTTGATAAATTAAAATAAATTTTTGTCCTTGTGCTTTCTTTGCTATTCGAATCCGTCTAACTTTTAAATAGTTTCTTTTCGTGACAAAGACGCGTCACTCTCGGCAAGAAAAATTAACATTAAGACTAAGTAAGACTTTTTATATAAATAATATATAAGAATTTTTTTTTCATCATTTAAAACTTTAAAATTAAATTGTAATAAAAGTTATTTTTATTTGAAATTTTTATGTAGCAAGAACTGTGGCTTATTCCGACTGCAAGAATAACTCTTTATATGTATATATTTATTCTTTATTTATATGTATTTATTAATAAGTAAAATACTTTAAATTAATTCTACTCCTATATGAAAATAATGAATATTAAGTGCGAAACATACATTTAAAAATAATCATCTGGATAATCATAAATCTATCTTAAGTTCATTCAGAATGTCTTTAGAATTCATTACATTTTATTATAACCTGTAATTTTTGTACTATATATTTCACATAATACATACACACAAATGAAAGGATATTACTTCAGTTAGATTTTTTTTTATTATTTGCAAACAAATATTTATTTTGAAAATTAGCATATCCTTTACATTACAAAGAGTCCTTTTCAAATTTATCAATATGCAAATTTGATATACAATTTTGCTGTCCTTTGCAGCATTTTAGTTCTCAATTCAGTATCAGAATATGAATTAATATCCTTTTTTACATAGAAGGGTTGCAGCAACTTTGCTTAAAAATTTCGAAAGATTTTTATTGAGAGATAATAATTTTTGTTGTATCCTTATATCCTTATAGTTAAAGGATATCGAAAACAGAAAAGGTCATGGAATTTTGGAACGAAAGTGGAAAAAAAAACTAAAGATTACAATTTTTAATGAAGTACAAAATTTTGAATGTTCAGACATGTGTAAATCTATAAGTTTTTGATATTTACTCTTTCACATGAGCACGTTTCAATTATTTTTGTGTGTAAAAATACTTTGAATTACAAATGTTAATTGAATGATAATACCGAAGGGAACTTTATTAAATACAGAATTATACGATGGAATTAAAAAATATTAACTAAATAATATTTTGCTTTAAGTAAAATTCGAAATAAAAATAATAAACAAAAACAAACAATTTGCAATGTTATTTAAGATTTGAAGAACCCCAAAGAGCTATCAGAAACTGATATCCTTGTAAGACTCTTAAAGAAAATTAATTAACTAAAGCGATGCAGGTAGCGTTTCACAATTAAGAATATTCTCTTTTAATAGACAAAACCAAATCACTAGCGGGAAAATATAATGAGAGCTTTGGGGTACTGTAATGGACTCAAAGGTGGTCTAAGTGAAGTCTGAGACACAGATACACCCCTAACTTAACCTAAAATACTCATAAACAAACTTAAACATTTTTTTATTAAAATTTTTAAGCTGTAGCAGTCCAAAAAGAAAAACTCTTCGCACTCGAGCCAAAGATTTTAATAACTTCAACTTAGCAAATTTGAATACTTTCACCTCTCACATCAATGGTTCTATATGTGAAGGTTATGTATTCGTATGTTTCAGTTTTCGTATACTATATAGATTTTTTTGTTGTTTGAAGCAAATTTTTATTATTTATTTTACCTAAAATCATAAATATTGTTATTATTCAGTGGTCTGGAATAATGCATCCGCACATGTAAATACATTTTCCGAAGTATTTCAAAAGTTAACGTTACGGAAGCAATTTATCAACTTCGATTTGGTTTTTATAGTTTTTTTTTTGTTGCTTGGTATCCATTGTATATAAGGCACAAATTGTAAAGTAAATACAAAAGCCATTAGAATGAGTTTAGATGGAAATCAAAGTATCGGAATCGTGTCTGTATGTGATTTCTTCATACTTAAACTCATATTTGTGTGTTAAGAGCTTATAAATTTAGTGCAGGAATATATTGTTCTGTTGATTGTAAGCAGAATAAGCAGAATTTCGTAGAAATAACTTAAGGTATTGGATGTATAGCATTAGAATAAATTCATGGTAATTGCTTTTGCGGGTCTTGTATTTATCTTGAAAAAATTTATTTTAATAGTATTTATCGCTATAATAGAAATAACGATTTATTGAGTTTGTTATTATAGTGAAAAATATATATAAATATACAGTGCTGACTCTAAACTTCAAATTTGGCAGGGCACGAGTTCGATTTCTGGTACTTGCAGTCTCAAAAAAAAAAAATAATTTTCGAATAATTAAATACGATTATTTTCAAGCTCACTGATGATGGATATTTGGCAATACTTTAATGAAAGACAATCTATCTTTCGTATTTTTGAATCCTTATGAACCATGTAATACCCTCCTAGGTGTTTCTTCCGGTTTTGCATCAGTGTCGGGCACTCCCTAAACACATAATTTTCATTTTCTTTCTCTTCTCTGCAATATCTTCGATCTAAGTTGGATTGAATTCATTAGGTGATTACTTAATCTACAGTGACTGGTAAATAGTCCCGGTATGATTTTTAGGTTATTTTTGGATTGTTCTATTCAAATGAGGCAAATAATTTGCGGATATGTTTCTTTCAAATCAGTTAAAAAAGTGTTGGAATACATATTTTCTTACTATATTTTCTTTTTTTTTGCAGATGAACCGCCATTCACTGTGTCAAATAGGGTTTTGTCAGTGCAGGCTATACTTCTGAATTATAGAAGTATTTCAAATGTATCATTCAATATATATTTAACGAGTCTTTACACAGTACGATGCGACTGAAGTCATTCTTATTGTGTACTGATAAGAAAAATAGAGTTATGTAGTAAAGGTGACTCTTTGTGATAGTATTGGTAAAACAGTTGTGATACAAAAATTTAATAAGAAATTGTCTTGGAAAGCGTAATAAATTCTGAATAATATTTCTAAAGTTTCGTAGGATGCGAATCCTTAAAAAAACACAACGAAAAATACTCTCGGAAATATATTATTTTAGTATTATAAACTGATTTATTCAATTTTGAACAAGGTTTGAAAATATTTTTAAACTAAATCATCAACTTACAACTCTATTTGACTCTTCATAAAACAAAAGTGAATAAAAAAAAATGAATCCACACAAGGATTCAATTTTTTTCCTCTCTAAAAAAATTTCCTCCAACTTCAACAAAGCCAACCAAGCTAAAGTTGCTCAAAAAGCGCTTGTTTTGCTCGTTGAAATTTTAGTATCGAGTTTCGCCTGCAACTCGAAATATTCAACTTTTTCGTTGCAAAGTCTGAAACATGCTGCACTCGCAGGATAATTGCAATGCAACAGTATTTAAGGAAACGTACAAAGGTACACTTGTGCTGATTGTAAATGCTTGTGAGTTGAATAAAATTGATTTAAAATTTTTAAAAATTTTCAACAACTCAAAAACAATCAAAAATCAATTGAATAAAAAAAAGATATACAAATGAAAAGGATTGCTTATGGCTTACTTGTAAAAAATATATTAGAACTCGTTATAAATTTTGCAATGATCCTTTCATGTAACATAACGAAGTTAACTGTAAATTGCATCTCATTTATTTGTCAAAAAATTTTGCATATTATTTGATAAATCGCATTAATGTCACAGTTTCAGCAACAAAATAAATTGAGTTGCTTGATTTCGTCCTTTTCATTTACTTGTTTTGCATTTTCAAAAATTGTTCGTTCGAGCAACATATCCTTGCAAGTGTTGCATATATCAGCATTAAACGTGCATAAATCGCAGAAAATTGCATTTTGTATCTACGACTACAATTTGTGTATATTTTGTAGTTTTTGCTATCCGTTTTGGTTTTAATCATTCATACTGGTTCCTATCAGTTTGCATCCTGAAATTGCTTTTGTGCAATTTGATTTTAACTAAATTTATAGCGACAAGGATGTGTAAAGCAACACATGAAAAGACATTAATTAAAAAATGCTTTTGCACAAAATTAATGATTTCGATTGGTATTGGAATGTGGAATAGTAAAATTCGTTAGTGTTTTCTATAACAAGAACCCTTCTATATGTTATTCGTTTCAGAAAGTTTTTTGGATGTAACAGTGGTACATTTTATATTTTGCATAGCTTTAATGTCTTGTAAAATTATTATTTTTTAATGCATTCATTAAGGTATACCCACGAATATGTGTTATAGACTATAAAGGGTAAGTTATATTGAAGTTATCACTAAGCAGCGCTGATTAAGTGATATATGTCCAACAGAACTGTCATTCAAGTCATTATACGTTTGCCATTTCTCAATATGCAACGTTTAACAACCGCTAAATGTGTTGGAATTGTAATAACTATTAAAATGGTGATTCCGTATGATAGGTACACTTTCCATCAAAATTTTATACGTGATTGGGATCACTTTTTATATGTTCAGAATGTACCAGTTACTGTCAATAGAGTATTACTTTCATAAAATGCGCACGGTATGGGTTTTGCGTTGAGGGTGTCAAGTCTGTTATCTTCTCAAAATGACTAAGATGTAGAATCACTTTTTACTTGTTGAATATGCTCAGACTGTAGAAGTTAGTCTTTAAAGAGTATTGCTTTCAAAAAATGCCACAATATGGGTTTTTGGATAAGGGTGTCAAGTCTGTTATCTGTATAAAATGACGAAGATGCCACACGTCATCAACTGTTATAATCTGATCATGATTACAAGTTAGTCTTAAAAAAGTAGGTTTTAGGTTTTTGGATAATTGTGTCAAGTTCGTAATCTTCTTAAAATGACGAAGATGCAACACAAGTCATCAACCGTTGAAATCTGATCATGATTACCAACTTTTTTTGGCATAGTATGGAAGATATGGATGTGAAAGTAATGTGATTTGTATAGGAAAGTGCCACTAACCACATAAATCTTCCTTTTTTGGTACTGTTGTGATAGAAAGATTTCATGAGGTTTCTACCAATATCATACAGCTTTTCACCACTAGTAGATTAAAATCTACTACTAGAAATCTATACTAGATTAAAATCTACTAGTTACTGTCGAAATAATATTGTTCTTCTGATAAGTCGTTACATAGTGTCGCACTTGTTGTTAAGGTGTTAAGGTACTGATTTGTGAACGTGCCACAAAGAGTCAATCGCAACAATTTGATAGTTACATCAATAAGATTGCTAATTTTTTTAGCATAAAATTGAAGATATGGACTTGAATTTTAAGCGAAAGAAAGTTAAGTGATTTGAACAGCGAAGTACTATAAATCACGTAACATGACTTCTTTGGTATTATTGCTAGATTAAGATCACTAATGTAATGCTTTTTGCATCCACTGCATTGTTTCTTATCCATATTTCTAAAATGGCCTTAGCACGACAAAAAACTATCGTAAGTAGAATGAACACAACTAGATATATCAGGAGTCAAAGCAATCTAGCTGCTGACAGCAGAGTTAGGAAGCACAGTACTCCTCTGAAAGTTTGAAAACTGTAAGTCGCCGAAGCATAATATATTATTATATTAATAAGAAATTAAAAATGTTGTAACATATTTTTAATTAAAAGTTCTGTCTTCTAAGATCATATTCTTTTAATACAAAAAAACTCGTGTTAAAAAATATCAATCCACAAAAGTTTTCCATCTTAATGCTAAGCAAATAAATTCTGTTAAATCAACTCTCCTTGAAGTAAACAGAGTTTAGTTAATTTCATTAAATCTTCCATAATTAAGTTAAATTCTGAAGCTTTAACTAACAAAGTAGTTCAGAAACTTTTACTAATAACTTCAAGGATGCAATACAGCGTTTATTTCTACTCTGGTTTTGTTCTAATAATAAACAACAAGGAACAAAAACACACTGAAAAAAACCACTGAAAAAAACTTAAAAATACAAAAACAAAAAAGGAACAAATAAATAAAGTGTTGGCAACAAAACAGCGTACAACAAGGACGAATCAACACAAAAGTGACAACAAAACGAGTAAAAAATGGCTGCAAGGAAGAAACGCCATTGCAATAAAGTCGACAACTGCAAAACGCAATTTTGATGACGTGGCATCATGGGAATAATTCCTTCTATTTTTATAAAAAATGTGATTCAAAAACCAGTTCAATCCTTGTCACTTTTGTATGTACATATTTCGTCCCTTTTTGGTTTTATGTTGCGCTACTTTTATGAGATATTTTATTTGCTTTGTTTTTACGCCAAAAATATATATATTTTACCTGTAAAATGCTAAAGGCTAAACAATATTTTAAACTCTACAGCTAAAAAACTCCAGTACTCAGAGAGAATTTAGAATATTTATTTAGCGGAAAAAATGTGAGCAGTGATTAAATCCCTTAGTAGTATTTGTTACTTGTTGTTATTTTTTTTTCGAAGAAATCTCTTAGTAGATAAGAGAATAAGGTTTTTTCTAATGATATATAATATTTCTTTTTATTCGAGTTAATAATAATTAATGTAAATATATTTTAATTTAAATATATTAAGCAGACATTGTTTATAACATACACTATCTGTCTGAATATGATAGCTTTTTGTTAGTTTATATTTTTTTGTTATACCATTACAGTTTGAGGAGTATTGAAGTGAAGAGTAGTTTTAAGGAATAAAAAAAAATAGAACATCACTACAAAAGGTTTAATATTAATGAAGCTTCATAGTGACACTGTTAAATCATTTAAATGAATCGGTTCCTTTAAAATCATACATATATAAGTATAGAAGCAATTCTGACAAAAATACTGGATATGGTCTTGAAAGTTCTTGGATTGATGGGAAAAGATTTCATAGAAACTCTAGATATATCATTCGGCATAATGAGTAATATTTTATATCAAGTTTTTGGCATAAAAACTTAAAGTGCAATAAAAAAAATTATGAAAAGTATCTGCATCATTTCAATATTATGAACGCAATGTGTTTCTAGCACAATTAACCTAAATTAAAACAAAAGGATATGGAGTGGCATATATCCGGCCAAGAGTTATCAGATTTTTGGTATGCAAACTATTTTTGTTAATAGATTACCATAAATCAAGTAAAACAAAAGCTTAGATTACTATTATCACGTCACAATAGTAATCTAAAACTTTTTAACAACTTTGATGACAAAATTTATGAAGAAAGAGCCAGCTCACAAAAATTTTTCCATCAAGACAATGCATGTCGTCACTTAGTTCAAAACACCATTGCTAAGCTAAGGTAAATAAACTGCAAATTTATTTATGAAGCAAGTTTTTTAGACTTGACTTTCTCTGATTTCTGACCTGTGGTTAAAACCCAATATACGCGGTTACAGTGATTGTATACATTTACTTGACTTGTATGGGAGTTGTATTTTCTAAAAGGATTCTGTAACTCAAAGATTAGCAATATATATATTCAGCAATATATATAATATATTTATACGCATAATTTCAATTGAAACAGTACTCTTTGAAATTCACATTTGGTATTTATCGGGATATTATCTAAATACGTGTGTTGAATGCACCATTAGTTCTGACCCTTGTTTTATAGTAAAAAATTATTCCATTGAAAAAGATTTTTATTAAACGATGAAAATTCCATAAAGGATTATTTTGCAGATGCTACGAAAAACTACTACAGAAATCCAATCAATCAATTAAAGATTCGTTTAAATTAATGCAATGATGTTGGTGGAGGTGATAATTAAAAATTAATTCAATTACAACTAAAAATTAGTTCCGCGAACTAAGTAGGACATTATTGTGTGTAGGTTATTTAACATTTTTTTTTGCGGTGTAAATAGAATCTTTATACACTGTTCTTTCACACTTTTGATAATAAATATATAATGAATACATTACAACGAATACATAAATTAATATCTAAAATAGATTAGAAATGTAAAAAGATTTATATAGCCGATATCAAACACATCTTATCAAGCAAACAATAATTTAAATAACAATTCATTAAGTACTCGGTTAAAAAAAATGTTTCTATTAGTTTCAAATATATAGGTAAAAAGTGATATCTCATATAATAAAGTTAAATTTAAAATTAATATAAAAGGGCCGTTCAAATTTTTGTCTATGTGTTCCCTAGTAATTAATAGCGTTTAAAGATTTCAGCTGCAATATACCATATTTAACCACAACTGATTTAAGTGTGTGGCATTTTTAAATTCATATATGTTATGTATGTATACGTGTATATATGTTAAAATATTTTTACAAAATATATACTTAATAACAATAATCATATTTATAAAAAAATTTTTTCTTTTCAGATTTGTGCATTGACCTTTTTCCAAATGAATGCATTAATGCAACTCACATCGATAAACTCATAGGACTAAACTCTATCAAATTTACTTTTTTTTAGTTGCTATAATTATATACATATACACATTTATGTATATCAATTTCACATCGAAATTGCCTTTTTATATAATTAATGTATCTGTTTAAGTTTATATTTTAAAGCGACCGTCATTTGTTCAAAGTAACAATAACTCAACGTCGAAACTGGGTTACAAGTGCATCATGACAAGTATCAAGTCACACAGATATTTTTTTATGAATACACAAATATGTAAGTGAAAGTGTCCTTTGGCGGCTTTCAGATTACAGCATCATATGTAATTTATATATATATGTTTTGTATATTATTTTGTTTTCAGTTTTTATCTTTGTACATTATTTTAATGCATAAAATATGAAATTATATAAAAAAGCTGTAAATATTTCAGCAAAGGAAAGTAAAGCGAATTGCTTTGGATGCTTTGGATTGCAGCGCATTGAAATACAATTTCAAACCAATCCTGCGAGAGTTACAAGCAAAAAATGTCAAGGACGTTCATATTTACGATGAGCACACTTGAGGTTACTGGTTTACGATGTGAGTCAGTCAGTATGGCTGAGTCGAATGATGCGTGTTGGGTTCACTGCGTACTTTGGCTAATCCTTGATATCGTGCCTGTAACTATTTTCATAAAGTTGATTGGAACACATTTGGTTTATCCTGAGGTCATGAAGTAATAGTGAGTACATTAAAGTTGATTGAAATAATAGAGTACTTCATTTTAAAATACACTTTTTGTAATTTTTATAGTTCTTTTTAAATGTGATTTAAGTATTTACTAGGTTTTACATAACTTTGTAAGTATTTATATTGATAAATATTGTGAATACTATATGTAAGCTTTATATATTTGCTATAGTCGGTAGTTATTTTCATGATCCATATACATTACTCAGAATTACAGTTTAATATAGATATTTAATAAACGTATATTAATATATCCTTTAAATAAATTAGCAACCAAAAAGTAAAAAGAAGTAAACGCATAAAATATATTTAAGGATAATGTAAAACAGGTGGTAAAAGTAATGTGCATACATATATGGTATCCTTTACATTACATAGATATATATATATATAGATATAAAGATATATAGATCACACTGATATTAGTGAAGTATAAAAACAGTTTAAACATGAACCTGTTTACGAACAAAATATCTGGAAATTGAAAACCCTGTGTGCTTACGATTAGAACATAAGTCCGCATAATCTCAATCAGTCTTACAAATCTGTAAACAGGAGCTTTTTAATGAAAAAGTAGGTCTACAGCGAAGTCTCTCATAGAAAAGTGTTTTGTAACCAAAAGAATTCGTTAATGGTTTGATACTCTAGTATTTAGACTAGATATCTGATGCGTCCGTATAACTACTGTAACGCATCGTTCCTCAGTAAAACATAGTAAAGATTGTTGGTGGGCTAACTGACGAATCATCATGGTCTATGTTGTCATATTAACAAATCGGGTTTGCCTGAGAAAACAGATTGTCGAATCCACTTAGAAGTAGACGAGACATCTAGTCATTATTCCCTGTAACTATACGGCGAGAACTACTTTATGTGGATTAGAAAGAGATTTTTACGCTGAGAACCCTCCTATAGGATTTTGATGTTAAAATATCCCTTACAGTTGCCACTACACCTTTCATTCGAAATGTAGAATAACTTATGTAGAGTTAGGGTTAGTAAAAGTTACATAAGATCTACTGTGATCATCAGTAACCCGCACGTTTTCCATTATAGCTTACGATTAGAAAAAGGTAAACTAATTCGAACATGAATATAATATGTTATTATAATTGTTAGGGGGTGGAGCACTGCAACCATCGGGTCTGTTATATCCTCTTTTAAGTTTAGAGTAGGTTCTTCTAAGGCTTCTTGCGTCAATAAAAAATAATATTGAACCTAGTATATAACTTCACAGAGTTTTATTGTATCTTTCGTAAGAATATACATTCCCAGGAGCCTATTCCGTATGTGTGTTCTAACAGCACATGTGTGGCCTACTCCTCATTCTCTTCACAGAATCTACAATTTGCATCCGTAAGTATACCTGGTCTTGTAAATATATAATACACAAAGCATTACATTCATTTCATGAAGAAAAAAGATAAACTAAAAAGGTTATTATTTTTTTATATATAATAAAGTAATGCTACCACCCTTAAGCTACTAAACTTTATCAAGAGCAAAGAACAAGGATAAGGTGCAATGGAGCCACTTGTGGTCAGAGTGCTCAAAATCTTCTTGCACTCACTTTCTTTTGCAATGAAATTTAATGACTGCGAGAACACTAACAACCTATTGGAACTAGTGGAAGATTAGGTGGTAAGGAATTAATATTCAACAACAAAATTTTCATTCATTATTGTGTCTAGTATATAGTAGAAGTATTGTTTAGTATTAACTGCAAATTTCATTTTGTTTCCTTTTCTTAAAAGTAAGAAACTTAATAGATTTCAATTTTTCTACATTTTAATGAAGGAAACAAAAGTAAATTATTCTGTTTTTAACATACAAATCACATTTTATGTAAATAAATTGTTTTGAAATAGGCAATCAAAGTCTGTATTTTACTTATTTTTCGATAGAGTCAATAATGGCCATTCCCTTTGGTTACAAAATCTTTTTGGCGTTTGCCTCTGTCATCGAAATAAATGAGTTTATCAATTGCATTGCAAGGAAATCATGTCAACTGTGGTCCGAAAAGGCGTTCACTCTTTGTTGGGATGGTTGTGTTTGGTTGGTAGAAAGCGAACTTTATTCCGATTTGGTGTTTCCATTTTGGGTTAAACTAGAGATAGAAATCTTTTTGGAAAATTTTCCTTCGTAAATAAAAAATTTTTTCTTTTTAAAATTTAGCTCAACCGGTGAACTTTTTTATTTCTGATAAACTTTATTTTGTAATCGTGGATGTGACATCAAGCAGTTGATTTTCAATTTGAGTAATTTGTTAGTATTAAACTACGGCATTGAACATTGAAATTAAGAGAGTTTATTTTTTTCAAAAAAACTGTGAATTTGACTTTTAATAAAAACGATTGAATTAATATCATTTTAACTTCTGCATATCTATATAACAGGACCTGGTTTATGAGGGTCGCTTAAACTTTTAATGTAGCAAAATAATGGTAACATGTTCTTTAAAATTGGTTTTGCTAGAGAGTTGTTGAGTTTTTTGTTCTATGTTAATAATATTTATGAATTTAATGACAAAAATATATTGTAAATACAAAGGTCTTACTACGAATAAGTCAAAATCGTACAGTACTCCAGTGTTCAAAAGGTTTTAGGGTCCATGTGTATGAATCATGACGTAGAAAGGTGCTGAGCAGCCTTAAATACTAGTATAACCTTTTGTAGTGCTGTTTAATATGATAGTCTAGACTTGTAGATACCTCGAAATGTTTAAACTAAGAATTTTTCAATGAATTCTGAAAGCACTATAGATAGAAAATGTTACAAAAAATCAACTTTTATATAGAATTGAACTAAATGGGCTTATGAGTCTAAGTGGACGAACTGCGATCGCGTGTTGATGACAGTTACCAAAATATTAAAATATTGTGCATTGGACATATAATGTGAAGTCTGAAAAACAAGTAAATTCAAACAATTATTTAAGAAAAAAATTGACGGAAAACCATGCATTGACTGGTAACCATTTCAACGTCTACGAAAAAATTGACAAATACAAAACGTTGGCTTATACTTTGTGTATATATGTACACTTTCATGTATATTTTCGATACATTGTGTACTATATTCTATGTATATTCAAACTATAATTCAAATATTATAAATTAAAATTTTCATAGGACCGCTATAAGGCATATAAGGATGAAGGTCAGAGACATATATAATACTTAGCATCGTTAAATCATTATAGTTAGCCAAACTGAAACCTCTGAATAAGAGCTTGAATAGGTGATATTACTTAACAAGTAATGTCTAATGGTAATGTTTGAAGTAATAATTTGCTTTAGACATTATAAATTTTTATATAGTAATATAGTATTATATATTATTCATTTCATGCAGCAATACACCTTATCTTATAAATATGGTACATTTAAAAAAATATTTAATTTATTTTATAATATTAGCACATAAATGTTTTTTTTTTTAAATCTCATGAATATTTATTACAACATTAAATTTAGGCATTAAATTTCAAAAATGCGTAAGCGTACTCCCATGCGTATGAGTAACATTTTTTCAATTATGATTTCACCAAAATGAATGACATGCATAAATCGCGACAACACATTTTTGTTGTTTTTGTTGTTAAAATGTTAAGAAATAATGATTTTAATTAATTAAGGAACTAAAAATATATGAAATGTCATGATGTTAGGCATTAATAATGAACAGTTACTCTAGATGATACCTTCAGGGAAAATATGTAATTAATTCTTGGCCACTGCTGTTTAACATAAGTTTTCGGAATATTTTGGATTTATGCAAAAATTTATTTGTCAAAGTCAAATGTGCCTAATTATAGCCTTAAGCAAGACGCTTAAGTGCTTTATTTCCAATTATTCAAACCGTCAACATTTCACTTTTTCTTAATGAAATTTTTTTTGCTTAACTACTGTTGAATAAAAATTTTTCCTTTGTATAAAATTTAAGAGATTTTGCTTTGCTTCTATTTTTATTTATATCAAGCAATGTATATATATAGATACACCTTGCGTCATTATTATATTTTTCTTCTTTTCAAATTAAATTTGGGAAACAGGTACGAAATTGAATAATCAGAGTATTTTTTTATATATTGCATATATTTTTGGAATACTGACACATTACAAAAATTTCAGCAGTTCAATGGAATCGAAGTAGAAACTTCTAAGAAACTCCTAAAAACTTCTAGGATATAAAAAAATATTTGAGATAATATAGGATATCTCATAATAATTATATAAAGATAATGAGATGAAAATGAGATAATATAAAGAAGTATATATGCCAATTCAGCTGGCATGCTTGAGTTCTTGAAAGCAACGGAACGGGGAATGGTTATTCAATACTTGTATAATATATCTTGGGCTTAGTAGTTTATGTATCTTATATTCACAGTTTAAAATCTAGTTATAGGATTTGAATAGGACTTAATATAAGCTTTATATATAAGAATGAAAACCAAAATCATGGCAAGTGTCAAGCGATTATTTCCAGTCTATTAGATAATGCTTACTTGAATCGAACCAATAAGCTAAAAATTATATTAAAAAATAAATTGTACTTAAATGTATCTAAATACTTAAATTCATTCCTTAAATCCGCTACTGTTAAGCACAACAAGTTCCTTAAACGGGAGGTGTTATAATTTTAGATTTATAATTTTTTCTGCTTGACTTGCGAAGTTTTGTTTGAACATATTTTGTGTAAGCCTGCATGACATTTGAAATGATAAAAGGAACAGCGACGAAAATGTAAGTGGCTTCCTTTTGATAAAGAAACAAATTACCATGGCGGATATAAAAAACATTTTCTCTTGTATTTAAGATAAAATGAACAAAAAACAAAAATAATAGAAAAACAAAATTGAATAAAAACTTTAAGAAAACTTCGTAATGATGAGATTTCGATTTTGTTTTATTTGTTGATGTATTAAATAAAGAAAAGTTTTTTGTATAACGATTATCGGATAGCAATTTCTACATAAAAGTTAAATAAATTGTAATTCCTTATTGTTTGCAGGATAAGCTGATAAACATTTCCAAAACAAAAAAAAATATATAAAAATGGTAAAAAAAATATAAGAAATACGATTGAAGACATCAATCGTTATAATCGATGTATATATGTAGTAGACACTAGATATATATATATATATATATATGATTATAAAAAAGATTATATCATTATATGATAAAATTTTTGTTAAGAAAAACTGACAAGAATGATTAATTATGTGTAACTTTAAGCAGCTTAAAATTTTTACTGGTCTTAAAAAGTATATATAATTTATTTATTTTATTTATTAAAATCAAAATAAAAATTTTATTAACAAAATGTGATTTTATTTATTTTTGTCACAACACTCGTGTCACTTGTGTTCTCTCCCTTGAAGCAAAATTGTTGCTTGTTTGAACAAAAATATTTCGAGAAATAAAACACTCCAAAAATATTTTACAACAAAGAAATTCTTATAAATTTTTAGCTTAGGGGTAAAATCTTTCAAATATACTTTTTTTTATATATATTTTTTTTTTGGTCCCAACAGCAAAAATACTTTAAATTATTATAATCAGTTTTATGTAAAAAAGGTTATGAAGGGAAGACAAAACAAGAATATCAAAAGGATTGTTTTATGAGTAATAAAAAAATGCGTAAAGTAGCCTCAGGTTGTAAATTTTTATTTCAAAGAGTTCTGGTGTGTTTTTTTTTCTTCAGATGTACTCTAATTAGTTTGTAACCCATTTTCAGTGGTAACTTGAAGACTTTGAGTCCATATTTTGTTTTGATGTGTAATTTTGTTAATTTGTTAAGAAATTATAATTAACACTGATTGAAGGATACTCAAAGAGGGAAAAGAAAATTAAGTCCTTATAATTTAGTTTCGTGACAAGTTTTAGTAATTAAAATGATATTTAAACAGAGAAATGTGGAAAAATGTATAGTGGTATTAAGTTGTAACTATATCAAATAATATATCTATAAAGTATACTCAAACAGTATGCTATATATACTCCTTCGTAAAAGTTCTAGACCAGCTTGATATATTCATAGCACAAATTTTAAAAGAATAAAGGACAACAGCATAAAAAACGACAAATATATAGACCATACAGCGGGATTCTGTAATTAAGTGTTGTATTACGCTCATTAATGCTATGTAACTCCAAATAGGTTAACGTTTTTAAAAAACTGTTAGAATGGATATGCAATCAATAAATATATATTATCGATAAACATTTCGATATATATTTCCATATACATTTCGATATACTTTCGTATAAATTATATTACCGTATCTAATATAAGTTGCATCTTTTTAAAAAACATTTTTAAACAAAGGCTACCAGACTAACATGAAAGTCAATAACTTTTTATAAGTTACATTGTCTACAAAAAAGTTTAAAATTATCTTCCTAAGCATAATAACTGTGGCAAGTAGATTGGTTCTTAAGACATAGTTTACAATTATTCTAACCGTACTACCATTTACCATTTCAGCGATCTACAAAAACTCTTGGTTTAAAGATTGTTTTTCGATGGAATGATATTTCCAATAGTAAACTTCTGATCAAAGCTTCTATAAAAGTAGTTTATTAGTTTGATTTTGATTACCATATGGTATCGTTTCTCAACCATTGGGTCATGACTCTCAAAGAGGTTAAAGTGCTATTAAATGATAGTGGTGATATAATTAAATTAAAACAAGTCAAGAAAGAAATTAATGTGATAATTTTATTTTTTTTTCATATGTGGGGCACTAGATCACACATCCATTTTATTATTTTCTAGTAATTGAATTGTCGAATATAGTTTGGAAGGTTTTGTATCGTTGATTTATAGTAATTAATCATAATTTACAAGCATTCAAATACTTCATGAAAGTATTTTTTGGTGTTCAGAATGTAACTTTCAAATAATAACTTTTAATTAAATAAAAAAAAAAATGTTAATAAGTTAGAATGCATTTTTTAAGTTAATAATTAATAAATTAAGCTGTATTAAAGTAACCAAACATAAAAAATAATTTCTAAAAAAAACACCTATTCCCTTACGTTATTCACAATAAATATATTATTAAAATTGTGTATTATTTTTAATGTTTTTAATCATTTTAAATTTTTAATTAGTATTTAAAATGTAGCATTTAATTGTTATGTTATTATGTTGTATATACTTTTACTATTTAAAAATTAAATATATTTGTGTCATTTAAGTAATTAATTGCAGTTGACGGTTGAGTTGAGTATTTGTTACATTTAAACTGATATAAAAAAATTATTTTTATTTGTATAATATTTTTTTTTGTGAATTATTATCAACATTTCTTTTTAAAGAAATTATTGTCTCTTATATTCAATTTTTTTAAAAATATGTATAATATGATTAATTTTTAAGCATATAATGATAGCAAAAATTAAAGTAATTTATTTAATGCATCATTATTTTTTTTAAATTTCATTTAAATGTTTTAATTAAAGTCGATATATCCCTCTATCATTTTATTTATTTTTTTGAATGGAGATCACAATCCTTTGGTCTTTTTAAATTTAAATCAACAAATAGTAAATAACTATATATTTTATTTTTATTATTATATTGCGCTTTGAAAATTTGAAATTTAATCCCAAAAATAGTAAAAAAAAATTTTATATAAATTTCATTATTACATTATTTTTAAATATTTTAAAGGCATTTTTTTGGCATTTAGTATTGTATAAATGCGAACAAAAAATATTCGCTTCAAAAAATGTTTCAGCTAAAAAAATAGCTTTTGTGCTCTACTACCATTAAATTAATATATCATTAAATAATATCTGAAAATAGGATAACTGTATCAAAAAAAGAAATTGAATTTCAATAGTTTAATTTTTTTGTTCAAATGAACAAAAAATTTAAAATTTTTATTTATTTTGAATAAAGTAGAGCAATGAATTTCTAAAAAATGTTTGTGGGTATAAAGAGATTTATAAATAATAATTTAAAAATGAGAACTTCATAGATACCAAATACTATAGGTCAAATAAAGAGTATTAAATGTTTAAAGGGCTATCTTTATATGGAAAAAATTTAACTAAATTGTGAAATTTTAATGGAAGTTTTTAACCATTTTAAAATTCCACACCAAAAACTTAATTAGCAAAATTAGTTGTAGGCTTAATTAATTAACGCTTTGTATCTTGTATCTGGTAATATGTATTTTAAATGTTATTTTAAAAAAATATGCAATATATAAATGACATTTAAATGTAAATGTATGTCAGTTATTTTTTTAAGTTCTATTTTTTTTACACTTATATTATATTTTACTCTTATTATTGCTAAGAAATGCTAAGAAGAAGCTAACTCATTTTCACTTTTTAACTCTTATATAGATAACAAAAAAATCTGATATATTCATCAGCTTTTTGAGATACATTTTTACTTGAAATTTTAACATGAATTTGTTTGTGTACAGTTTTATCCTGTTTCTTATTTAATAAAATAGCAATATGTTTTTATTATTACTAACCAAAATTTATATTTTTATTAATCAAATTGGTTTTATTGATAACATTAATTAATAAAATTAAATTTTTATAATAATTGTTTGTTTTAAAAATAAAATTTAAATTTATATCTTTTTTTTGAAATAATATACAATTTTAAATTAGTTTTAAAAAGTATATTTTATTTTTTTATTATCAATATTTCGACTAAGTCTATAATCATCCTGAACTTGACTAAAGATCAACTTGCTGTACAATTAATATTGGTATTATACCGGTACCCTGATGATAATTATAGAATGTAGTCGAATACTTGATAATAAGAAAATAAAATATATTTTTTAAAATTAAATTAAAAATGTGTATTATTTAAATAATTAACAAACTAGCCCGCTCAAAAAGAAAAAATGTTTATTTGAATGGAATTTTTATTAGCAAAAAAAAAAAAATAATTTGAATATGACTTTAAAATATAGTGAGAATATCGAAATACTAAATTTCTAACTTTTTTAAACTGTGTTTATGTATGTATAATATTTTTTTTAACATAATAATCAATTTATATATGAATATACGTGTATATATTAATTATATAAAACAAAAATAAATCAAAGATTAAAAATTAGCTAGTTTTTAAAAATAAATGTAGAATATATTAATAAAAATTACACAGATAGATTGATTTTTTAATATTCATTTAATATTAATATAAATACAATTAAAGGATTCAAATAGTAAATAAAAGTCAAGAACAAAACTTTAGTTGATTTATTGAAATTTAGCTGACCACACAATGCTGTTTCGGGTATTGTCAAGTATTCATTATCAGTAATCCTAGCAAATATTCGAATTTCTTTTTAATTTGTTTTTTTTAATTCTTTGCTATTCGAATCCTTCTAACTTTTAAAAATTATACCCTTTTAGTCCTTTTGACTATTCAAATACAATTCTAATTTTAATTTGAACAACATTTAAAAGAGATTTTTGTTTAATATAAATATTTTAAGCTACCTTGTATTAAATAAAATAAATTTTTAAATATTTTTCATATTGTATTAGATATCAAAATAAATGTAATAAAGCTACAATTTTAAATTAAAAATCCAAAATTTGATAAAAAACAAATCTATAAGAATTACTAAGGTCAGATATTAATAATAATTAAAATAATTTTATAAAAGTATTTAATTTTTATCATTTGGTCATTTTTTTTAAGTTGAGTTTGATACCAATAAAAAATTTATAAATTATGTAAATAAATTATTAAATAATAATAATAAATAATAATAATAATTGTTAAAATATTTTTAAAAAATTATTTTTACTTTAATTCTTTCATTAGTTTCTTTTTTTTGTTTTTTTTTTTGGTAATATAAATTATAAAATGGTTAAAATAGTTTTATAAAATTTACTTTTACTTTAATTTTTTCATATGTTTATTTTTTTTTTGTAATAGAAATTATCACTATATCACTATATTTAAAATTTATTTATATTTAATCACTATCATTAAGTTATTTTTTTTAATGTAATGTTCGATACTAGTACTTCTTTAAATAGTTTTGAAGAAATCACTTATATTTCAATACTATTATGTGGTAATTTTTTTTATATTATATTTATTATTTAATTATATTA
>NC_051846.1:225845968-225855272 GCF_002237135.1 Teleopsis dalmanni | reverse complement strand
AAAACTAAAGGTCAATATGGCAAGATAGAAAAACAACAATTTAACCATGATGGACAGCAAGATAATGATGCTAAAAAACGATCTAGTCATGGTAACCAACATCAATTCAAACGTGATGACGATCAACAACATGGTGAACAATTTGATAATAATGAGCCATATCGGCAAGCTAACGATGTCCTAAAAGGGGTAAATCAACAGAATTCAGATAGTGCCTTGAAGGAAAATCAACAGCACGGCAACTCTGGTAACAAAAGCTCACAAAATTATGACGCTTATGACTTACAATACACTGACCGTAGCGGTAAGAGTTTAAAAGATCTTAAAGTTAATCAGCAACAAGAAAAGAAACAACGTGGTCCGCAGCAATGTAACGATGACGTGTCACGTGGTAGTGATAAATATCAACAGCGTAATTTAGGCGGTCAACAACAACGCAAGTACCTTGGGCAACAACAGCAGAATAATGATGGACAACGTCAACGTAATAACGGTCAACAACGAGTTGAAGATGGTCAAGAACCACATATTAATAACATCCAACAACAGCGCAATAACGATGATCAGCAACAACAACAACAACGTAATAACAATGGCCAACAATTGCGTAATAACGATGGTCAACAACAACAACAACGTAATTATAATGGCCAACAGGACCAAAATAAAATTGTGACTGATCAGATTTTAAATTCGGTTTCTCAAGATAATACCAATGATCGCCGTAGTGGAAATGAAAGCCGTCAGTCGCATAATCGCAAATCTCAACATGATATGCCACAACAGCAACGTCCTGATAGCCGAAATATATCCAATTCCAAAATTCCACAACAGAGCAATGAAAACCAAAAGCAAAATCCACAAAATTATTCTGAAAGTACACAAAGAAACTACCCTAGCTATCAGACCAATCGAGGGCACAATGATGCCAGTCAACAAGAGCGTCAATTTAATAACACTAATAGCACTAATGCTCCCGTTCTCAAACCAGTAAGTTAATAGCAAATAAAAATTATATATTTTAATTATTAAAACTTAAATATTTATATTTTGCAGCCCTTTGAGATAAAAAAATTAGATGAAAATTGTACTAATTTTCTGGCGTGTGTAATTGACACTAGTTGCATTAGAGAGGGACTTTTTGCCTGTATTCCTGCCAAAGATTATGTTTCTTTTATTAACATGCAAATGTTTTTGACAAAAATGGACAAAGGTGGACAGCCCTATAAGCCAGTGTAAGTGAATATTATAATATAATTTATTTCTAAATTTTATTGATAACTAACTTTTAGTTTAAATGAGTACTGCTTAGCTCTGTTTCAAGAAGAGTGGTATCGGGCTAAGGTGATTGGTGCATATGGCAATGAATTTAAAGTTGAGTACATAGACTTTATCAATCAAGGCTTTGTTAAGATAGGGGATATACGTCGATATCCTTTGGGTTTAACTGGTGTTAACTCAACAAGTTTGTGTAAGCTGGCAGGTAATTATTCTACATGTCCTGATATTATATTGATTAAATGTTAATATTTAAACTTTATAGGTTTACCTGATCAACTTAGTTCAAATCTCGTAGATAAGTTGGAGGATATGGTAGTCGATTGTCAAAAATTGTATGTACAAACAGTTAAAAAGTGTGACAAATTCTATGAAGTCGAATGTCCAGTTTTATTAAAACAACTCTCCGAATTAGGTTTTATTTAAACTGATCTTTTTGTTATTAATTTATTTTATGTATTTCTGAAGAATTACATTGAATGTAATAATTGATTTATATTATTTTGTTATTCAGAATTGACTTACATAATTTAACGTTTTTAGGCTTGAACAGCTTGTATCTATACATTGTAATTGATGCAGCTTTAAAATAAGAGTTGCATATAAGATATAAATCTTAAATAAACCAGAGGAAGATTCTCATTGAAAAATATTAAAAAAAAATGTGTATAAAACTGATCAGTTTGTTTATATACTTATTTTATATGTTATCTTATATATTTATCTTATATATTAATATATATATTTCGACAAAGCATTACATTTAATATTAATTCGATTAACATTATTTTATTTGAATTGCCTTTTATAATTATACATAATTCATTAGTTTTTCTTTTTGATTATATATAATTTTAAATATATATATATATATAAACCTTGTAACTAAACATTGTAATTGTGCAGGTTTAAAATAATTAAAGCACATAAGAAAAAATCATGAATTAAACTAAGGTTCTGACTGAGAAATATTTTTTGCTAGAATATTATTTAAATGTAGATTATGCTTAATGCACAGTTTGACTATAATAGCAAAAGCTAGAAATGCATTTCTGTATACTGGGCACGTCTAAACTGATATCGTTGATTACGACTACTTTTCCATATACGTGGACTCCAATGATAGTCGTCAATCACTGTTGCGAGAGACTGTAGTTTAAATATGCATTTGAAATCAGTTTGATAAAAATTTATGTACAACTTTTATTTATCAACCCAATATTTATTTTAACCATTACGTTATCGTTAATATTTAAACATTCATATATTTTTGAAAATATATTTTGAATTAAGGATTGAAATGTTTCAAAGTTTGTTGAAATAAGTGGAGATAAGATATTGTATTAACAGTTAAAAATTTTTGGCAGCTTACTTTACTAAAGCTATGGACAACTACTGTTTATATATCTTTATTTGATATATAAGTGATTCCTGTTGACTCTGTCACGAGGAGAAGAAAACATCAGAACATATTCTATGCAACCGCCCAGCAAGACGTAGACTCAAACATCTTGGAAGCGGTATCTTAGTCCAAAATCAAGTAGGTAAAATTAAGTCCACAGCAATTACGAGATTTATAAATAGTCTAGAATTGTTTTAGTTGGGCCTGTAGGCGCACAATAGATCTTTTAAATCGGGGTGCAATCATAATAATAATATCTTTATTTTAATTATAGTCGTCTGGTGTTGATTCTAATAATTTCGTTTTACATTTTAATTAATATTGATGATTGAAATAAGAAAAGATTTTTTTGGATTTATTATAAAGTCCTTTCCTATCATTTATAATTCCTACTTTTCTTTAGAAATTCTCGATCGCTTTGTGTAAACAAATAAAGCATAAAGTTGCAAATAAAGCTTAAAGATCGTGCGAACTTGAGCCCAAGTTGTGAGTTTAATGATCCCGAGGGGCCTCGTAGAGCAGAAAACTGAATTGGATAGCAATACACATACATGGGTTAGAAAAGATGTGGAAATCGGTTAGAAGAGGTAGTATCTGAAACCTTTTATTTTGTATGGCAAACATGGCATTAATCTTTTGTGAATAATTAAGTATTTACATTAGCATAAAAAACTCTTATATAAAATTTTCATCGTAATTTAGTATATATTAAAATAATTTTTTATCTCAGTAAGCACAATCACACTTACATAAACTCAATATAAATTTCATTATAAAAATCGTGTTTAACCGTGAGTTTAAGAAAAGGAAAATTATATTACTTTTGAATATTATTAAGTTATTCCCGTATATTTTATCCCGGTATTTCCTTTCTCAAAATATTCTAAATGCTTTTTAACTTCTTTCCTACTTTAGTCGAGATTATATATGCAAATTTCGTAGATATTTCATTTTCTTTCTTTCATTGCATTCTGCCCATGCGATTTGCATCATTCGCAAGGAGAGAAGAATAGAAAATCCCACACAGGCACTAAAAATGTAATTAAAAGGCCGCTCAACTATGCTGCTGTGCTGTGCAGTTAACATAAAACGTAACCATTAACGTCATCGCTTACGTCAACATAACAAAAAACGAAAAAAGTTGCAATCAAGTTAGCTGTGTTGATAGAGTAGATCTTGTAGTTGTTGTTCCTCTCTTACCGAAGCATAAATAAACTGTTTTCGTAGCAATGCACGAAGATTGTTGTTGCATGAATTTATTCATTTTTGCTTTCCCACACCACACCCCACCACAGCGTGCACTTGTACTTGAGCTCATACGAACGAGTTGGCTTATTGGTATGGCAATGTTGGACTTAAAATGCAAATAAAATGTTGCTATTGCTGTTGTTGATGTTTATGGCTTTGTTTTGCTTTTATCTGCTGTTATTACTTTTATATTTGCATTTGTTTTTGTTACTTATTTTTTATTTTTTTTATTTAATTATTTATTTTGTTCTTTTTGTTATGAAATTTGTGTCATTTTTTGATATGTGAATTTACACTTTTTTGTGGATAATTAATGTATTTTTGCATAATGTTATCTTTATTCTTCTTTATTCATGAATTTATACAGTTTTTTCAATAATAAATAATTAATTAGTTCTATTTCAATTTTGGTAATATGAAATGTAAAAGACAATATTCATTTTATTTATAACAACTTCTTTTTAAGCACGTTGTTTTGATAAACAAATCATTTATTTTGTACAAATCAACTCAATTCCCTCAAATAGCTTATCTTACCTTTCAGTGCCGAAGAATGCCTTAAGGTAGCGTAATATTTACTTGCTGTGATAGTGTCAGTTATTATTACAATGATACCATAAGAAACTTAATATTTTGCGGAGCCTACAAATTTTAAATACATGAATAACCAACAATAACCATTAAATTTTTCAAAAAAAAAAATTGGTACATAGAGGGTTAAGGCTGAATTAATTCTCGTAGATGTAATGAAAGTAGAAAATAAATGGCAGAACGCTGTACAAGTCAGTTGTCATGATATAGTAGAATATAAACAAATAAAATAGCATGAAAATAGAAATTCAGCCTGATTAGTTCGCACAGAAACAAAGAAAATGCAATTACACAATGCATGTATCAATTGATATGAAATGTCTCCTACGCTTACGATGAAAATTCAATTGGTTTTTACGACGTTTTTCTTCATTTTTAATTTGGTATAGTTAATTAAATACATTGTTTTTTATAATAAAATAAACTGATTTCTTACGGCACAACTAATTAGTAGTTAATTGAAAAGATGCACATAAAGTTATTTTTTAGGTATTTAAGTGCATATATACATACATTTTTTGATTGATTTACTTCTATTTCACAACATCGTCTCATTTCCATCTATTTGTTATAATAAAATTCATAAAATTTTTGTTGAACCTCCCTATCGCCAATTAATATTTGTCTGGCGATAAAAATATTTATTTCGACAGAGTTTTAGGTTTCGAAACATGCATTGAATGTGATATGCGCGATTAGTTTATTTTTTTTTCAAAATACTTCTATAATGTAAAATGGTATTTTGCAAATTTCGATTTTTAGTAAAATTAAATGGTAATTTCAAATTACAAATATAAAAAATAAAATTCCTTCGTAGAATATTTTTTAGGATATCATTTAGCGATATTTTATGAATTTTGTTAAAATCGCTTCGAAAAATAATGCCATTTTAAAATTTTTTATTCTAAAGTAAAACTTGATAAGTTTTATTATTGGTTCATAAAGAAAAAATTAAAATTTTTGATGTATATTTTTAAAAAACAATAATAACAATTTTAATTGTTTCAAGTATTTATAAAATAATCAAACGATTATTTTTAAAATGCAATTAATTTATATATATATAATTCTAGATGTGGCGTTTTAAAAATTAGTCTAATATGAATATTTTTTAAACCCCATGGACTTATACATCCTATAAAAAATATATTTCTCTATTTTTTCTTTCGAAATTATTTTATAAAAGAAGTTACAAAAAAATTTTGCTTCCAATTTGGAACTGATTTGGACAATAGTTGTTAAGTTCATAAAATAATGGTCCTTACAAGTATGAAAAGACGTGATGAGATTACAATTACGGAATATACCTTTAAGCTGCGGTTACATTGCATGTGAATGTTGTCTTCCACGTCAATCATAATGTCAATTGAAATGGACTTATTTTCCGAACAAACCTTGATCATTTATGAAAATATGTATTCATTAGTCGATAAATAGTAATCGATTACTCTCCTTAATTGTCCCGCTTCGACTACACTCGGTTTTAGTGCTTGTGGTGTTTTAAGCGTAACAGACAAAGTGACTAAAGCTATGGATAAAATTAATTTTGAACAAAAATTCAAACTAGGTATAGCAATACGAGAAGGTAAAAAAGTACGGGTACTTGAATTGGTGGTAAGTTGAACAAATCAGTTTATTAGTTTCTATTAGAAAAAATATATTGAAAAAAAACTTCCAATTGATGTCGGCAATACGACGCGGCCATATTTTAGTCATGTTTTTTGTAATACGAATTATTTTTAAAAATTTTTTTCTATTATTGTGAAATAGTTGTTTTTTTAATGTTATTTAAAATGTAATTGTTTGTGATATTAACTAGAATATACCACTCGATTTAACATTGTTTTATCTGCACTGTATTACTATATAAATTAGCTTAATTTAATTTTATTAGAAACGCAAAAACGGTATTGATGACTTACACTTGGTCCTTTATATTAAGTTATTTCGGAACGATCAACCAGGTACGCCTGGCACACTTCTGTCTCGCCGTTGTTTTGTTTTTATGGTGAAATAGTGGCTCCTCGCTGGCACTTTTATTCATTGATAGTTTCCTAGGTTTCGCATTCTCACCTCGATTTTTGGTAAAATCGGCTATACTGATTATTATGCTAGTGCACTATATGCCGGTATGGTTTGCTTCTTCAAATATCCACTTTTATAGTTTTAAATTTTTTCATTGATTACACAAACAAAATATAGTTACGCCACTTGACAGCTAGGCTCACCGGCTGGGGTTTTTGTTTTTATTTAAAAACTTTCAACTTAAACACCCGATGAATGAAGCCAAATATATATAGCGATATATAGCGTAGAATAATTGATTTTATCAAAAACCTTTGTTAGTGGATATTAACCACTTTCTTATGTATATTAAATTATTATATATTAATGTATGTCACTAATATTAAATATGTATTTAATCACAAATGTATATATTTATTTACTAAACCAATTAATGCATATTTGCATTTTAATATATTTGTTTTAGAATGATCCAGTTATTTTAACTGTTTTGGGAGTCTATAACTATGTAATGAAAATTCAAGTACCCAAATGTATCACTTTCGGCGATATCATTAAAGTATATTGTAGAAAAATGGTAAGTCAATCAGTAAATATTTCATTTTCTTAATAATAAATCTTGTATACATATCTAGGCAATAATACCGGAAAACCATAGATTCTTCTACATGGGCGAACGCCTAAAAAATGAAGCTACCCCATTCACAATGAATATAAACGATGGTGCTATCATAGAAGTCTATTCTACCCAGATTGGAGGCGGTATGGAAAGTTATTAGAAGTATTAATTATAATGCTTTTATCATATCTCAATTTAATGCAAAACAGCTTTATAATTTTCTGCTAATTTATAATATAAAAAATTGTTCACGAATATATATTAATAAATATATTAAATTTGCTGGCTTCATCAGCACACTAAAGCAAAAAAAAAATTCCAAAAAATTTTTCATATCGATATCAGGACTGGCACACTATCAATTCCCTTGAATTATGTCCGTAAAAAATTTAATAAATTGCAGAAAAGGTAAAAAATATGCCCAAAAACTGCAAAATATTGGCTTTTTCAGCGGCAAAATTCGATTATTGCCATGGAACTGCATTGCGCTACGAACGTCCACGTCCCCTTTGGAATTTTAAATGCCGTTAAGAAGGTAAGCTGCAAAATTGAATGAAATTGTGAAAATGTGGCAACACAAAAAAAAAAAAAAGCGAGGTAAAAATTGTAAAAATTTTTAAAATGCGAATTATTTTTCGAATATATTTTCGTGAGTGCAATGAACTTTTGTGTTACCAAATAGGTGATTAAAATGGATATGGATTTATATTACATAGGGATTTGGAATAATTGTTATTGCAGGCAGACAAATGCACTAGAGACAAAAGTAGGCTGTAATCGTTACTAACAATATTTTTTTTAAATTAATATTTATTTTGATATTTATACAATATTTTTATTTACAATATTTTTTAATACAATATTTTGATATTTATAAAATAAATAGAAATGATTTTTTAATTGTTATAGCTTTTAAGAAACCTTTAGTGTATATATATAATAATTAATATGCTTCAATATTGAATTTTATTTCAAAATTGATTATATTTTCAAGGAACAAAAGTCTACGTTATCTTTATCATTAGCGCATCTATAATAGTGTTATAAAGAATTTGTCAACAATCTCTCAGAATAAATCTATAAGTTTTGCCTATTTTTGGTGTTATTAGTGAGTAGTTTCTCCACCCTATGCTCTTACTAAGAGAGGTGTCTTTTCTCAAAGTATAATATATAAATACATTGTAAAAATAATAATATATAAATACTTTGTACATACATCAAGAAAATAATATTAATAGCAGTTCCGCTTGATTTCAGTGATATTTTTATGAAATTTTTTTTGGAACTTTTTTGTCCAGTTTTGATGCTGTTAGTTGTTATTAAATATATGAGATATACATAGATATCAAAGAATAAATATATTAGTTATTTTCAATTCGCGCCAAATAAGAGTATTGAGATGGAATCATAGTTTACACATAGAGCGCACTATGCTACAGTGTCATCTATCTAGGTTTATAGGCACTGTGCGATTGAGTGGAGAGGTATGAGTGAATGTTGGTGTCTAATGAAAAAACTCCCATCTCGATTAGCAGTCATAGGACCAGTGAAACACTGACTTTTGCTCGATATTGCGTTCCAATAAAAGTTTTTCAGAGGTGTGGATTTATATTGCAGACACCGTTAAGAACAGTACTTACCTTACACGGGTTTAAGCTGGCTAATACAAGCCGAAGGTCATTCACAACATATGTAAGATTCAAGTTGTCGTGGTCGTATAATAAGATCATGTGGCAACCCCAATACTAACCACTATTCTTTCAGGCGGTCATTGGTGTTTGAAAACTGAATAATCCTTTGAACATTTATGGTGGAAGTTGTGGGAATTTAAATGGAACATGAATTACGCGTTTTTTTCTATGATTGCTTAGATAACAGAAGGAACAAGCTTTTAGCGGAGTATTTCCTTGTCATTCTGAAGTATTACTCAACAATAAATATTTGGTAAATTATTAAAAACTTAAATAAGATAAATCCAGTTTATTTAAAGTGGTTTCTTAAGCGAAATATGGTATTAAAGTAGCAAATAATTCAGTTTATTTAAACCAGCAAATAATCTCTAGTTATAAGAAGTGTAAGGTTATCTGTTGATCAGCTTCTGCAATCAACTAATAAAGCTCTATAAGTTAGTATTTTAAATA
>NC_051846.1:225823936-225845868 GCF_002237135.1 Teleopsis dalmanni | reverse complement strand
CCATAACCTAAATACGCCCATTCTGGTAGGATGTAACGTAGATCATGGTGGTTAGGTTAATTTGGAACTGCAGAGAGATTATGGTACCATGTCCGATAATCTGGTTACACCACTCCAACCACTTATATGGTATATAGATGTAGCAGTTGAAGATTATTTGCAGACTCATCGTCCTTTTTTTCAGTATTCAAATAAATACAGACTTTTCACCTCAAAATATCTGTAATATCTGTTTTATGATATCACAGCTCAGATACTTTGTTTGGCTTAATGCGCCTTGTGTGTAATTTGTTAATTTTGTGTTGATGAGGTTAAAATTTTTTGTACATATAGTACATATGCATTTGTGTGAGCCATTCGTTGTTTTTGTGAGATACAAAATCATTTATTTCGCAACGTCATCTGATTAGAACTTTTATGTTTTTGTGTTGAAACAAGTAAATCTCGTAAAAAGCGAGATAAACTTTTAATCTTCCGCTGAACATTCTTGTTATTGCATATCCTTATGTTTGTATGCTTGTATGAATGAATGTATGAATGAATGAAAATAATAAAAGTTGGAGTTGAAACAAAAAGTTTTTTAATAACGCTCCCATAATGAGTTTCCGCTGTTACCAATTCTCACACATTGTTTGAAATGAGCAAAAACTCAGTTAATTTCAAAATGAGCACAAATTTTAAGTTATATGCTTATTTTTCAAAGTAATTTAGTGAAAAATTCGGCTATGAGGCTTTTATTAATTTTTTAAGGAAGTAAAAAATAGTCCTAAAGATATGAAATAAAACATAATCGTCAACCTTATTTTGTAAAGTTTTTAAATATTGTAAAGTGAACTTTTCGCACGAATACTCGACTTAGACGAAATATATTGCATAGAATAGGTAATAGTGGACAATACCAAAGTTCCACTTAACAACACCAAAAAGCAAAAAAATGAAAAAAAAAATAACAACACCAAAGTTCCAGCTAAAACACCAACAAATCGATCAAATGTAGATATAATACAAAAATATATATAAAAGAAATTCAGAATAATTGAGAGAAAATAATTAATAACATTTTTTTCTGTTCAAAACGTTTTTCTAATCCAGTTATTAAATTTATTTATGGATTTCCATATATTTGCAAAGAAGAGCTAAATTTTTACATACTAGGACAATCAACTGGTTTTTCACATTCCACAACGCTTATGAGAACCAATTAGCTAAGTCGATATACGGATTGTTTAAACTGAATGAAGAACAATTTGTGAATTGTATAAGGAAATCTATAAGAAAACTGCGAGTTGAACTCAGCTAAACTGAGAATTGTCTCAAACAGAATTTTTCGGGTTTTTCACAAAAAAGAGAAGACTGTGAAAGAGGTGTTTGAAAATGTCCAATTCTGATGTGCAAAAAAACTTTTAAGTGAATACATTTCATTGAATGAGGAATTTAAACTTGGTGAAAGAGATATATACTATTATTGATTGATGAAATATCACTTAGAGACACACTCTGAGTTCGTGAAAGGTACTCAGAATAGGCATTAACGTCCCGGTACTATGGTCTCTCCTAATAATAATAATATAAACATTCAAAAATATTTTTGATATATATCAGAAAGCTTTGTTTCAGTTAAGAACCTAAATGTGAATATATAAGAAATTTGGTTAATTAATCTAAAAAATATTAATAATAAGTAATAGATATCTTAAATCAATATTAAAATTATACTCTTTTATTTATGCTTATATCACTTATTATTTTGTACTATTATTACAATTTATTTTAATATTATTAATGTTAGTATCAAGTGCAGTATTGTTAAAATTTTATAATAAATTTAAATAATAATAAATTTAAAATATTTGTATTTTTAAATTATTAATGTGTTGCCAATAATCATTTTAATTTGTATATTATTTTAAATTTTCCTAATTTTATAATTAAAGTTATCATGGAGTGCAGTATTCAGTGTTCAAAAATACTTAATAGTGTTCTTTACATTTTTCAATAAAATTATAATTTCAGGACAATTAAAGGAACAATTTCATACACAAAATATTTATACATATAAATAAATTCCCTAATCTGTTAAAAAATAATAAATAATTTTAATTAAAAACTTATTAAAATAACACATTATATAAAAATGACCAACTCTATTAAAATTTAAATCACATAAAAATACCATCAAAAAGTATAATAATAAAAACGAAATTATCATAATGTATTATAAAATTAAAATTTTATCTTAAATTAAAATAAAAATTAAATATTTTTTTTTATAGTTTATTTTAGTAGAATTGTTTTGGTAGTGAATTTAAGGATTTTTTTAATAATACTTAATTTATTATTAATATTTGAACGCCACCAAAAAAATGTGATGCTATTTCTTTTTGCTAAACTAATAAAAAATGACTACATTGTCAAAATTATGTGAAATTGATATAATTTGCTACGGTTAATTAAAGTGATATTAAAATAATAATGGACATTTTTGAATTGATATTATCTTACCTGAATTTAGTGAAATAATATTTTTTTTTAGATTAGCCAACATAAGTACAGATGTTTTTAATTTAATACTCATGAAGTATGTTTAATGTTAATTAGTGAGAAATAATTTAAATAACATATTGGATAGGATATTATATTATATTGTGTTTATTGTACACAAAATAAAAGAAAATTTAAAAAAAATTAAGAAATAAATTTTTTATGCTCTTATAATAAATTTCTTTTTATAGAAAAAAATTGTAATTAGGTAGAATATAATTCACAAAACAAAATTGGTTTTACATATAAATAACTTATTGTTATTTATACAATAATTTATATATATGACTAAAAGATTTATATATATTTATTAAGTTTATAATTCTTATTTATTTACTATATTATAGTTAATTGTGAATTGAAGTTGCTTAGATGATATTATGAATAATAATAATTATTAATTATAAATAATAATAATATATATACATAATAAAATTAATAGCTTCTGTTTAATAGTTTAATATTTGAAAAGCTTTAATAATTAACTAATAATATTTTAAATGTGTCGAATATTAAATTATTTCACCTCAAATAAAAAATTGTATTAAAATTTAAATAATATAATATTATACTGTAAGTAAATATTATTATGTAATATTATATTTCAAAATAATAATATTAAATTATTTTATTATTTAAATTTTTAAATTTTTCTTTTGGTATAGCAAATTTGAAATATTTTAATTTGATTTTTTGTATTTAAATGAATTAATTATTAAGTTTTGTACAGATTAAAACTATTAGATGCTTATAGTACATAGTATTTTAAAATATATTTTCAATAAAATATTACAAAAACTTAAAATAAAATATTTTGTTGATTTAAAACAAGATAAATTTAGAAAACTAATTGCATATAATATAAATTAATTTAAGAGTAATTAAGACTAAGGTAATATTTTAAAATACTTTTAAATATATTTAATTTTATTGTTATAGTTTCTAACTATACAATAATTTTTGAATTCAGTTTAATTTTTAAACATTTTTAGAATTTATTCAATTAACACTACATACATATTCAATAAAATATAATTGAATTTAATTGATTACATACATACTAAATATTATTAATTTAGTAATTAATTATTATTAATTTTTAAATATCAATTATAAATTAATTATGTTTATTTGGTTCATTATATATGTAATTTAGTAAATATTACGTTCATTCTATGTTAACTATTTATTTTATAATTTAATTATTTGATTTAATTTAATTGATTATAAATATTATATTTTATTGCGGGTTATTTGAAAACAAAATAGATTGCTAACGATTTTAATTTAATTTTTAATAATTAATTAATTTTGCTTAATTGATTATATATGTATTTTAAAATAAATTATTATTGTTGTGGTGGGTAATTTAAAATTTTTATAAAATATATACATATACACATATATTAAATTTATACATTTAATAATTTTTATACTTATGTAAATTAATTTTGTATATACTTATACTTGTGTTATACATTATGCAAAAACAAAAAAAGTTCAGTTTATATAATTTGATATAATAATGAATTAATTTTAGTTAATTAATAATATTTATATTAAAAAAATATGTTTTTAATTATTATAAGTTACTTACAACATAAAAAATACTTTTTGTAGTTCTAAGTTAATGTTAAGTCATATATACTATACTTAATATAATATTATATTACTCAAAATATTATATATTATTTTGTATGAGTCATTTTAATTATTTTTATTTAATTTAATATTAAAAAAATATTACATAATTAACTTAAAATCATAATATAAAATAAATGAACGGCTTAACTAAATTATATTATTTATACATAAAATCAAAAATAATTTTTATTTTTATATTTAGTTTTCCAAAAAAAATTTTGTTTATAATTTTACTTAAGTTATTAGTAATGTTTATTTAGTTAATGGTATCAATTATATATTTAAAGAAATGCATTGTTAATTTTATACACAACAAATTTATTTAATTGAATAAATAACCTCCCTATCTATTTTTATTATGAAATTTTTCTCTTCTATTTGTTGTGCAGCATTTATGAATAATTCCAAAAACCTAAAACCCTTATACACTTTTTTTTTAAAAATATTATAATAATATTACAAGAAAACAAAATAGTGTATGGTATTAAAATGAGTTGTGTGTAACATACCTAGTAGTGGAACTGCATCCGATGTGGCTGGCATGGTTTCGGCCACCATATTAAGGAAGACTGTTAGCGATAGTAGAATTGTAACTCCTATAAAGTAAAATTACCCACAAAAACTTATAGAAAAGTAAATGCATTATTATAAAATAGTTAGAATTCAAACACATCATAACTGCAAATACTACAGAAAACATATAAAAACACTGAAAATACTGTGCAGATACTTGGAATTTAGTAACAAAAAATATTTTGAAAATTGTATACCTTTAAGATACCTTTGAGACTCTTTAGCTTATTTTTTTCATAAATAAAGTTTTCTTTTTTAATAATTTGGAAAGTTTTTCTCTCACCTTTCGCCTCGTGCACGTTTTGATACAATTTATACTGTCAGCACTGTCATTTCAGTTGTCAAATAAAAAACTACTACCATATTTTCTGCGCTGAACCTCAGTATGCTCAGTGTGCTCAGTACCAGTACATGAGTGCGTCCAAACCAGCAAAGTTGGGCGCACTGTTGTGAGGATTTTTTGCTCCTAACACTTCACTGACTTTCAACTGACTTTTTGCCTGCTTTAGTTGTTAACTGCTGTTAGATACTCTTTGAAATCATATCAATCAAATAATTTTTGAAGGTTTGTTGCTATTTTGCTCTCAAAAAAAATAAAATTTACATTTTTTTGAATTTCTGTCCCGACAAAGTGAAAGAATATTGCAGTTTATTTTGGCGTGAAGCTTAACAAAATTTTTTATTCAAGTAAAAATACTTTGAAAGTAAATTTTGCGAAATAATTTTTTTGTTTTAAGTTTTCGCTTTCATCTACGAGCATAAATAAGTTCATATTAAATTCAACTCAGCTGAAGTCGCAGTGTAATATTCTCTTAAGAAAGTTCGTCGTTGCATCTTTTATTTTAGTTTCTTATTAGCATTTGAGTATAAAGTTCCCAGTTCTTTTACAGAACTTTTCCTGTTAAAAGTCACACACAAATTGACGCATAAACTCCTTGAAAACATCTTGTTTTTTGTTTCAGTTGTTTTCCTGCAGCTAATGCACTCGCTTATTGGCTTTATTTTCGTTTTACATGTAAACTTTTACATGAGTTACATGAGTTTTGACTTCTTTTCTAAGATGCGAAACGCATCCACAAAACGCTTGCGCTTCTCACAGCTACCGAACTGCATTAAGCGGAATAACGGAATAACAATTCGAATCTACTGCTGACACTTTGACATCGCTGCTGTTGCACTACTATTAAACCCAACTTTAATATGTATGGATGCGATATTTACGAGTATATTGAAATTTTGGCAGAAATAGTTTTAACCAAAAACTATGAACTGGCAAAGTAATAAACATGAAACATGTGTTGAACACATTCCTAAAAGAGTTGAATACTATGATCAGTCATTTAAGTTTAAGTTAACAGAGTGTGTCGGAAAAAATCGTATATCGACAGGATACTACAATGGACAAGATAATCATTGAAATGTTGCATTAATACCACTGCTCGTCTCAAAATCTGTTTAATCTTGGACGACCAAAATTAAGTGGGATTAAAGCTCATATCTGAGTTGACATATAACTTGTCTGGATACTTCATCAAGAGATATTTGACAGTAAAAAAATTGTGTGAGAAGACATAAGGAACAGAGAATGAGAGAGAGAGAGAGGGAGAAAGAGAGAAAGAGAGAGATAGAGAGAGAGAGAGAGAGAGAAGGCCTAAGCAAATAATAAAAAACTAACATAATCCAATTAGGTCATATGAGAGACTAAGAAGTATATATAAGTACTAAGAAACAGCGATTTATAAATATTGTAAGAAGGTCTGAATCAAATCCATAGATCTGACGTATCCAATTATCGTTACACTCTATCGGTACTCAGAAATAGCACGTTATAAACTGTGCCAATTACAAAGACCTAAAGCAACCCAATTAGATCATTTGTATCAAAACAAGAGGTTTTCAATCTCTGGATATAGATTAGATACTCGAATCTTGAGTAGATGTGAAATTTTTATTTTCAGTGTTCAAAGATGTGACTAAATACACCGATACCTGCAGATTTTGTAAAATATGTATCTATTCATGACTGGTGATCACCAAACAAAAAGTACAATCCTATTCATTAAATCCAACCAGGTGTAAGGTCTTGATCAATGCTATACTGTTAGTTTTATTAATAAACTTGAATTGTGTAAGATAACTTATCTAATTGTCTTTAGGGACAAAATCTCTATATCAATATATCATAATTCAACACATCTAATAGATTACATTGTGACCTATCTCATAGATCGCAGTGTAATATTTTTCTTTGCATTAATTAATAAATAAGTCACTATCTACTAGTCTACAAAAATTTAACAGTAACAAAAAAACACAATATGACTATTGGTCACCAAGTAATAGCGATAGGAAATCAATAAAAGTCATCAATTAGTTAATAGCTATGGCGACTTTGGACTTAGGGTAAAGACAGATAAGGATGGTAAGAATTCTTACTATGTAGAACAGAAGATGTAATCGTCGTATCCACAGCTCATCTATGATACGATACACGATACAATATATTGAGATGAGGATATTTGATTTTCTTCTGTAAAGTATCATTTATTGATTTAGTATAACAATTATTTTTACCAGGGATTGAAAATTATGGTATCATCATGCATTTGTATTACGGGAGCTGCATTATTAATAGCTTCAGGAAGCAAGACTTGCGAAACAAAATAATTAGAATAAGAGCGATACATCAGTAATAAAAATTGTGGTAAGTAATTTAACTGTATAGGAGAATATAGAAAATTTTTACGTCTTAAGTTTAAGTGCCAAAAAAAAAGTATGGTTAATATTAAATACTATATATGAGTAATAACTGAAGCAAGTAAGATAGGGAAAATACTCAGCAAAATTTTTGCCCCGTAAAAGTAAATGGCATGTAACGCATAAGATACAACCACGAGCTAGAACGGCTAGCTGAAGGTGATACAATCAACCAATTTATGACAAAGCAGCGATTAAGATGGGTTGGATATGTGATAAGAATACCGAATGTAAGAGTACCGCCTAAGATTTATGCGAACGAAGTAGGAACCAGTAGACGAAAATGGTGACGAAGAAAACGATTGACAAATAGTGTGCAGCAGGACTTACAAAAAATAAACATAAGTAATTGGAAAATAAAAGCAAAAAACAGAGAAGAATGGAAGACTGTTTTTGAACAGGCTTAGGTTCTACATGGACTGTATAGTCACTGATGATTATATATGAGTAATAAATGCGACCAGAAATCATTAAGAAAAGTGGTAATTTAGAATATATTAATTATTAAAGATCAAATGACATTAATATAGACTGAATACTCTCATAATATTGAGTACTATTAACTTTTTTTTATCAACAGATATGTATCTTAGTTACATATGAAAGATAATATGAGAGTTAATATAAAGCTAGATTTATACTCAAATATTAGCAAAATAATTTATATAAAATTTAATGGCAATCAATTTTAAGCGAAACTAAAATCTTAATGAGCAAAACATCATTGAAAATTAATTGCGAAATTATTTTCAACAAAAGTCTTAATGAGAAAACAAAAGAAATAAATTGCTGTTATTATTTATTTGAGCTGTCACCACATAACCGAACATTCTCCTAAACTGCCATGTCATTTGCTTTACTTACTCTACGAATATATTGTTTAAGTATATATATAAATGGAGAGAAGTGCTACGTATGGTTGCAGTGAGACGATACTTCGGAAAAGGATAAAAGGATACATACAAAAGATTTTGCACAAATCAACAGAGCCGTTGATGACTTTCGATGCTTTTAAAAGGTAATGAAAAAATACTGCAATATTTAGAATGATTAATGATGCAAGAAATTTACTGCCCATTGCAGCTTGCGGTATCTGCTGCCAACTGCACTATTTGCTGTTGCACATCAGCGTACAACCGCGATGCATTACAAGGATAATACCACAAATGCACTAAAAGAGTTAAAAGTTTCCTTGAGTTTGCTTTTAATGCGGCATTTAGATAGGATACGTGTCCTTAAATATGCATTACTTTGTTTCTTTTTCTGTTTGATTTGTACTTTTTACGTTCTTTTGTTTTTAAAGTTCTGTTTGCTTTTTTATTTATATTTATTTAGTTCTATTTACCATATTTTATACTTCTTTTATTTTATTTTTGCTAGGGATACACAGACCCTACATAAAATTTAAATAATATTTTATATAAAATATTGTTGCATATTTCGTATATGAAAGAAAAAAAAATATAAAATCAACATTAAATATGTCCTTTTGCATATTTTCACTTTTATTATAAGCATCCTTGTGTGTTGGTAAGAAAGTTTTTTCACTGCTCGAAATCATTTTTATTTTATTTTATTTTATTTTAGTTTTGTAGTTATTTGCAAATATTTAAAATGTTTTCTACAAATTCTCTTAAATGCACCCTACACGCGGTGTGGGTGATTTTGAGAACGTGGAGACTATATATATATTGCAATATATATTTTAATTAAGAAACTAGGTATAGGAATAAAAATAATGAATTGAAAATCAGTAGAATAATTTGAAAGATAATTTAAATGAAATAGATTTTTTTAAGAAAGATGGAAGAGGACAAAAAAAATATGTGAAAGAGATGGCATTGTTTCATACATATATGTATGTATTGGATGCCTTCCACCCAGGTATTTCAAATTTAAATTCAATTTTATTAAGTTAATAATAACGTTGTTGTTCCATTTATAATTTGTATCCTGTAATTAGCATACCACTATTCTTCTTCAGGGCATGTATAACCAGTGCCTTGAGTTACCTATAACTTTGTTGACTCCAACTTAGTGCTTCTCAAGCAATATTGCTATTTGATGTTCATAGAATGTGTCCTATTTAGCCTTAACTGCTTTTATGAATTTCTTTTAGTTTGGCTAGTCCGACCTCACAATTCGATATTGTATATTCTCTGAGGTAACTAGAAGCGTAAAATTCTTCATAGGCATTGGTTTATAAAAGTCTGATTTTTGGACTGGATTCTGTGGTATTTTTCCATATATGACTTCCTCGAAAAAAAGATGACTTTGTGTTATTGTGAATTTGAAGCCACAGTTCTTTACATTTTTGTTCCATAGCATTGTTAAATATATGTAATAATCTTATATTAATTTTGATGTTAATTCATATCTCAAAATTCAAGGCATGTAGAGAAGAAACTGCAGTTTAAATGAGTACATTATCTATTTTTTGCAAGCAATCGGTATGACGCCAATTGAACTCACTTAGTTCCTATCTTAGAAACTCAAGACGTATAGCGTAGAACATGAAGATTAATATATTATCTATTTAATTCAAGTAATCGCTATGCTGCCAACTAAAGTCACTTTAACTATAAAGAACAGTTCTACTTTAAAATATATCGTGCATCACACAGTATATATCTCCTCTTTGACTTTCACAAGCAGTTTTTATTATCTATAGCAATACTCATATCTTAAGAAAGCATTATTATTATTATTATTATTGCTTGTTCTGTACAATATTTGATTATATAAACTTAGCCTAACTTAGGCTATCTCATATCAAATATCGATTTATTCGTTTCTTTGTTTATGGTTCTATGCCAAGAATTGCTTGGTCGTCTTCGGGTGCTACTGCCTTGTGTATTCCAGGTTAGTGTTGCATGTGCTACGTCATTTGTGCTTTTGCGTAAGAAAACATTATAGGTGCTTTTTAATACTTTGATGACTGTTTATTTTGTTTAGGCGGAATTTTTAAAAAAATTCCTTTTGTACCGCAAACTAAATTCACATGGCAGGGAATTAAAAGTTTTAACATTCTGCAGATACCCTGTAGGTCAAGGTTCTAATTGTTGTTTGTTGTTGTTTTTTGTTGTTGTTTGAAGCTTTGTTTATTTTAATGTGTATTTTTCATTTGTTGTAATTCTGATGAGAGACCTTATTTCTCGTTATTTCAGTTCAGTTTACTGTCGCCTTTGATTAGAACTGATGTTGATTTTGTTTATCTTTGCATTCACTTTGCTGAAATTTGCTTGCAGCATTTAAGTTACATTTCCACTGAGACAAACAAGATGTTTTGACAATGCTACTATTTTCTAAAAAATATATTTTTCATTTTTTGTGCTTTTTTTGTTGGTATATTAAGATTTATTAACAAACAAAATTTTAATGAAAAGTTTACTTTACTTATTTACCACTGCAATATTCTTCTAGGGAGTTCGTGAGACAAAGGAATTTTAAGCTACAATTATTTAACTATTTTAATTGGATTCATTAAGGATTCAACAGTTAGTGTGTGACATACTACATTTCATAAAAGAAAAACAAAAACAACTAATAATACTACATGCATTTTACATCAATATTAGACAGAGCGAGGCTTATAGAGACTTAGCGCGAATTCAGCAATTCTCAAAGTAAGATTTGATAGTTAGGTTAAAGATAAAGATAAAGAGCAGGCGGACGAAAGATTAGAAATGAATTGACTCAATTTCAGTTTAATTTCAACTACTTTTTAGTTTCAAATTACTTTTGTTTATCTGGCAATACTTTTCATCACACCATGCAATTGTGTTTGCTACTGTAGAACGAACTTACCAAGCGAAAGTTTTTCACCAGAATCTGGTGGCAGTGTAAAACCTAGCAATGCCATTGAGGCAATCAGTACACACGGCACAATTAAATTAAAAAAATAGTACAAAGTTTTTCGTCGTATTAAAATGGCGAATGTTATGTCAATATAAGGTTCTGGGCAGCAATTATAGTAGATTTCATTTCGTTTACCAGGCACACCTATAATTAAATGCAAAATTTAATGCAAAAATTGTAAATTATGCATTAGAAGATGTAAACATTATTTTGTAAAAGAAAAGTCATAGATGAAATTAAATTATTATACTTCATACGGATGGTTCATTTATTTATTTTGTAAGTAATTGGATCACTTGGTTTTTTACCTAATAAATCCCACTCGCCATTCGTTATAAAACTAGAAATATCGCCACCAGCTTCATCCTGTAATTGCAGGTCCAACTGAAAGAACAAAATTAGAATAATATAGAATAGAATTTTAGAAAAATTATTAATTAAAAAATTATTTAATGAAGTATATATATATATAACTATTTTTTTTAAATATAGTTTTAAATATAGTTTTCTTATAATTATGGAAGAACGAGATCACTAAATTGAATGTTGTTAAATATACTAAAATTGATACTAAAATTGGATAAGATTGTTTGTTCGTGCACGTCAAAAATGGCTCAATGCATTGTTTCATCATTTACGTAAAACTAGTGGAAAAGCAACCAACTATTGATACTATACAATTTTCGATAGAACCCAAAAAAGTGATTCTGAATTGGTCAAATCTGATCTGGGATCAACCACTGATTATATGACACCAAAACTTTGAAAGTTAAATTCCTACAATACATCCTACAATAGATAGATATATAGATAGATAGATATATAGATAGATAGATAGATAGATAGACAGATAGATAGATAAGATATATAGATAGATAGATAGTTAGATAGATAGATAGATAGATAGATAGATAGATAGATAGATAGATAGATAGATAGATAGATAGATAGATAGATAGATAGATAGATGGATAGATAGATGGATAGATAGATAGATAGATAGATAGATAGATAGATAGATAGATAGATAGATAGATAGATAGATAGATAGATAGATAGATAGATAGATAGATAGATGACAGTAATAGCTATGAAGGGAAGACGGGTTTACTGAAATAGTCCGTGTTGTGACAACAACGACATAGTTTTAAATCACCACAACAATTTTCAGTTACTTATTAAGTATCGTTTAGTTAAAGATTACTTATTGTTATGTGTAAATTGTTTTATTCAAAAAAAGTAAATAAAATGAAATAAATTGTTAATACAGATTGTATATAGAAAATAATAAAATGAACTATTCTTTGAAGTGATGATATTAAAATATTGCCCATATTCTATACGGAAAATACTTAAATGAACTATTCTCTAAAGTGATAATATATTAAGTTAAGTATATAAAAGAAATCAAACGATGAAAGAACGAATACACACAGCAGGATGCAGTTGCTTTAACAGAAGGTACTATTAAATTTGAGATGAATATAATGTGAGCTAAGAATTAAATCCAAATCTTAGATTTATACGACAATCATCTAACCACACAATTGGAATACATTACATCGAACAAATATACATCAAATTGTATAACGGAAGGATATCTAACTGAATTATCTTCGGTTTATGCGGAATGAATACTAATTAGAAGAAATGAAAACATATTATGTATTTGGATTGAAATTCATATTTATAGAAAAAAATAATAATAAAAAAAAATACTGATTTCAAATTACTCAAAAATATTTTTAATCATAAAATAATGTTTAAATTTTTGGTTGTGCCACAAAAAAAAATAAAATCCTTCAACTTGTACATTATTATATGTACGTAAGGACTATGAATTTATCTGAATAAAGTAATAAAATTCAGGTTTTTCACAATCATTCATAATCTCGTCTGTTGTCAGCCTGTCTGTTGTCTAGCTTGTGGGTGAATTTAAAAAACTTGAAAATGAAATTATATGATTTGAATAATAATTGAATTAGAAAATCACCATCATTGTCAACATTTTGTAGTTGATGTTGTACTAGTAGTCGTAGTACAAAGGCAGTAGTAACCCTGAGTCAGTGGCTGCATTGAAAATTCTATACTGCAAAAATGTCAGACATCCTGTAAACTACGGATATGTCCAACTACGATGTTTGTGTCGGCAAATGTGTCTGCAGTTGTATGCATTTGAAAAATAAATAAATTTAAATAATTTTAAATTTAATAAAACAACAACAGTCGTTACTCACGGCAATTGAACTGAAAGTTGCTAAAGGATTTGTTGCTTTAATTTTTACCACTGCTCGACATTAAATCGTAAAATTGCAATACGTGTATGTAATACCCAAGTTTAGTTCAATAACATAAAATTACATATTTACACATTTTGACATAGAAATTGATAATATAGACTTCTGTTTTTGTTGCAGTTTCAAATAATAATATTTGTCTATCTAAATACAGATTTAATAAAATTAATACCAGTTAGAAAAATTTTTGATATGATAATTGATTTTAACATTTAAAAAATAAATATTAAGCTCTTAATAATTGAGAGCAAGCTGATTATTCAAAACATACATTTAGATATGGACTCTATTAAGCTTATAATGGACATGTAATAATATATTGATGCAAGGACGAATACTGCATATAACAAAATAAGTTTCTACATTTACAGATGTTAACACTCAACTCGAACCGAGGCCCTTAATGTGAATCATGCCAGTTAATTTACAGTTCTTTGAAACGTGATAACTATTTAAGGTTCCTGAAAGTAGGTAGTTATTCATATTGAAGTTTAGATAAGATTATATGGCAGCTTATTATTGGTTTTATGCTTATAACTCCCACACTTTATAATAGTCTTTTTATTCGACTGAAAAATAAGACAGTCATTGGACACTAATTAAACGACTTAGAATCGAAAGCAACGACTTAGAAAGCAAAAATGACAGAAAATATTATAGAAAAGCAAATAAAGAAACTAGAGAACATAATGGTTGATAAATTGAAATAGGTCAAAAACTTAACACATACCTTAATCCTAATCCTAATAATCCTAATATAGTTGTTGCAAATTTTTGTTAATAATCAATAGAATATTCTGTGCTGTCAATATCTACGACTAATTTAAGATAATACGGATATCTTGTTACTGTGTTAACACTTATGGTGTTACGTCTTGTAAAGACCCCGATTAGTAAACTTAGGTGGTCTTTCATTAGTTTCAAAATGAATCCAGACACTTTTTTATTACAGATTCTTTTACAAAGATTATTGTCACTTTTCAAGTTTTCATTTTAGATCAAACCTTTAGTGAAAAAAAGGTTAGGTTAGATTTGATTACTTTTACCTTTCTTCATAAGCGCTACCCTAGGTTTGATTGACTGTCTTAGAAGAGCCTAACATAGAATAGTTAGGCACTTAAGTTACTAGGGGTAAAAGCAACCATTTAGGAAAATAGCATCTTTGCCAATTTAAAGTAGATTGATATACTTTTAACGAATTGAAACAGTCTAGGAACTTTTTTTTCATGACACCATCTAAATCTGTGAGCTATGGACAAAACTTACATAGTACTTGTAACGCTGCAGAGTCAATAACTAGAATTAATACCGAACGTTCTCTATTGTCATTATGACAACGTACTGATCTGGAACTAATACGCTAAAAGATGTAGTGGTTGGACAGTTTGATTTATTGTAAATTTGTTAATAAAACTTGATAAAGTCGTAACATTAATATTACAAGAAAAATTAGAATAAATATTGATGATATTGTGGTTAGTAATATAACCTTAAGTTTAATAAACGCTTTAAAGCAACGTTTGATGTTATAGTCATACTTTTGCATTAACTGTTTATGTTTATATATTATATTTCAAGGCGTTGCTTTATATCTCTTTTACATTATCATTAAAATATCATGGAAATATAGATCATTTCATTAAGTAAAGTTACTGTACATTAACTAATTATATATACATATAAAAAATTGAAAATATACTTCGTAGTTGTCCTGCTTTACTGAAGTTCACTGTACTTATTGCTTCCTGTATGGTAAGGCTTGACCAAAAATAATCAATTCCAACTCATCTGCTATGTAAACACATATTTTCTAATTTAGCTATTGGGAAATAAAATGGAATACTATTTTACAGATTAATGAACATGCTATGTACTAGTTTAAACAAACCATATAAAGTTATGTAAAGATTTATAGATTAAATTGACTTTCAAATTTATACTACTCTTTTCCTCTCGCATTACAGTACCATATATATGTTTATTGCAAGTATTCCATTATTTCATTGATTGATAACATATGCTATGAGTACATAAGAACTTTAGAAAGTAGATAATGCTTTAATTTCAAAAATTTTTATTGAAAGTATTGTGCCCTTTTAGGAGTGTCAAAATTTAGTTACATTTTTTTTTTTCATAAGCAACTCACAGCTTCTCTGTTATGAACTAAGAAATCTTATCATGATGAATGTTGGATGCAAGGACATAAATGCACATTTTCATTTCTTCATTAAGTCATATCCAAAATGGTTGAACTACTTGACAGTTGATACGTGTGTGCACTGTTCATGGTTTTTTAGTGCAACACAACAGAATAATGGAACTGAATAAAATGGTAATTTAAAGTGCAGATCTGGTTCACAACATCTTTGCAGACGTTGCAGGGTAGTTGCTAGACTACGACTGACAACAATGGATGCTGGTGCATTCGGTTGATTCAGATGCATTCGCATGACAAAAGCGTAAATTCGAATTTGAGCACATGTATGTCTATGTGTGTGAGACCTTAATTTTAGTGTGCTCGGACAGAACGAATGGAAAACAATAGAAATTGCTACAAATCCGTAAGCAGAATTCCAAGTATTCAGACTTATGTGCAGAAATATGCTGAGGTGGGCATCTGTATCCGTTGAAATGTCTGTAAAATGCAATTAAGAAAATTTGGTAAAGGCAAAAGATTTCAACTGCAGTAATATTTTGGTATTAAAGTAAGTTATTTTTGTTATTATTAAATACTGTTTGATATATTTAATTTTCTTTCTTCATATCACTATAGATTCGCTATTGTCGAAACTAACTTATTAAGTAACTTTACAAAATATTTTTTATATAATTTCGAACATTTATATACGAGTATAAGCATATAAAATATTAAGTTAATATTTTTATATCGCATGGACCCTAGCTGCTTCCTTTTGTCATCGGGTTAATATTATTATTAAATATAACTGACTGAATTTTATTTTATTGTGGCAACCGATAGATAGAACATTGTTTGCCATATATAAGACTTAATGGGAATGTATACTTAGACCCTTAATGTGGAGTAGTCCAAAATGGCACTTTAAGCGACGACTACAGGTGTCACAACAGGCGCTCTTTTATTGCTATTGATTGATTTCCTGAAGTTTCTAACATAAATTGAACCTGCGGATAATATCATATTGTTATCTCATAGATATGAACATATAAAATGCAAGCTAGATTTGCTAAACAAGAAATCGGGATATGCAGATCCAAAATTTATTCCCAAAAGGAAGTCAAAGAGTATCCATACAATACTTTTTCTATTAAAGGCAGAAAATTATAGATGCCATTTTTATTAAAGTCACAGTCAGATAAAATCTGTATTAAAATTTAATAGTATACACTAATCTATCTATACAAATAATTTTAGTAAAATTTGTAGTTTATTGTTAAGTGATATGGAAGCATTACCAAACTACTTATATCGTTATACCTTTATTTGCCGAGACCTGGGTGTACACAAGAAATATACTTTGTACCCAAATGAGTTCCTAATGTTTGTTCGGATTATTAAAAGTATCGTATTAGATATTCCCTTGCTGGAATGAGAATTTGTTTTGCATGGCGTTTACGTTACGACCGTGCTGTGTAAATTTATTTTCGTACCATTTCTTTAATGACTCATTCTAGTGACTTTTCAGAAATTTACAGAAGAGCTATGGATCCATTTCATTACCCTCGTGTTCTTTATGTTCTAGGATCTATCTTCTATAATAATAATAATAGTAATAATAGTAAGTGCATGAACTTGTAATTTTAATCAAAACACTTCAGCTACTGATCTGTTAATAACCTTATATACAGACCATTAAAGTTTCGATAAAGCCAAAATGAACTTGCCTACTCATTCTCATTTAAAACAGATAGTCGCTTTATGATCTCCATTGCTTAAATATTGAATCTCTTTACAACTGAATATTATGGCACTAATTTAATTCTTTAATGAGCAATATTCTCTTAAATAAAAAACCTGTGAACACTGAAGGGTTGTCGTGATTGAAAATTGGTACGGACATACAATTTCAATTAGCATTCGACCTGGGTTGATAATTTTTTTGAAAACTAATTTATTTGCTTTATTTAAGTGCACTAAAAATTATCATTGCTTCGAATTTTTTCGCTATTAAAAAAAAAAATACTTAAAATTACCCAAAGGCAATTCATTTTCTCAACTCATGTGATTTGCCTGCTTGCATTTGGAATTTTGATGAAGTTTTATTATTTTTAGTTTTATTTGTGCATTGTGAGAACTGCGTACGTGTAGTCAGTTAGCTGGAATGGGTTATATTGCATTGATTGTATGACATTCATTGTCAGGGATTAGAAGAAAAATACTTAAAATTGGAAATAACAAAAAAGAACATAACTAACAAATGCTACAACAACAACGACCACAACAATGAACTCCAAAAAAGCAAAATAATTTGAATATTCTAATCTGAGCATGGAAATGCTATGCAGCAATGGAGGAGTTTATTGCAATGCTGGTAATTCAATTCGCATATCCTGCGGCATGACTAGGACTTTATTCGTATTGCACAAACATAATCGAAATTGAAATGAAAAATAACGTTACTGACAATTTAAATTCAACTAATCGCAAAAGTGTACGGCAAGCTTCACTCCACTATATTCCACTCTCCGTTCTGAGTATGCCAGTTTGCAATCCAAATATTTATTTTGTTGTTTACACTGCTATAGATACGAGTACGTGGATTGGTGTTTGCATAATAAATGAATTTTCGTAGCTTCCCTTTTTGCTTTGAATAAAGCCGCCAAAGGTTATTACTTGTTGGCTACATAGTCTCTATCAGAGCCATGTTGCAACCACACACACTGTTGCCTAAGCAAGTAAATAATACCTTCACGAATTGTTTGCTGTACTGGAGATCAAAATTTATTAAAAATTAATTTCGATATTCTTTCAGAAAATTGTGATAATGAAAATTTGCAAATATTGGCTATGATCGCCAGCAAGTTTCTTCAAAAATATATATAATACATTATTATTATGTTGAGGCTAGTTGAGTCAGTGCACTTGAGCACTTTTATTCTCTATTAACTGCGAGGTTTCTTCGTAACGCCTCTCTATGCCTTGTCTGAATTATTGTTTATCACTTCATCAGACTAAGCAATAATAGACCATAAATCTGCATACCCCACCGAGGAGCTTGTAACCATTCTGAGATTCGATAACTCGGTGTTGGTAAACCTGTCAGTTTTCGTAAATATTTTCAGGGCTCTACCTTTATGTATTTTTTGATCGGATTAATCTTGAGGTCTCTGAGGATGCCATATGTACTATGGTGCTTTGAAAAGTCTTCTCAGAGCCTGGCTTTGTGCAATTTCTAACTGGCGAATAGTAGTGTTTAAGGTCTTACTGAATGCTACACATCCATATAGAAGTGAAGGTCGAATTATTTGGTTATACATATGTTATAACAACTTCCTGTTCTTAGCATTGAGATTTTCATTTTTAAATAGCGGTTAGAGGCGATGATAATTTTGGCACAGTTAATTCTTTTCATTTGAACATGTTTAAGCCATGTGAATCGTTTTTCTATAGTGATGCCTAGATTTTAATGCTATCCTCCCAGTTTATTACATATATAAAAATCTTTCAATTTCAAACAAATACATATTGGACACATTTTTCTTTATAACATAATATCCAATTTTGTTATAATTTAAATTTAATTGCTACTTCTTCCTATTACAGTTAGTACAGCTAGTTATCTGATATTAGACTGTTTTGTCATTAGTTTGTAATATCGCACTTATTATTATTCAACACAACAATTTAAATGAATGCCAAGATCTTTGTATTATCTTTTTGCAAAATCATTAATATGTTATCCTTAAAATGCAGATTTGAGAAACACAGATTTTTTTGAGATTTATGGAAAGATATACATCTACATCTGTCAGTGTGAAGCCTACAGCACTTTGTGAATAGGGAGGGAGGGCTATAGCGGAGGGCTATTCATAAACAAAAAGAGAAAGATAGATGGATAGACAAAATTTCAAAGAACTCTCAACCTTTAATTCTTAATAGCCAAAGAATTCTTTGAATCAGCATTAATTAATGAAATTAATATCCTGAATATAATTCAAATGAAGTTCATAATATTCTCTAAGAAATCTTTTTGTATCAATTTTTCAGCGCTGCAACTATCACATTGATATGTCAGCATCTGATAATCTGCTAAATTGACTTAAAAGCAATTTGTGATGTTTACTCTTCGTAAGCATTAAGTTATGCAAATCAATTGACACTTGTAATGAGTGTATAAGATTATGCATAAATGTATAACTATGCAAATATATTAAATATGAAAATTCATAAATGCCTTTAATATGTAAATATCATTCAATATATACAAATTATGTTTCAATTACTGAGTAAAGCAAGCTACCACAAGTTTTACTACTCCGACATTAAGTTACTCACCGGAAATGTGACAATTTGTGAGTAATTTGCTTATAAATTTCATATGAAATGCAGACAGGATGCAGCAAGTTTGCATTGAATTTCTTAAGAAGTTTGCACTTTTCATTCATGTTCAGTTTTGTCAATCATGAATGTTGCAAGTTGCACTTTCGCACATCAACATATTGTTCTGGCATTCCACATACTCAACTTACGCAGCGCTCAAGATTTGCTTCTTTGTATGTAATTGTGTTTGTTTGTGGTGATACTGCTAATATAATCAAGTCGCATAATTTTCATTTTTCATAGTGCAAGGAGTGCACTGCCTTTAAGTACTTGGTAACTCATTTCATCTCTAACCACATAATTCTGTATGAATATGTCTTTCTTTTACTTTGTCTTAATAGAAGTTTATGTGTTCACATGTAGATGACATTGTTGTTCCATAAAAGACTTCATCATAGTGTGCTCATCCTTGCAACGCATGAAACGTGTGTCGTCATCGTTTATGTGCAAATATGCATGTTAATGAGACAACTGTGACCTGGCTTAAATGGAAAAATTCCACACTGCAATGAAGTTTACCTTTTAGATTTTGAGGAATTTCTAAAGTATGAAAGTCTTGAATATTGATTTACTACTTCTAAAACAAAATGTTTAAGAAGTAATTAGTAATCATATTGTTGGAACAAGAAATACTTTTTAAACAAATTTATTTTCTAGTTAAAAATAAAAGAAATTATATTATTATTATATTTGAGAAATTTGATATGCAATATTCGATATATATATACAATAGATATTGCGCCTCCTTCACTGACTTAGCATATTTCTACGTGTCCAACTTTCTTTATAAATTGTAGTATTGAACATACATTACGGAGTTGTATAAGTTCTTCCGATATAAGATGCTCACATAAGTACTTATATCGTTTCTTTGGAATCCACTGAAATCCTGTCTGTTGGCTTTGGGCAAACATATTCAAAGTTTTGAGACACTCAATCGTCTACCTTGATGTCAGTTGTTGAAAATTGAGTGCCTGTATTGCTGCCGGGCTATTAGTTACTATATTTATATATTTTTTTTAGAAATTTTGTGTCCTTGATAAGAAATTACAGTAGATATTCTTCTTAAAAAGTAATCGACTCTTTTAATTGCAAGTCGGAATCAGTAATTTATACATGCCAAAAGTTGTAGATAATTTTGAGAAGAATTTAAAACAACTTAAACTGGTTCACAAGCAACAACAACTGAAGATGAAAAACAAATAGTAAATTGAAGGGATACGAAGCGATAAGTAGTAAAATAAATGCGGCCAAGTAAAAAGGAATCGTTAAATGCATTCATTCATTTATTCATTACGAGTATAATTAATAGTATTAGTTTCACCAAGATGAATTTATTTTCAGATTGCCTTTTGCAATTTTGTCGTACTTCACTAATGCAATCTAATTAAATATATAAACATGAAAGAGCATGTAAAGTACATACAATAAATTTTGTGTAAGCATATCAAATGCCGTTTAGAGTTTTAAGGGATTTAATGATAAATTAGTTTAAAGATGAAATTAATTTTTTAGAATAAAGATAATAAATTTACTAATTAGTAGAATTGAATGGATGTTGATTATTCATAATATTTTAATGAAATCATTAGGCTCTTTCAGATTTTATTTAATTTTTTTTCAATTTACATAAATTGAAACCACTAATTATCTCTACTTTTAAAATATTTTGTGGCCATATGCTTCACTAGGAGATAAGGACAACTGTAATTAAGTAAGTAGTATTTTAAAAAGTTCATTCT
>NC_051846.1:225790686-225823836 GCF_002237135.1 Teleopsis dalmanni | reverse complement strand
AAAATATACAGCGCGCGAATTTTAAATGAGAACTTCCGAAAACCTTTCGGTCACAATGTATTTGCATAGTTATGCATTTATGCATAATCTTATACACTCATTACAAGTGTCAATTGATTTGCATAACTTAATGCTTACGAAAAGTAAACATCACAAATTGCTTTTAAGTCAATTTAGCAGATTATCAGATGCTGACATATCAATGTGATAGTTGCAGTGCTGAAAAATTGACACAAAAATATTATTTAGAGAAAATAATGAACTTTATAATTTTCATAGATTATATTCAGGACATTCATTTCATTAATTAATGCTGATTCAAAGGATTCTTTGGCTATTAAGAATTAAAGGTTGAGAGTTCTTTGAAATTTTGTCTATCCATCTATCTTTCTTTTTTGTTTATGAATAGCCCTTCGCTTTGTTATAGTCGCAAAGTTTAACCTATTCGCAAGGTGCTATAGGCTTCACACTGACAGATGTAGATATATATCTTTCCACAAATCTCAAAAAAATCTGTGTTTCTCAAATCTGCATTTTAAGGATAACATATTAATGATTTTGTAAAAAGATAATACAAAGATCTTAGCATTCATTTAAATTGTTGTGTTGAATAATAATAAGTGCGATATTACAATCTAATGACAAAACAATCTAATATCAGATAACTAGCTGTACTAACAGTAATAGGAAGAAGCAGCAATTAAATTTAAATAATAACAAAATTGGATATTATGTTATAAAGAAAAATATGTCCAATATGTCCAAGTTTTTTATATATGTAATAAACTGGGAGGATAGCATTAAATATCTAGGCATCACTATAGAAAAACGATTCACATGGCTTAAATATGTTTAATTGAAAAGAATTAGCTGTGCCAAAATTCTTATTCGCCTCTAACCGCTATTTAAAAATAAAAATCTCAATGCTAAGAACAGGAAGTTGTTATAACATATAACCAAATAATTCGACCGTCACTTCTATATGGATGTGTAGTGTTTAGCAAAGCCTCAAACACTATAATATGCCAGCTAGAAATTGCACCAAGCCAGGCTCTGAGAAGACATTTCAAGGTACCATGGTACATTAGGACAAATGACATCCTCAGGGACCTTAAGATGGATCCAATCAAAAAATACATAAAGGATAGAGCCCTGAAATTATTTACGAAAACCGACAGGTTTACCAACACCGAGTTATCGAATCTCAGAATGGTTACAAGCTCCTCGGTGGGGTATGCAGATTTATGGTCTATTATTGCTTAGTCTGATGAAGTGATAAATAATAATTCAGACAAGGCATAGAGAGGCGTTACGAAGAAACCTCGCAGTTAATAGAGAATAAAAGTGCTCAACTGCACTGACTCAACTAGCCTCAACATAATAATAATATATAAAATATTTCTGAAGAAACTTGCTGTCGATCATAGCCAATATTTGCAAATTTTCATTATCACAATTTTCTGAAAGGATATCGAAATTAATTTTTAATAAATTTTGATCTCCAGTACAACAAACAATTCGTGAAGCTATTATTCACTTGCTTAGGCAACAGTGTGTGTGGTTGCAACATGGCTCTGATAGATACTATGTAGCCAACAAGTAATAACCTTTGGCGGCTTTATTCAAAGCAAAAAGGGAAGCTACGAAAATTCATTTATTATGCAAACACCAATCCACGTACTCGTATCTATAGCAGTGTAAACAACAAAATAAATATTTGGATTGCAAACTGGCATACTCAGAACGGAGAGTGGAATATAGTGGAGTGAAGCTTGCCGTACACTTTTGCGATTAGTTGAATTTAAATTGTCAGTAACGTTATTTTTCATTTCAATTTCGATTATGTTTGTGCAATACGAATAAAGTCCTAGTCATGCCGCAGGATATGCGAATTGAATTACCAGCATTGCAATAAACTCCTCCATTGCTGCATAGCATTTCCATGCTCAGATTAGAATATTCAAATTATTTTGCTTTTTTGGAGTTCATTGTTGTGGTCGTTGTTGTTGTAGCATTTGTTAGTTATGTTCTTTTTTGTTATTTCCAATTTTAAGTATTTTTCTTCTAATCCCTGACAATGAATGTCATACAATCAATGCAATATAACCCATTCCAGCTAACTGACTACACGTACGCAGTTCTCACAATGCACAAATAAAACTAAAAATAATAAAACTTCATCAAAATTCCAAATGCAAGCAGGCAAATCATATGAGTTGAGAAAATGAGTTGCCTTTGGGTAATTTTAAGTATTTTTTTTTTAATAGCGAAAAAATTCGAAGCAATGATAATTTTTAGTGCACTTAAATAAAGCAAATAAATTAGTTTTCAAAAAAATTATCAACCCAGGTCGAATGCTAATTGAAATTGTATGTCCGTACCAATTTTCAATCACGACAACCCTTCAGTGTTCACATGTTTTTTATTTAAGAGAATATTGCTCATTAAAGAAATAAATTAGTGCCTAAATATTCAGTTATAAAGAGGTTCAAGCCATGGAAATCATAAAGCGACTATCTGTTTTAAATGAGAATGAGCAGGCAAGTTCACTTCGGCTTTATCGAAACTTTAATGGTCTGCATATAAGGTTATTAACAAATCAGTAGCTGAAGTCTTTTGATTAAAATTACAAGTTCATGCACTTACTATTATTACAATTATTATTATTATAGAAGATAGATCCTAGAACATAAAGAACACAAGGGTAATGAAATGGATCCATAGCTCTTCTGTAAATTTCTGAAAAATCACTAGAATGAGTCATTAAAGAAATGGTACGAAAATAAATTTACACAGCACGGTTGTAACGTAAACGCCATGCAAAACAAATTCTCATTCCAGCAAGGGAATATCTAATACGATACTTTTAATAATCCGAACAAACATTAGGAACTCATTTGGGTACAAAGTACATTTCTTGTGTACACCCAGGTCTCGGCAAATAAAGGTATAATGATATAAGTAGTTTGGTAATGCTTCCATATCACTTAACAATAAACTATAAATTTTACTAAAATTATTTGTATAGATAGATTAGTGTATACTATTAAATTTTAATATAGATTACTTCTGATTGAGACTTTAATAAAAATGGCATCTACAATTTTCTTCCTTTAACAGAAAAAGTATTGTATGGATACTCGTTGACTTCCATTTGGGAATAAATTTTGGATCTGCATATCCCGATTCCTTGTTTAGCAAGTCTAGCTTGCATTTTATATGTTCATATCTATGAGATAACAATATGATATTATCCGCAGTTTCGAGATAGCGAATAAATATCAAATACATATCGCGGTATTTATGTTAGAAACTTCAGGAAATCAATCAATAGCAATAAAAGAGCACCTGTTGTGACACCTGTAGTCGTCAGAAAAGCATCACTTAAAGTGTCATTTTAGACTACTCCACATTAAGGGTCTTAGTACTTTTTTGCATTCAGTCAGTTACATTTAATAATAATATTAACCCGATGACAAAAGGAAGCAGCTACAGTCCATGCGATACAAAAATATTAACTTAATATTTTATATGCTTATACTCGTATATAAATGTTCGAAATTATATGAAAAATATTTTGTGAAGTTACTTAATAAGTTAGTTTCGACAATAGCGAATCTATAGTGATATGAAGAAAAGAAAATTAAATATATCAAACAGTATTTAATAATAACAAAAATAACTTACTTTAATACCAAAATATTACTGCAGTTGAAATCTTTTGCCTTTACCAAATTTTCTTAATTGCATTTTACAGACATTTCAACGGATACAGATGCCCACCTCAGCATATTTCTGCACATAAGTCTGAATGCTTGGAATTCTGCTTACGGATTTGTAGCAATTTCTATTGTTTTCCATTCGTTCTGTCCGAGCACACTAAAATTAAGGTCTCACACACATAGACATACATGTGCTCAAATTCGAATTTACGCTTTTGTCATGCGAATGCATCTGAATCAACCGAATGCACCAGCATCCATTGTTGTCAGTCGTAGTCTAGCAACTACCCTGCAACGTCTGCAAAGATGTTGTGAACCAGATCTGCACTTTAAATTACCATTTTATTCAGTTCCATTATTCTGTTGTGTTGCACTAAAAAACCATGAACAGTGCACACACGTATCAACTGTCAAGTAGTTCAACCATTTTGGATATGACTTAATGAAGAAATGAAAATGTGCATTTATGTCCTTGCATCCAACATTCATCATGATAAGATTTCTTAGTTCATAACAGAGAAGCTGTGAGTTGCTTATGACAAAAAAAAATGTAACTAAATTTTGACACTCCTAAAAGGGCACAATACTTTCAATAAAATTTTTGAAATTAAAGCATTATCTACTTTCTAAAGTTCTTATGTACTCATAGCATATGTTATCAATCAATGAAATAATGGAATACTTGCAATAAACATATATGTGGGACTGTAATGCGAGAGGAAAAGAGTAGTATAAATTTGAAAGTCAATTTAATCTATAAATCTGTACATAACTTTATATGGTTTGTTTAAACTAGTACATAGCATGTTCATTAATCTGTAAAATAGTATTCCATTTTATTTCCCAATAGCTAAATTAGAAAATATGTGTTTACATAGCAGATGAGTTGGAATTGATTATTTTTGGTCAAGCCTTACCATACAGGAAGCAATAAGTACAGTGAACTTCAGTAAAGCAGGACAACTACGAAGTATATTTTCAATTTTTTATATGTATATATAATTAGTTAATGTACAGTAACTTTACTTAATGAAATGATCTATATTGCCATGATATTTGAATAATAATATAACAGAGATAAAAAACAACACCTTGAAATATAATATATAAACATAAACAGTTAATGCAAAAGAATGACTATAACATCAAACGTTCCTTTAAAGCATTTATTAAACTTAAGGTTATATTACTAACCACAATATCATCAATATTTATTCTAATTTTTCTTGTAATATATACGTTACGAATTTATTAAGTTTTATTAACAAATTTACAATAAATCAAACTGTCAAACCACTACATCTTTTAGCATATTAGTTCCAGATCAGTACGTTGTCATAGAGAATGAACTTGTAAGACGTGTCACCAGTGCAGTGTCTGATACAAGACTTGTACGTTCGGTATCAATTCTAGTTATTGACTCTGCAGCGTTACTAGTGCTAGATGGTGTCATAAAAAAAAATTTCCTAGGCTGTTTCAATTCGTTAAAAGTATGTCAATCTTCTTTAATTTGGTAAAGATGCTATTTTCCTAAATGGTTGCTTTTACCCCTAGTAACTTAAGTGCCTAGCTATTCTATGTTAGGCTCTTCTAAGACAGTCAATCAAACTTAGGGTAGTGCTTATGAAGAAAGGTAAAAGTAATCAAATCTAACCTAGCCTTTTTTTCACAAAAGATTGTGATCTAGAATGAAAACTTGAAAAGTGACAATAATCTTTGTAAAAGACTCTGTAATAAAAAAGTGTCTGGATTCATTTTGAAACTAATGAAAGACCACCTAAGTTTACTAATCGGGGTCTTTACAAGACGTAACACCATAAGTGTTAACACAGTAACAAGATATCCGTATTATCTTAAATTAGTCGTAGATATTGACAGCACAGAATATTCTATTGATTATTAACAAAAATTTGCAACAACTATATTAGGATTATTAGGATTAGGATTAAGGTATGTGTTAAGTTTTTGACCTATTTCAATTTATCAACCATTATGTTCTCTAGTTTCTTTATTTGCTTTTCTATAATATTTTCTGTCATTTTTGCTTTCTAAGTCGTTGCTTTCGATTCTAAGTCGTTTAATTAGTGTCCAATGACTGTCTTATTTTTCAGTCGAATAAAAAGACTATTATAAAGTGTGGGAGTTATAAGCATAAAACCAATAATAAGCTGCCATATAATCTTATCTAAACTTCAATATGAATAACTACCTACTTTCAGGAACCTTAAATAGTTATCACGTTTCAAAGAACTGTAAATTAACTGGCATGATTCACATTAAGGGCCTCGGTTCGAGTTGAGTGTTAACATCTGTAAATGTAGAAACTTATTTTGTTATATGCAGTATTCGTCCTTGCATCAATATATTATTACATGTCCATTATAAGCTTAATAGAGTCCATATCTAAATGTATGTTTTGAATAATCAGCTTGCTCTCAATTATTAAGAGCTTAATATTTATTTTTTAAATGTTAAAATCAATTATCATATCAAAAATTTTTCTAACTGGTATTAATTTTATTAAATCTGTATTTAGATAGACAAATATTATTATTTGAAACTGCAACAAAAACAGAAGTCTATATTATCAATTTCTATGTCAAAATGTGTAAATATGTAATTTTATGTTATTGAACTAAACTTGGGTATTACAGGCACGTATTGTAATTTTACGATTTAATGTCGAGCAGTGGTAAAAATTAAAGCAACAAATCCTTTAGCAACTTTCAGTTCAATTGCCGTGAGTAACGACTGTTGTTGTTTTATTAAATTTAAAATTATTTAAATTTATTTATTTTTCAAATGCATACAACTGCAGACACATTTGCCGACACAAACATCGTAGTTGGACATATCCGTAGTTTACAGGATGTCTGACATTTTTGCAGTATAGAATTTTCAATGCAGCCACTGAATCAGGGTTACTACTGCCTTTGTACTACGAGTAGTAGTACAACATCAACTACAAAATGTTGACAATGATGGTGATTTTCTAATTCAATTATTATTCAAATCATATAATTTCATTTTCAAGTTTTTTAAATTCACCCACAAGCTAGACAACAGACAGGCTGACAACAGACGAGATTATGAATGATTGTGAAAAACCTGAATTTTATTACTTTATTCAGATAAATTCATAGTCCTTACGTACATATAATAATGTACAAGTTGAAGGATTTTATTTTTTTTTTGACACAGCCAAAAATATAAATATTATTTTATGTTTAAAAATATTTTTGAGTAATTTGAACTCAGTATTTTTTTTATTATTATTTTTTTTCTATAAATATGAATTTCAATCCAAATACATAATATGTTTTCATTTCTTCTAATTAGTATTCATTCCGCACAAACCGAAGTTAATTCAGTTAGATATCCTTCCGTTATACTATTTGATGTATATTTGTTCGATGTAATGTATTCCAATTGTGTGGTTAGATGATTGTCGTATAAATCTAAGATTTGGATTTAATTCTTAGCTCACATTATATTCATCTCAAATTTAATAGTACCTTCTGTTAAAGCAACAGCATCCTGTTAGTGTATTCGTTCTTTTTTTTTTTTTTTTTTTTTGCAGTAGGTGGAAGCATCGAAAGCCGCCGTGTGAGACTTGAACCCACTAAACCACCTCTTAGGAATGGATGTGGAAGATTGCAGCCGCGTTCAGCGAGTGCAACCCCCATTCCAGTGAACGAAAGTAGAAGGAGAGCAGAAGGGCTTAGTATTTAACAAGCTAAATTTATCAAAGCCGAAAATAGACTAATAACTTAAGAAGGATGGAAATATCGATGAAGGAGATGGGTTTACGCAAGATTGCGAGGGGGGTCTAATTATGTATATACTCTACAATCAGGATCAAAAAAACCACGATTGTAAAGCGGAATAAGTGGAGCTCGGATGAGCTCTTCCTCAAGATAGTGCGCAAGGAATTGTGGAGGCTTATACCTCATAATCGAATAAGTTGCTTATAACAAAGTACTTTTACTTTGCTATTAAGCTGGTTATGTCTACGGAGTGCATTTTTGAGGGATTTATGCCTGAAGGTGGCATTTTGGATGGCATAACTCACATGGGAGACGAAGTTATGCTTAGGAGTGAATACAACTCCCAGGTACTTTAGCTTGTCAACAAGCTGAATGGGGGTGCCATTGATTCTAAGTTTAAGGTTAGAGATCTTAAAGGACGCAACTCGATCAGCACGTTGGCCAATAAGTGGTATTGCAGAAATTTTTGAGTGATTGAGCTTAATCTTCCACTTACCGTAGTAAGCAGAGAGGGTGCTAAGGTGGCTATTAAGCTCAGTGGAGATTCTACGAGGAAGAGTGGACTTCATATAAATGAGGCAATCATCTGCATAACAGATTTGCTTAATGCATGGGGGAGGAGTGGGAAGATCTGATGTGTAAATATTAAAGAGAATGGGGCCAAGTACTGAACCCTGAGGAACACCGGCAGCGATGGAGTGTTCACTAGAAAGAGATGAGCCAATTCTAACAATGAAGGACCTATTTGTAAGAAACTGATAGATAACGCTACAGAGTTGGTTTGGGGCTCCAAGAGCAAGAAGTTTGTGTACCAGACCCTCGGTCCACACTGTGTCAAATGCCTTTTCGATATCTAGGCTGATGGCTACAGTGGATTGTTTGTTAGCAAACCCAACACAAACGTCATTCTGAAGATGGTGCAACGCATCCACAGTCGATGTCTTATTTCGAAAACCGAACTGAAAGTTCGGGAGAACACGGTTTTCAGAAACGAAAAACTTCAGTTTGCCTTGTATGAACGTTTCGTACAATTTGCTTACTGAGTTTAAAAGGGATATGGGTCTGTAGGAGTTGGGATCAGATTTAGGCTTCCCACTTTTATGGATGGGACGCACGATTGCCTTTTTCCATGGCTGTGGAAAATAGCCAAGATTGTACGCATGATTGAAGATCATGGCACAAGAATTAAAGAAAATAGGAGACAAACGGCGCAGAGTATGATAGGATATCTTATCGATACCCGAAGACTTTTTGGGAGTTTTGAGAGAGAGTATCTCCCAAAGGACCGAAGGAGTTATGAAACCGCTAGGGTTGCTATTGTCGGTGCAGAGGGCAGAGCATTGAAGAGAGAAATTTACAATGGTGCCGCTATAGGCATTGAAGAGGCTATGGATGTGGTTATTGGTGGCTGAAACAAAGTCAGGGTCACCGTCATCCAAAGTAAGTTGGTGATTATTGGCGAAGACTTCTCCAAATATATTAGATTTGGATGAGTCCTCGGAGTAGATGGCGCCTGAGTAGTGCAGGTCTGGGATACTTTTATTGGAACCACAAATTTGCCTGATCGTATTGAAAACGTCAGATCTGCATGTGGTAGTGCGAAGTTTAGCTTGTAAGCTAATAGATCTGGCTCTATTAATTCTCTGAGATATAATAGAGTCTAGGTTTTTCAGAATAGCTCGAAATTGAGCAGCAAAGGTAGAGCCAGCCGCCCTAAGACGGTAGACTTTACGACGAAGGGATTTCCTGTGCCTAATGAGGTCCAGAGTGCAACTGTCAAGAGGTACCTGATAGCTTCGAAGAAGTCTAGTTTTGGGAACATGAGCCTCGACTGTACTGGAAATGACAGACTCTAGTTCAGAGACCAAAATGTCAAGTTCAGAGCAGGACACATTCCTATGTTCTGGGATATTAATATTAAGTAGATATTGGTCCAGAGTGTTATTAAACTCTAGCCAATCAGTGGCCGCAAAATTATAGATGGTACGAGGAGCGAGAGTAGAAGCTCTGCACCCAGAAAGAGGAAGGTACACCGCTTGATGGTCAGAAATGCCGTCTATGACGGAAGGTTCTCCAAGGAAATTGTGGAGCCTGTTATCTATCAGAAAGAAATCGAGAACAGAGTTAAGGCGTGTTGGAACAGAGGGGGCGAGAACCCTAATGTCGTGACTCAATGAATTATCACTGAGCCATTCATATAAGACAGTACCATTAAAACAGGTACTTTCATTAAACCAAAGGGTGTGCTTACTGTTAAAGTCACCACCGATGATTACCCGGTTTTGGGTGAGGGTTAGAAGAGTGTCTAAGTCAGATGGCTCAATTCGCGAAGAAATAGAGGGAGTATAGTAAATACAAAACAAGTCGAGGAAAAAGCAATTGACTTCAATGGTAATCCCTACAGCTTCCATGGAGGCTAGAGGAGGTATGGAAATACGAGAGAAGCTAAGGGAATCTCTAATAAGAATAGCGACTCCCCCACCTCTGCCGGCTCTATCATAGCGAATAAATTTATATCCGCTGAAACTAACTACATTTTCAAGGTTAAGGTGGGTTTCAGTGATAAGCGCAATATCAGGCCTATTCTGTCTAATAAAGTCTTGAAAGATTCTGCGCTTGAGGTTGGAGTATAATGAGTTGACGTTTAAGAGAACGATACGAAGACCGCTCATCTTAACGCGAACTCAAAGGCTTTATGGATGAGGAAAACCCTACGATCTTCTTCGGAGGCAAGGCTGGAATAATGCTGGAATAATGTATTCGTTCTTTCATCGTTTGATTTCTTTTATATACTTATCTTTATATATCATCATTTTAGAGAATAGTTCATTTAATTATTTTCCGTATAGAATATGGACAATATTTTAATATCATCACTTTAGAGAATAGTTCATTTTATTATTTTCTATATACAATCTTTATTAACAATTTATTTTATTTTATTTACTTTTTTTGAATAAAAAAATTTACACATAACAATAAGTAATCTTTAACTAAACGATATTTAATAAGTGACTAAAAATTGTTTTTATGATTTAAAACTATGTCGTTGTTGTCATGGTTGGTTGGTTGGTTGCAGTGGCAGGTCATAAGATAACTTCAAATGTACCTCAATTAGCGATTTTTCGCCGTTTTGTTACCACATTCCTCGCAAGAACCCTAGTATAGAAGAGTAGAGACTAAATCCATCCCACTGAATTTAGGTAATTTAATAGGTCTTTCTTCTTCACCATTGAGCAGTCTAATAAACTATCACAAAAGTATTTTCCTAAGAACCTATACGTTGTTGTCATAACACGGACTATTTCAGTAAACCCGTCTTCCCTTCATAGCTATTACTGTCATCCATCTATCTATCTACATGGAGATATTACCAAATCATGTTGATAAACCAAGGCTTATCATTTTCTTTCCTTTTAAACGATTAATCAATATTTGGTATATATAAAGCAAATATTTATCTACTCATCATTTTTCGATCACTTCTTCGTTAGATTATATATATATATGTATACCTTATTTCAAATAACATAATTTAGTATCTTAGCTTTAATATTCGCTTTATTAATATTTTATGTCATTTGTTTTTACTCTAACACATTTAAAAATTATTATAAATTAATGCAATTTCAGATAATTATATTAAATTATTATTTATTGTTTTTCATTTGAATGCAAATGTAACCCTACATTCCACATTACGATTTCATAAAACATTAATATGTAGTCGAACCATATCGAAAGGCAGAATAGTAACAGAATAATTTAATAGTAAATAAAATATACTTGTTATAAGCTTGAAAAACAAGGTTCGTCTTTGAGAAACTATAATAAAGCTTACACACTGTAAACTGTAGTGACCACACCTTTAATTAATGCAAATATATACCTAAATATCTAAATAATCGTTATATAAAGGTTAGAATAAGTATCTTTAAGAATAGTTATATTGATATGATGCACAACTAAAATAATATTTTAGCTTTAGATCTAACTGCCCTCTCCGTTTCTTTCACGCTTCTATATCCGAAAACCGAGACACATGAAACTTTACCGTTTTTTTATTTCCTTTCACGATATTATGTTCGGGGACCCAGATACATAGAGCTTCTTTTCTTACTATAGATATAACAACAACTTGCTATATTATAACTAGTATATAAATGTTGGTAAAAAGACAAAAGTCAACATATAATTACACACAAAAATACTGAGCATTGTTAATAATATCTATAACTCATATATATGTAGCTAGATATATAGATGAATCTGCGAGAGTCTCCACGTACGTCGCCTTAGGGTTCTAGGGTTTCCATTAAGTATTTATTACTATAGGGTTCATTGCGTTTCTATTACTATATGCTCGCATATGTAAGCATTATCTCTTATGTTTAAGACATCTTGTATCTAACCAAGGTTACTTACCAAAACTAAAGTATAGTAGGTTATGCCCTGGCATTACAGTAAAGGTAAAACTATAATTATTGATAGCACTGAGTTAACTTTGTTTACAAAATGAAATTGCAATTTTAAACTTTAAATATTTTGAGAAATAATAATGCAAAACTCACCGTAGGACAACCGAGGGAAATTAATTAAATAAAATGAAATGTTCGAAAAGTTGACAGTACATCGAGAGACGCCATGTTTATAGTAACATTGCAATTGAAATCCAGTCATGGCTTCTGTGTTGTGATGTTGTTGTTGTTGCTTACAGTGCCAAGTGTTCGAAATTTGTCAATTATGCAAAATGTTAATAGCACAACCGCCCACACCGCTGCAGCGATACGCGATATTGTACTGGAGTATTATGTGCGACATTCTCAGGACTTTATGTTAACTGTGCACATGAAGTCACGTCATGCGCTGAACTTAGCCAGTGATTTATTAAGTCAATTGTTGCCACATTTGTCTGCGATTAAAGTACAAATTGAAACAATCAATACCACGATAAGGAGTACCTATAATCGCAAACATAATTTAATATTAATCGATGACGTTGAAGCTTTAAGGTAATTTAGCCAAGTCCACAGATACGAATAGCATAAATGTATGACAAAAATTAAATAATTAATTGCATTTACAGAGAACTAAACCCTGCTAAGTGGACAAAGGATTATGATTTTGTGGAGTTGTATTTACTGTATATATTACAGAATAAGAGCTTAACGGTGCGCAATAACAATCTGATTGACGTCTTTAATTACTTCTGGCACAATTCCATAACGCATGTTAGTTTATTAATGAGAAGTCAGAAAAATTTAATAAATCTGTATACATTTTTTCCGTATAAGAACGTATACAGTTGTAGGAGTGTTTCAGTAAAAATTCTGAATAAATACAATGGTACTTGGATTAACGACTTACATAAAGTTCAAAACATATTTCCTGCCAAACTATTGAATTTGAATAATTGCACGCTGAGAATAGCTTTATGGCACACCCCACCTTATTTGAGTTACTTTCCTAACAAGACTGGTATGGAGAGAATTGATCATTTTGAAGGAGAACTGATAAAAGTAATAGCAAAAAAATTGAACTTTTCATTAGAATTTGTTGTACCACCAAATGATGAACGACGCGGCTTAATATTTGACAATGGCACTACTACAGGAGCTATAAAATTGGTAATTAACCAACCATTATTAAATATTTAAAGAAGTATTTATAATATTTTTATCTTTTAGTTAAAAACACATGTAGCTGACATCAGTCTTGGCTGCTTTCGTCTCACATTGGAGCGTGCCAAAATACTCACGCCTGCTCTGCCATATCATCAGACAACTCAGGTGTACAGTATACTGTTGTCTAATAGAGCATACACTTCACTCGAAATTCTCAGTTTCCCTTTTGATGAACTCACTTGGTCTTGTATTTGCCTTATTTTACTTGTAATGTTTTTTACAACTACTTTCATACAATACTCCTTTCATAAATATAAATCTCGCAGAACTATGTTGGGGAATATAAAAACCAATTCAAAATTTATCGACATATTTGCTACGTCTATGTTGGAGAATATAAAAACTAATTCAAAATTTATCGACATATTTGCGGTATTTATCGGAAGCAGCATAAAGAAAGCACCAAGAGCAAATTTCGCACGATGTCTATTTTTTTTCTGGTGTATTTATGGCCTTACATTGCGTACAGCATACCAAAGTTTGCTCTATAAATTATTGGAAACAGATCTATATCGAAGCCCACCAAGATGTATAATAGATTTATTAGCTGATAAATACAAATTGGTAATGTTAAAAACCACATTTGACTCTGTTAAGAAAGAAACATATATTGAGAAAGGATTAATCGATGTTATAATCCAACACAGTACAGATGATCTGAACCCTTTTAACTACCTAGTATTGGAACGTAATATACCCTTAGCTGCTGTCTCGCCGTTGGATTTTCTTGCTCTCTACGAGTCAATTCATAGAAAACATGAAACATTTTACGTTCTACCAGAAATAATTTTTTCTCAGCAAATAACTATGTATTTCAAGAAACACTCCTATCTAACAGATCGTTTTGATAAAATTTTACTACAATTAAGAAGTCAGGGCCTTATAAATTACTGGGCTCAAAAAAGTTTTCTTCAAACTATGTTCCGTAAACATAAAAATGCCATAGTTAAGCCAATTAATTTATCACATGTATCGGGTATATTTCTGCTTTTTCTATTTTTAATGGGTGTGGCAATACTAGTGTTCTGCTTGGAAATAATTTATATTAAATACTATGTGAAAAAAAAAATATATATAAAACGAAAATAAAATTTTTTTAACAATTTAAAATTTTAATACAATCCTACTTGCATATTACAAAGTATAGCATATAACCAAGGAATATCAATTCTTAGTTCATTTGAGTCATCTTACCTAGATTAGATGGTAAATAATTGTTCACATTGTGGGAATAAATGGAACTCCTAACAGGACTGTGACTCTGTTATGCATGCTGTTAATTTATTTAACTTTATTTTTTTCTTTTAATCACACTGTCAATTGATGGACTATCTAATAATTGCTGTTGGATTTCTTTCACTTCGGCTGCATCCAGAAAAGTCTTAATTTTTTACGGATTGTTGTTCAAGCACTCAGATTTCTGGATTAATTCTTTATAGAAAATTATTTTCCTATATTGTATAAGAGCAGGACATTCTATATTTTTCATTTGTGAGATTGTTGCTCGTAAGCAAAATTGAAAAACTTTTAAAAAGATTATATATTTATATATAGGTTGTTGAAATTATATAAATATTTAAGAAACTACCACATAAATTTGTAGCTGTCATTTTTATTTAAAAATTAGATATATCATTGATCATCCTTTATAAAAAATTTTTATTCACCCTGGTGCGATTTAATCACTTTGACATAATTGATAATTACATATATAAACTTTGATGTACATATAGTTAACATATTAAAGTGTTAAAAACAATATATCATATCATAATCTATATATATGATATTTAATTGCTTATTACCGTAAATTGGTCATGACGTGGTTGGGTGAAAGCTCCATAATTAAGTTCCAATATAAAATGTCTGTTTGAGTCGGTAATGCATCAGTAATTGTGGCAATAAAAATTGTTAATAGTATATAAAGAAAATCAAAGTATATATAATTATTTATAATGCATTGTAAAATCCTCATTACATAAAAAGTCACAAATATAATTTCAACTCATAAACTTTAGCACGGACATGTGTCATGCAAATTAGGAAACGTAAGAAAATAGTACGGGTCACAAATTCGTGTATAATGCAGGTTACGGAGAAATTGGTAAAAGTGTTCATCTTTAGTCGTAATAGGTGATTCGACTCCAGCAGTTGTAAGTACGGAGCTATGACGCTTAATTGCTATCATGCATTTCCACATCAATTATTGGGTACGTTGTAAAATAATTGCTCTGTCGCTGCTACTAGGGTTTCCCTTAATACAGAATTTGAAAATACTAGACAGTAAAAAAACGCGAGTATCTACAAGTACAATTAGTGCATTACAGTCAATAATTAAAGAGCAATTTGCACCAAATACAAATGAAGTGATACTGGCAGCACATGTGAAAGATATAAAACTTAAGGGTCTAGTAAATGATCTTCTAACTGTCTTATTGAAAGACTTGCCAAATATAAAAATAAAAATAGAAAATAATCTTACGAGAAGAGAAATAAAATCTACAATAAAATATAGTTTAATAATTGTTGATGGTCTGGAAGCCTTAAAGTGAGTTCCCAAATTAAATTTCAAAGACGTATATTAATACTAATACGTATAACAATTTAATTGATTAACTCGTTGCAGTGAATTGCATCCTTTTGCCTTAGCTAAAAATAACGATTTGATGGAAGTGTACCTAGTGTACTTAGTACAAATAGAACGATATACAAATGCCACTATTGAAATAACAAATATTTTGGATTACTTTTGGCATGGTTACACCACAGATGTTAGTCTTTTGTACGAAGTTGCAAAACATCAAATGGTACTCTATACATACTATCCTTTCTTTGATGAACAGCATTGCAAACAAATTGTGGTGAAAAATATAAATAGTTTCAATGTAACTTGGAAGCATTCACTGGCAACAAATTCTTATCCAGCAAAACTACATAACTTAAATAATTGCTCACTTGTTGTAGCCATTTGGGATACTCCTCCATACCTAACATATCGTCCACAAAAAAATGGTTTTGATAGAGTGACTGATTTTGAAGGCATTCTACTAATTGAGTTTGCCAAAAAATTAAATTTTTCACTGGATTATATTGTGCCACCAAATGATGAACAGCGTGGTAAACGTTTTTCCAATGGTTCAACAAATGGAGCTATAAAATTGGTAATTTTAATTAATTTAAGTAAGTTATTTAGTTTTTAACACGATCGATTTTAAAACCAATATGAATAAATAGTAGCGATAGAAAATTTGTGAAACACCCTGAGTCACACTCAATCAACCAAGAAACTGTATCAAGTAAGATAATAGCCGCTTTTAATGTGATATTATGCCCCTAAAAAAAATTAGTTACAAATTGATTCGTAATATGCAAGAACCTATTGGTTTGAAGGATATTAAACCCTTCACAAAATCGAAGCCAACTTTTACTTTCTTTTAAATTCTGAATAATTTTAAAAATACTTGTTAAGTTAGGTTAGATCATACCGGTGATCCCTATGAGCTACCTCATTGTATTACCATACATATACTCAAATGCTGTTTACTATCATGTCTTGTAATTGATCAAATTCCTTAATTCCTCATAAAATGCTGAGTCGCCGCCTTGCAAGAGGTGGGCAAAGACAGAGTAGATGAGAGGAACTTTCATTGTCTTTCCCACAGCTGCGGCAGGTATGTTTGACAGGGAGATTCAAACTTCTAGCATGGTTTCCTAGTTTGTAGTGACCTTTAAGAAAACATACTATACGGCTGATACCTCTACGGGGCATTTCAATGAGAATATTGGATTTCCAATAGATGTTTACATATCGTTGAGTCCTCCCATCTTCTATTAAAAAACTCAACACAGAAAGAGCTTAGTAAGAATACTTAGCGTTACGAATGCTCGTTAAAAGTTTTCGTATATGATTTGAATCTTATTTAATAAAATGCAGTTAAAATAATTTCAATTATAAATTTTTATCTCTTAACAAAAGTAAGATAACAATATTCAATATTTATATTACTTCATACATTTTCGCCCGAATAATATATCTGCACAAGTCAATTAATAAAGAAATGTAAAACAAGTATAACAAAAAGCGATCGGTTAAAACGATCCATGAGAACCGAACCAAACCAAACCAATTCATTCTAAAACTGACAAAATCGAACCAATTCAAGGTATTCTCTAACTAAACTTTAATTAACAGATTATTTAATTAAGAGATTAATAATTATTTTTTTATAAATACTCAACATATTCAAATAAATAGAATTAAACTAGTTTTTTCATTTTTTAGTTAAAGGAAAGAAAAGCCGATATGAGTTTGGGTTCATTTCGCTATACTTTGGAACGCTGTGAAGAACTCACTGGGGCTTTACCATATTATCAATCTTGGACAGTTTATGCAGTTCTTTTGATGCAACCCTATTCTTCTTTAGAAATACTTGGGTTCGCTTTTGATACTAAAACTTGGTTATGTTTATTCATCAGCTTATGTTTTACACTAATCTTAACTTACATACTCCATCGTTATATAAAAAAATCATGGTTAGCGAGGATAATACTAGGCATACCGCAACCACAAACACCTTTAACAAATTTAGTAAGTGTTTTTTTAGGTGTACCGATTACACCTATGCCAAGCAGCACATATACAAGGTTTGTTATCATCCATTGGTTCATATATGGTTTACTAATACGCACAGCATATCAGAGTTTACTGTTTCAACTGTTGCAAACTGATATGTATCAAGAACCACCAAAAACATTATCAGATTTAATATCAAGGCATTATACATTGATTATAACTACAACAGCTTTTGATCAAGTGAAAAGAGTTCCCCACATAGATGAAACAGACATTATATTTAACAATAGCACATTTGAACCGGACACATTTGCCATTGTGGCCGAAAACAACAACAAGCGCTTAGCAGGCGTCTCTCCAATGGACTTTTTAAAGTTTTATGTTGTCAAAAACAATAAACGTGGCATTTTCTTTGTTTTACCTGAAAAAATTTTTACCCAACATATTACTATGTACTTCACAAAGCACACATATTTAATCGATCGCTTTAATTATATATTTATGCAATTGAGAAGTCAGGGACTCATAGATTACTGGGCTTCAAAAAGTATTGAAAAAATCAAATGGCCTAGTAAGAAAGTAGACAGTGCAAGTGCTATTTCGTGGGAGCAAATTAATGGAATTTTTATTATTTATACAGCTCTCTTGATAATTTCTTTTACTGCTTTTTTAGTTGAAATAATATATTATAGATATAAACAGAAATAAAACGAACTTATAATTAAAAAGAAATATGTAATAAATTGTAGTTTTTTATATATACACCGAAAAATATATCTTATATCCTATAAACTATTTTAAAATATGTTGTTTCACGAATAAATAAAAATATTTGAAGAAAACATTTTTGTTTTGTTACCTTTATCTCTTTAAGCAACCATATTTCCATAATATGTAGGTATATATGCAGTCTTAACAGTTATTGCAAGTATATTTTCCTTAATGCTCTTAAAGCTAAGCTCTTCAAACCTGAAGTTTTTATAATGCTAGTACATATTTACATCTAATACAAAAAATTAATTAAAATTATTTGTCTTAATTTTGAAATTAAGTGCTATCCATTAAACAAATCTGTTAATGTGCAACAATCAAGCTGGACTTTATTGGACTTCGAAGTTCAAGACTTAGGCTTAAACTTCAAAACAGTTTACATATAATTATAATCTTAAGGTTTGATAGTCCTTTAATTAAATTTACTTTATTTGTCATAACTGATTTAGTTCTAAAGTGTTTATATGCAGATTTAAATATGGATTTAGGTTACCAAATTCCTTGAATTTGTGAACGTTAATTGCGTTGTTCATCAATTTACTCTTGTATCACAGAAAAGTATTATTTTTATCTGAAAAACTTTTGTTACAAACTTATTCTATGAGTTAAAATTACGCCAAAATTAACTTCCTTACATCCTTATAAAACATTTTCTTTCCAGTGTGGTATATAATATTAAATAATAAACTTTTTACTGTATTAATTAATACCCACATTAACCTAAGTAAATTTTTATTCAGATAATTTTTAATATAATGACACACTCATTAGGAATAAAAGCGTAAATATACTATTACACATTATAAGTGTTAATTACGAAATAAATATATTTCTAATATAAATACCACAATAGAGCATCCATGCAATAATACTAAAGCAATAAAAACAGCCTCCAACTCCTGTAAGGCTAACACATTTGCTGTTCTTTCGATTACAAAGTTTTTTGCATTTTCTTTAGAGGCACTGGTTTTTGGGCTACCTAATATACGATCGTATTGCACAATCTCACGAATCCATTTGTCCATAAATCCATACGTTTGTGCTGTTAGGATCTGCATATTGATTTCAAACAATAAATGTGAATTTTTTCGTACAAAATAAACTAATTGCTTGGTTAAAATTCGCTGTTTAACCAAGTGTAACCTATGATTTATTAAATTCATCTTACGTATATATCCATAATATTCATATGCTGTAACGAGAGCTTTTGGTTCCTGTGAATAGCCCATTGCAATCAGTATATTCTTTTCCGTTTCATTTAAGAATACTTGTTGCTTTGGTGTTGGTAAATTTCGAAAAACCGCATTCGTACTTGGTATTGTTTGCAAAACGTAATCTCCGGAGAGAGCATCAGCTATTGTCTTTGGTGGATTATGAAACGTTTTATCTCTTAACATTTGGTACATTCTGGCTTGATAAATGCTGCGTAATACAAGAGTGGCTAGCAACCAAATAATAAGCAAAAACCGTGCAAAGTTTCGACGTGGTACAGCTGCCACACTACTCGACCCCATTGCAATAACAAATAGATTATAATGAGGCACAGTGTTCCTGTGGCCCATAACTACTTCACGCCACTTTGCGTTTAGATTACCGTAAATGAAAATAAATATACTAGCAAGAATATAACAGGTTCCAATTAGTAACCACGCGGATGTTTGAAAAGCAAACAACAATTTTTCAATGCTTGAATCAAAGCTTGGAAGATTGGTGACCACAAAAAAATGGCTTAAAAAGAAATTAAATGATTGAGAGAATGTTGCGTTTCTCCACAAATCTGCTTTATAGTGCAAACCACCAAACACGTATTCTGGATACTGAAGAAGCATCTTAAAATATTATATGTATACTACACGTGTATAAATCATTTATTTACTATTTTCAACACACTTACTTCAGCATATTGTGCACCATCCAAGACTTTATTAAAGTTAACCTCTTGGACTTCTATAGAAAAATTTAAGTTTCTGCTCATGAAGTTGAATAACTGTCCTTCAATTCCCTTGTAAGCAACAATATTTTTATTGACATCACGCTCAAATGCCGAATAAGGCATATCTTCCTGAGTAGCCCACATCCATTTACAGCCATAAAAATTTTTTAATTTCTCTGGAAAGTAATTCTCATGTTCCCACTCTAATTTATGCTCATCATAACGATTGATTATCACTGACTTAGTGATATGACAACCAGCAATACCATATGGAAAATATGTTAACATAGTAAAATTATTCTTTGATAACTCTAAGACAATGATCACATTTAGTATACTCAACTTCCACAGCAATCTGAAAGCTTCTTCGATATCGGCATGTTCGGTATCGTTTATTGTAGATATGTATACCACAACCGAGGCGAGAGTTCGAGAATTAATATCAAACGCATAAAGAAACCTGTGTTAATCAAAAATCAAATATAAGTTAACTAAATTTTGTAAGTATTTTAGTAGATATATTATACACTTACCTAAAGGATTTTAATGTATCTACAAGTATCAAATCATAATGGTCAAAATTTCTGGGAACCACAGTTTTGCCTAAATTCACCAAAAACACTGTACCTTTCAATTCTCTCATAAGCCTTGAGGCAATATCATCTAACACATATTGATTTTCTTTAGTTTCATACTGCAAATATACTTGCAACTTGCCGTTTTCATCACACAACTTTTGTATAAATATCGACTTTAATGCATTTACGTGCATTTCATTAAGAAATGCAGTTGGCAAAATGGCAGCATTATATCTCACAGGATACAGTAAAGCACAAAGAGCCACAAGTGATTTAAAAATATTGTAATTTAACATCTCGTGTAGTAGCTAAGACGTTATAATTGGAAATAAAATTAAACATTAACATTTCTAAACAAATAATAAATTAATTTCTTTTTAATTTAATTTAATCATATATTCAATCACATTATAAATATGTAATTATATTCTCAAAAGCATTTCATAATCTATTCCAATCTATCGGAAATACTTGAAGAATTATTTCCTGAGTTTTTTGGGCGAATCCTTTTTGTGAATGCCATATTAGACTTAATTAGATAAATGGTTTGATTATATAAAGTCACCATAAAATATTTATAAACATTTAATTATACTAAAGTATATTTAGTTTTTTCCTTAATATAGAAAGCTTTGAGTGTGGGAGAAATCGTCGGTACGACGTTGTAATGGCAATGGTTATGTGACATCATTGTGACGCCTAACTTTCAGATACGTCATAAATAAAAAATTTAGTTATTTGTTATGCTTTCTTTAGAGCACAACTATAATAATAATAAAATTATATTATAAATTATATTGGCAACATATTCTTACAATACACTAAACATCGTTATTGGATCAATTAGTCCAACACAGCACAAGAAAAATAGTTTTCTTTATTATCTTTGATATCTTCGGACTCCATTGATAACACTGCAAATGCAATGTAATGACATTTCCGATTGGGAAATCCGAATTCAATGTGGATCCATAAAATTTTATTGCCTAATTGAACATATTAGAATAATCTAATATCTTTTAAGTAGAATATGAATGTTAGTAGACATTCATAATTTTTATAAATACATATATTGTAACAAATCACACTTAATCTGTCAAATCGTATAAAACATGTCGTATAACACCTCACTAAGAACACGCTTGATTGTAGAATCAAGTCACTTAAATGATGAAAGTACTTAAATGATGGCAGACAGCCTAGACTTTGGAGTCAATTGCACAACATAAATTGCCTGCATCTTAGCAAGTATTGATAACATAATCATAACAAGTGTAGATTGTTAGATGGTTGGTATATCCTGTTTAGTATTTTCCGAATATAAGTTATACCATAATAAATTTATGCTATGATATATTATCTGTAAAATCAAAAACATTGCTAATAATTTCTGTTTAGCATAGTTTTAAGACGGAAATTAAGAGATAAAAAATTGGCTTTTCTCAGATATTTATTTAAGTCAACTTTGGTACTTCAACTTATAAAATTTTTAAGGAATTATTTGATTATAGCTTTATATACATTTCCTACAATCTATTCCTTATATTCTTTCAAAAATCTTCAGAATCTATTAATTCATATTAGTTCAAAAAGTAGTGATTCTTACCGAATTGCTATTAATAGATTCAAAAACACAGTTAAGATAGGTGCGTCAAAGAATTTTAACAAAGTTGCTACAAGAATTAGTTCGACTTTAAATAGAGAATATATAGCATGAATGTAATATAAAATCTGCAACAGATTTGGGCCAAGTTAAATATTTCTAAACGCAGACAAAAACTATTTTCTATTTTTATTTTTTGATACAACTTTTTGAAGTCATCCTCCCACAGCTGCATTCTTCTACAGTTGCAGTCTTCATGTCAAACGACAATTTAGCAAGCATATCGTGTCAAAATAAAAATATCCACTGTCTATGTAATAATATTTCAGGTCTAGTTTATGACACAATTACTGTTGTGTAAGTACTAATTTATAGCCGTTTAAAATGCATGCATAATTTAATGAAAAAAATATGTTTTTTTAATCGCTTGCATTTAAAAATATAAACAAACTGAAATTAAAGCAATATATCTATTTATTATAATGCTGACAAGCAAATTATCCTATTTGGTATAATATATACTAAATAATATAAAGACTACAACAAATAGCTTTTAAATAACATTTAAATTAATTTTGTTAATATTAATTATTGTTCATATATATGGTATGAACTGGGTATTCTCTGTGTCTCCTCTCTAATTATTGAAGCTTTTACACAAAAAATAACTCTTGTTATAAATTAATTATTTACTTTTAAGCTGCTACATTTTCTCACTCATATATTTAAGTTAATTGTCGATGTACGATTCAATTGACTCGGAGATCAATTGCATACGCGCAATAGGATATTGTCCAGCAATTTTCATCCATTCACCGATTTTTTTCGACATGAATAGACAAAAAATTTTGAATGCAAAGTTACCTTTGATTAGAAATTGAATTCCATATTAACAGATGAATAGAAAAACAGACGATTAGCAATAAATCAATTTATCTTGTCTTACAGATGAGGAACTCCCATATTAAAAAATCAATTTTTTAAATATCAGCTGAATTGCACATATATTAGTATAATCTTTATTTATCATTAATTTCTTTAATAATTAAATGAATAAATATTACTGATTTATAACTTAAAATCTATTCTATTTATAACATTAAATATTGAAATAATCTAGAATGCTTTTAAAAAATGTCGATCTTCTAGAACAAAGTTCAAGCAAAAACACAAATACGCATAATAACAATAAAATTAGATATAAACTGAATATTCCAAAAAGCAACCAAACGGAAAGTGCTTTTGGCATGTGAGACATCTTTTGTAACCAATATTTCTTATCCATATAAATGTCTTCAAATTTTCGCATGAAACCAGAAGACATTAAACCCATAAGAAATGAATTAATTTTATATAAGAAAAAAGAATGCTTTCGCAAATACATAGTAACTGGTACCATGAACAGTTTCTCAGGTAAGACATTCAATGGATGATTGTAGTTACTTTTGTTTTGGTTATAATATAATATGTAAGGTGCCATAACAGGAAAAGCTATAGTCTCAGTTTCGGACTGAATTCTACCATAACAACAATCTTTTAGTCGATCGTAACTATCTACAACACTTATTTTAATCGATTTAATAGATTCTTTCATCATTCCCACTATAGGTTTAGGAGTATAGACAGTAAAGTTTTTTTCAACCAATTCATCAATGGTGTGAAGTGATGTACGTGTCCGTCCATCTTGTAAAATCGAAAATAGTTCACTTAAATATGCATTTCGTAATACAAGTGTGTATAATATCCAAACTGTTAGTAGGTACCGAGCGAAATTTCTTCTTGGTAGCCTATGTAGACCAATACCATATAATGAACTCCATAGATTTGTAAATGGTAAACGATTTCTCTGCCCTAAAATAAAACGAAACACTTCGATTTTGCAAAACAGTTTAACACCAAATATTATAAATATTGCAAATAGTACACTGAATCCTAAACAGATCCATATGATATTTCCGAAAGGTTTTACAAGTCGTTCATAAGGTGACATTTGTCGTCCCTTAGGAATTACTAACATAAATGAGAAACTCATGTAGGAATATGCAGCTTGCATGACATCTGCGCGCATTTTATTATACATGAAACTAGCCATTGTTAAATTTGTGGTACCCTCAGCTATCTAAATAAATTAAAAAATTAAATAACTTTAATTGAAAAACTATTGAGATTACTTCATATACCATTTTCATTGCTCCAGTAATGGTACCATTTGATGTGACGATGCCATGATCTCTCTCGGGTTGTTCAAGTATACGAATCGTGAAATTCAATTTCTTTGAGAGTATTGTCAGTATCATTCCTTCAATACCATGTAGGCGATCTAATTTTTTAGTTCTATTGTTATAGTTTAGAATAATGAACGGAGGAAGATTGAAAGTTGTCACCACCATCTCACAGCCATGCATATTACTTAGTTTATCTGGGAACAACAATTTATTTAATGTATAGCTGCCATTTGTAATGAGGCCATCAAAAGTAAGATACAACTGTGGTATATTTGAGTTACATTTATTGGGCTTAAAAGGAAAATATGTGTATACTTCTACTGTTTGTTTAGTAAGAATCAATACATTTATGTTAATGACGTATATGTAGAAAAGTCTGCGAAAAATCCGTCTGATATTTACTAAGGCATTTATCTCACTCCCAGTGTATATAATTGTGAAGAAACCGTTGCGTTGGAAATTGTTGTAAGTCCTTACCAATGTATTTTCCAATTTTCTAAAGAAGAATTTGTATATATACCTATATTTTTTCTTCAAATATATTATACTTACATAAATGATTCTAAACTATCAATTAACCAGATTCCTTTATCTTTATTTTGAAAAGTATTCACAAAAATATCATCTTTCGTTAATAAAGACTTTGATTCAGTTCCTGTTACGTTATCATCGATCTCATAAGTATTTCCATCACCTATGAAAAACTTTATATTCATACCATTTTCATGCTGATTAGTTCGTTTCAATATTTCTTCAATCAGATCATTGTGATAATAATAACTTTTATCATTTGAAGCAAGTTGGCCAATTGATAAAGAACTTGTTGTTGCATTTGCATAGACATCTACAATAATCCAAACAGTTGATAAGATCAATGATAGGTTACCCGTTGGATATATATTTTCAACTATATCTCCTAATGCGGTCATTTGGAACTAATATAAAACTCAGGTATGTCTTTTTAGTTTAAATGTCGAAGTGATACTAGACCTAAACTTTGTCATATCGTTTATTTGTCATGCAATATTTAAAATATTTTAAAACTATTATAAACAATTTTGTGTTTAAACTGTAACATGCCCTTTTAATTTCATTTAAGGTAATAATAGTTGTTGTTGCATTAAAAAGGCAAATTAAAAAATATTACTTTAGTTTATTCGCAAATTCTTTTGACCAGAATTTTTCATAGGCTAAGCAAACTACCAATATTTTAATATATGACACAACTCATATAAGAATCCGTAGAGATATAAGAACATAATCTGTTAAAGATTTAAATGCTCTTTTAAAAAAATATAATCAACTACATCTTGCATAGCTTGTGCAGGCTCAAGAATTTGATCTGAGCATAGATGTCATATGCTCAGAAGCGATTTTCGGCGTCAGATCTGCAGAATTCTTTTCATTGGATCAATGACCTGCAGAATTAACAAAAGAGGATGATCCAAAATCGATATATATAAGGTGATGAAGCACTTTGTGGAAGAAACCTGATAGTTAGTTAAAGAAATCAGGTCATGCTATCATAAATCAATAGATATTCAACTAATTTTGGAACTAGTTTCTTTTTACGTATTCAGTTTAACATTATCATACTTTACGTTATCTGAGTAAGTCTGAATTGTTTAAGTAAAGCTTGTTTTATAAGAATATAATATTTATGCTCAATTAAGAAATTAAATATGCTTGAAAAAAGAAACCAAAAATATTTTATTTAATAGAATATATTAAATATATTAAATTTTTAATTAATTCATCTTTTCAAATATTTGTCTTTTTTCTAAAATAAATTTAATATAGTAATTAACAACTCTGTCTTGTCGTTTAGAGTCACGGGATATATTTCAGTACATCCATTATCCTAATAGCTATCATTAACTAAATGGAACTGCTGAGATCACATCTATAAAACCAAAAAAAACGAGAATATAAATTCGCTTCAAATAATCTAACATTTTTAAAATTGCATGTCAATTTTGCATCAACTCTGTTATATACAAGGATAGTATAGTTTCAACATTTGTACCGAAAAGACGTATATTAGAATCTGCGGCACATATTACCGATATACATTATGACCGTGCTGGAAAATATGATTGAAAATACAAATCCCACGGGTAACCTATCATTGGTCTTATCAACCGTTTGGATTATTGTAAATAGTTATGCAAAGTCCACAACTAGTTCCATATCATTTGGCCAATTTGCCTCAAATGATAAAAGTTATTTTTATCACAACGATCTGATTGAAGAAATATTGAAACGTGCCAATCAACATGAAAATGGCATGAGTATAAAATTCTTCATAGGCGATGGAAATGTTTATGAGATCAATGACGATGGAAATGAAACTGAATCAAACCATTTACTAACTGAAGAAGAACTTTTCATGTATAATTTTCGAAATAAAGACAAAGGAATCTGGTTAATTGATAGTTTGAAGGCCTTCAAGTAAGTAAATGAGTTTTTAAGAAATATGAGATTAATCGTCTTTTCCAGCCAGTTGGAAGATACTTTGCAAAGGACACACAACTATTTTCAACGCAACGGTTTATTTACAATTATTTACACTGGCAGTGAATTAGAGCGATACCGTAATATTAGAAAAATGTTTCGTCGATTATTTTATATATACGTCACAAATATAAATATATTGATTCTCACTAAGAAGACAGTGGAGGTGTACACATATTTTCCATTCAATTCAAAAGTTTGCCATTCCTCCGTTCCTGAGTTATATGTTACTTTTGAAGGAATTCTTGAAAGAGAGAACTTCAGACTACCAAAAAAATATTTTCCAGATAAACTTTTAAACATGCATGGTTGCCAGTTAGTAGTTACTACTTGGCACGATCCACCTTTCGTTTTTATCGATTATTTTAACAAAAGCGGTAATATTCTACGTATACATGGAATCGAAGGAAACCTACTTACATTTATTGCAGAAAAATTAAATTTTACAATTCGCATACTTGAGCCACCAGAAAGAGATCACGGTGTCGTAACAGAGAATGGTACAGTGACTGGTGCTATGAAGATGGTATGTGAGCAGTGTTAGTTTTTTCGATAATAAGTAAATTTATCGTGTTTGTAGATAGTGGATGGTACCTCAAATATAACTATGGCTAGCTTTTTGTACAATAAAATGCGCGCAGATGCTATGCAGGCAGCATATTCTTACATAAGTTGTTCTTTAATGTTAACAATACCTAAAGGACATCAATTGTCACCTTTTAAACGTCTAACAAAACCATTTAGTTACATTATATGGATTGGCCTAAGTATAAGTTTACTATTAGCTATTCTTTTAATTTTTATACTTAAATATTGCGGTAATTTTAATATATATAATTTTATTTTCGGAGAAACAAACCGCATACCATTCACAAATCTATGGAGCACATTATATGGTATAAGTATACATAATAGGTTGCCAAAAAAAAATTTTGCTCGCTATACATTGGCGATTTGGCTTATTTATACGCTTGTGTTACGCAATGCATACCTAAGCGAATTATACAGTATTTTACAAGATGGACGTACACTTACTTCACTTGACACTATACAAGAAGTAGTAGAACAAAATTATACTTTTTATACAACCCAGCCATTAGTCACAATGTTAAAAGCATCAATTAAATCGGTTAAGTTAAAACTTGCTGACTCATTTGACGATTTATCAAGGAATGTACATAATCACTTATTCCTAAAGGATGAGAGTTTAGTGGTGCCTCTAATGGCCCCTTACATACTTGCTTATAACCAAAATAAGAGTAACCATGCTCATCCTCTAAATGTGCTACATGAAAAACTAACCATGGTCCCAATAACATTGTATATGAGAAAACATTCATATTTGCTGTATAAATTTAATGAAATCATCACTTTTTTGATGTCTTCTGGTTTCATAAGAAAGTTCGAAGATGTTTACTTGGATACCAAATATTTGGTTAAGAAGGAGTTCCACATGCCAATAGCACTTTCGTTTTGGTTACTTTTTGGATTATTCACTATTTATATTTTTCTATTGCTGCTATGTACATTTGTTTTTTTCTTAGAACTTTGGTCAACAAGATCACCTATAGTTAAAGCTGTGCTCGATTTATTTAATAGTTAAAAAATCTAATAGATATAATATTAAATATAGTAATATTAAATATAAAATAAATGAAGTCCTTAAATGTTTTATGCATTAATAATTTAATGTAATTTTGGTATTTGTCATAGTATAATACATTATTAATATATAAAAACAATCAACTGAAGTCAGTTATTTATAATACAATCATAAGATATTGGTAATCTATTTTTTTTTTAAACAAGGATTATATGTTTTTCAAAATACAATATAATTTCAGTAAATATCTAAAAATGATTTTGAGTAGGAATTAACTAATTTTAGCTGTCAATTGTCGTTGCTTTCAATGCAAAATGAAAATTTTTGACAGCGAAAATTACAAACAAAACTCTCGTGTGAATCCAGTATTACCTGAATCAATTTGTTCAAAAATTACTGTGATTTTTGGATTTTTGGATAATTGTACAACATTTCAACCAGAAATCCATTTTTCTGATCAGTTAATAAACAAAAGAAACTTAGTCTAACTTCAATCAGACATTCAATCGTGAAACATTTTTATTGGATGAACCTAATCTTTCCACTTCCATACTAATTGACGAATAAATGAGTAAGACATAGAAAAAATGAGGCGAATGAATTGCTAGAAGAAAAGAAGTTTGGCATTGCGGTTAAAACGATTGTGTCTTTAAAGCCCATACTTAAAATTAATATGGTCTAACAAGCAATTATAAAAAGCATATTGGACATAAGAAGTCAAGTTAAGTTCAACTTAAAGATATTTGAGGTTGGATATCTACGAAATAAGCAAATGCAACAACAAAAACGAAAAATAAATATAATGTCCTAATAGCTGTAGTACAATAACAACAAGTAGAAAAATCAATATAAATTATTATCTCTTTATATATTATTATAAATTAATACCAAAAATAAAGTTGTCTCAGCTTTTTCGAAATATAAATTTCCTTCAAAATAGTTAAATATAATTTATTTATTTGTTTTTTATTTATTTACTTAGTAATAAAACTATATTACCCTTTACAATATTCAACTCATTTTCCAACCCGAACACACCACCATCTTGACCAACAGGATCAAAGTCATGGACTAAAGTACATATGCAAATAACGGACCCATTTAAAATTCGTAATGCTAAAATAGATAGACTCAGATAAGATTATGGTGGACAACAGCGCTCCACCCAACTCCACTCGAACTTATCTACCAAAAAAATTGCAAGTATAACATAATCGAAACGAGGAAAAATATAGTAGCAACAACATACAAAAATATTTTCATCAAATGGGTTATGAAAGTAAAGAAGACAATCTTACCACAGAACCATTAACACATTATGCAAATAAAATCGAATGGCTTTATATGGCAAACAATTCTTCTTCCAAACCAAGGCAAGGAATTTTGCTTAAAGTATAAGTAGCGGTGGAGACATATTTAAAATCCTACTTGATAAGAGATGTAATAAAAACTATATACAACCTTATATTGAATATAGACCCTGAATCATATGCGAACCTTCTTTATGCAAATTCAGTTATTAATCGAAAGTACGAGTTCACACGTTTTCTATTCGGCCTCAAAAACAGACTATCTATCTTTCAAAGAGCAGCAGATCATATTTTTTTGGTATACACAGAAACATCGAAGTGTTGCGATGTAAGAAAGTTTTTTCTTGCTTGAACACAAGACTAAGTTCATAACTATCTATAAGATTTGAACAATCGCAATATAATACAGTTAAACAATTTTATCCATTCACTGAGTTTGTTCGCCGGGATTAGTTCAAAAGTCACGTAGTCATGCAGTTTGAGCATTAACAGGCAGGTCGATATCTTCAAATACATTCGTCTTGTCAAATCGATTAAGAATATTCATACTGCTATCGCCTTCCCGTTAAACTATATTTAGACTCTTCAAATATAATATATCCTCTGTTTATCGTATTTTCTTATTTAAACAAAACATTTAAGTTAACTCATTCAAATCATTACATTTATTTTAATTATTCCATTAAGCATTAAAGAAATCTAGAATGCTTTTTAAAAATGTCGATCTTCTAGAACAAAGTTCCAGAAAAAACACAAATACGCATAATAACAATAAAATTAGATATAAACTGAATATTCCAAAAAGCAACCAAACGGAAAGTGCTTGTGCTATATGAGACTCCTTCTGTAATAAACGGTTTTTATCCAGATAAGTATCCTCAAATTTTCGTATGAAACCAGAAGACATTATATCCATTAGAATTTCATTGATTTTATGTAGCAAAAAGGAATACTTTGGCAAATACATTGTTAGTGGTACAGTTAATAGTTTTTCCGGTAAGAAATAATAAGGATCATGACTTTTGTTTTGGTTATAATAAAATAAAATGTATTCATAAGTAGGAATCGCTATAGTTTCAGCTTCGTCACGTGTTCGGGAAACCATAATATATTTCATTTTCGTGTAATTTTCTACTGTCTGTATATTAGTTGATTTAGTAGATTCCTTCATCATATCTTCTATTGTGTAGTGAACATAGAATGTATAATTTTTTTCAATCAATTCATCAACGGTTTGAAGTGATGTACGTGTCCGTCCATCTTGTAAAATCGAAAATAGTTCACTTAAATATGCATTTCGTAATACAAGTGTGTATAATATCCAAACTGTTAGCAGGTACCGAGCGAAATTTCTTCTTGGTAGCCTATGAAGACCAACACCATATAATGAACTCCATAGATTTGTAAATGGTAAACGATTTTTCTGCCCGAAAATAAAATTAAGTACTTCGATTTTGCAAAACAGTTTCACACCAAATATTATAAATATAGCAAATAGTACACTAAATCCTAAACAGATCCATATGATATTTCCGAAAGGTTTTACAAGTCGTTCATAAGGTGACATTTGTCGTCCCTTAGGTATTATTACGTACACTGAACTACTCAAGTAGGGAAATGTTGCTTGCATGATACTTGAGTGCATTTTATTATACATGTAACCACCAATTGCTATATTTGAGGTACCTTCAATTATCTGCATAAATTAAAAAATAAAATGTACTCATAATGAAAAAGCATTAAGAATTTTTTACATACCATTTTCATTGCTTCTGTGATGTTACCACTTAATGGAACGTGGTCAATATCTGTTATAGATTTTGGAAGTGCACAAAATGTAAAATTCAATTTCTGTGAAATTAATGTCAATATCATTCCTTCAATACCATCAAGCCGATCTAATTTTTGAGGTGGTTTATAATTTTTATCAATAATAATTAATGGGTTGAAAACGTTAGCTGTCACCACCATATCACACCCATACATGTTGCTAAGTTTATCTGGAAAAAACGGTTTTGAAAATGTGAAGTTTTTATTTTCAACGTTTCCGTTGAAGGTAAGATACAACTCCGGAATAATAGAATTACACATATTCGGCTTAAAAGGGAAATATGTGTATACCTCTACTGTCTGGTTAGTAAGAACCAATATATTTATATTAATGACGTATATATAGAAAAGTCTGTGAAAAATTTGTCTCATGTTTTCTAAAACATTCGATTTATTGCCAGTGTATATAATTGTGAAGAAACCGAGGCGTTGGAAATAGTTGTGTGTTCTTAGCAAAGTATCTTCTAATTGACTGAAATAAACCATTAATATAAAGTTTCCTAATAATTATTTTCTTTAATAATATTTACTTACGTAAAGGATTTTAAACTATCAATTAACCAAATTCCTTTATCTTTGTTTCGAAAATTTTTCATAAAAAGTTCGTCTTCAGTTGCGTTTTCATAAATAGTTGAATTAATCTCATAAATATTTCCATCACCTACGAAAAATTCTATATTCATATCATTTTCATGTTTAGTAATCCGTTTCAATATCTCTTCAATTAAATCGTTATGGTAAAAATTACTCTTGTCAGTAGATGCAAACTGACCAATTGTTAAGGTAGTTGTTGTGGACTCTGCATAGTTATTTAAAATAACCCAAACAGTTGATAAGATCAATGATAGGTTGCCCGTTGGGTTTATATTCCCAGTTATATCTTCTACTCCGTTCATGCTGTTGGACTTATCTAATTTCTACAATTTGACGTCTTCTTACTTTAAGTGTCGATGATATACTAGATTTGAAAATTAAATATATTTAAAATTCTTCTATTATAAATAATTTCATGTTTAAACTATATATGATTTATTAGT
>NC_051846.1:225775969-225790586 GCF_002237135.1 Teleopsis dalmanni | reverse complement strand
TATATTTAAAATTCTTCTATTATAAATAATTTCATGTTTAAACTATATATGATTTATTAGTTGACTGTTTAATTCCATTAGAGCTAATTATAGCCTTTTAAATAATACAAAACTCAAATCGTAGGGATGAGGAATATTTAATTGCTTAATATTGTTAGTCTCTTGTTAAATGAGAGTTTCAAACGATGTTAAAAGTTAAAAGAAATTTCTTGTAGTATTTATTGTACAATTAATTATATATGCTAAACAATCAACATATTTATTTATTTTAAATTCTTGTTCACGAGGTATTCTTGATACTATAAAACTGAATTATTTATATCAATAAATTATTATGATATATCGTATATATTTAATTATGGTATTTGCGGTGTTTCGTTAGGAAGCAGACTATTAACTAACTTCATTTTATCTATTGGTTGTGACATAGGTATCGATGATTGCCACGAGTTGCCAGATTTAATACAATCCAACAAAGAATTCCAACACTTTTTTTCAAATTTTGCATGATTACAAAATCAATCATTTGTTTCAATGATTATAAAAAAACATTTTATATTTAAAACTTAACGTCCCTCCTACGAATTGCGTAAAGCAGTTATCTTCTTTGGTGGATGTTTCAAAGTTTCCGCCTTATAACCCCATTAGCAAAATGAAAACCATATCCATTACAACATATTCAGTCATTAATTGAAGTACCGCAATCTGCGCCAGTGTTTTATTTTTCTTACACAACCATAATTTTCTGTACCTTTTAGATACGTCAGCTTTCTTTTAGCCTCTATTCAATACTGCTCACCCAAATTTTCATTATATTGATCTAGTATACTTCTCGCTTGAGAGAAACTATCCTAACATTTCTTTGGATCTTGATTAAATTCTTTATTAGTCTTGATTATTTTTGATCTTAATTATATAATTAAGAGAATATTCTCTATAGGAACAGTATTTGAGTAAGCCAAGCTCAATCATTTTACCATAATTCTGCAAATAGATTACAGACTTTATGAAATCGTTGATAGTATTTGTTGCTATTAAGATATCACCCACTTAAATTAAGACAGTATTATTTCTTTCTTTCTTTCCTTATCTTTTAAATATATATGTACATAAATTGGCATCAGATATCCGAAAAAAAGAGTAAGAAGAAATTTTTATAACCTAACCTACACCGTTATTAAGGTATTCACCAGATTCTTCAATTCATTGACTTCTGTTATAGAATGCTTCAATCTGCACAGAAAGTGTTCAATTGTCTCTCTTTCTGCCTTCTTCCTTCAGCTTTTGCAATTCTATTTAAATAAGATACCCAATTCTTCGACAGAGGTAAATATTGGTCAATGATATCATTTTCAACTAATGCTGTCTTCTTATTCACATTGTTGCTTACGACAGCAACATTATGCCTTTTAGGTTATATAGAGTTGCAATTCCCAATAATATTTCTGGAGGATTCCCAAATTTAATAAAAAATATTTTAGAAAGCTTAATTAGTTAGTTAGAAAGCTTAATAAATATAACTTCATAAGATGACATTTTGAGCGTTTTATGAAATATCAGCACATAAAGTGGTTGGGCGATCTTGTATCAGTTACAAGATCGCTGGCGTAAACAATTACCGAAATCAAACCGTTTAGATTTTGCGAGTCCGTTCTTAACGCGTATGTGGCTCATAGTTGTGGACGCATATTCAAACTTTCTATATACTGTAGAACTATCAAAAATTACAACTGTTACAACAGTTGGAACTCTACAAAAAATTTTTTCTATAGAAGGCCTTCTGTGCACTATCGTTACAGAGAACGGAACACAATTCACGCGCAACGAATTTTAAAAGTTTTGCGAAATGAACGCAATTCAGCATCGCACGTCTGCCTTATTTTATCCGGCTTCAAATGGGTTAGCGGAAAGACATGTGAGAGCTTTTAAAATAATGAAAGAGAAACAACATGTCGACCAAGCGTTATATAAATATATCACAACATATAGAACTACTCTAAATCTAACATCTGAGAAATTGTCTGCAAAGTTGTTATATGGGCGTCAACTGAGCACCATTCTATCAGCGTTGTTTCCGGAAGCTATTGAGACGACGAAAGCTTAATACAGAAACAAATTCTTAATTGGAGAGGTGTTGGCTCATAATTATTTGGGACTGTATGAATTGATAAAGGCCCAGATACAGATATTGTTAGGAAATAGAATTTATTCTATTCGTCCTAACGTGGTAATATGAAATGACATCAAAACCAAATACGTCCAAATTTGTCGTCATCGCCTTCAGTTCAGCTCAGGACAGAGGATGTTGATTAAACAACTACATCTGATTCTGGCCCGGAACAAAGTCAAAGGGAGATAGACGACAAAGTGGAGACCGATATCAGACGTGGGTCTACAGATACTGACCAGTTGCCAGTTCAATTAGGAGAGAATATAAACTGTTCGTTTTGTTCCGGTATAATAAATTCAATATCAAATACTTTTTTTAATGATTTTGAAAGTAGGTCCGAGGAAATGTTGAGTATGTATAATCATTTTTGAAGTGTAGGCTCATGTTTAATAATAATGTATAAAAATTGTATTTGACATATATACATCAATATATTTATTCATTCATTGATTTTGAGATAGACTATATCGAGCATACAATAATAAAGTTAATGTTATTTAGCAAACAAACTAACATTTATAAAATCGAATAATGTGGATTCCCGGACATGAAGACGTATGTGGGAATTTAGCGACTGCCAATAACAGCATACTGTTATTGCTTTACCTTGCTAACACAACATGACCTTAGTAATGTAATATATATTCACTAATATATATAATACTAAGAAACAAAATTGCATTTCTTTAACATCAATGGAACAGATACAAAAACTGATACATGTACAAGAAATGAAATCTCTGAAATCTCACGACATACAATCGGGCAAACGATCCTGTCCCACAAAAGCATACTTCTCAAGAACCCTGTAGCTTTTGCGGTGATCCGATATTAACTTTTAATATTCTTGATTCCTTTCGTATTTTCTCCAATTAACGACAAAATTATTCATTTTCATTCACAAATTACTAGCAAAACTCGATGTCTGAATCTTAGAAAACTTTATCCTTAACATTCAATATTTCACTCAAGCTTAATCTACCTTTCTTATAACTTATTCATACCAACGTAAATTAGTGTTGATTTGTTTCAACTGCATCTACATGCGCTTAAATTTGGGCACCAACTTCAACTCATCTGTGACTATCAAACCTTTAGAGAACTTATTTTACTTAACTATAGTGAAGGTAGTTGAAAGCGTAGGACTAGTGGATAGATACCCTGCTTTTCCTCACATCTATTATACACAGGCGTAACTTAGTATAGTTTAATATTTTCATTCATTCACTTACTTCTTTTGATTGAATACAGAAAAGGTGCCATCAATTAGTCATGTTTGCATATTTACAGACATACAAATGATTATCAATAAATCGATTCATATTGTGTTACCGATCAAGAGTACATATAGTATAAAATACATGCACAAATCGTATACATATAGTATCTAGTATACACACGGTTTATATATTGTAATATCTGATCTTTTTATCACGTTTTACTAAATTAAGATTTCCAAATTAATTTTTCATATTATATTATATATACTTATTTATTAGTATATTCTTTATCTTAGTTTCTTTTATAACTTAATGACAGAGAGAGAAATTAATATTAGTGATCCAATTTCATTAATTCCATTAAGCATTAAAGAAATCTAGAATGCTTTTTAAAAATGTCGATCTTCTAGAACAAAGTTCCAGAAAAAACACAAATATGCATAACAACAATAAAACTAGATATAAACTGAATATTCCAAAAAGCAACCAAACGGAAAGTACTTGTGCTATGTGAGGCTCCTCCTGTAATAAACGGTTTTTATCCAGATAAGTATCCTCAAATTTTCGTATGAAACCAGAAGACATTATATCCATTAGAATTTCATTGATTTTATGTAGTAAAAAAGAATGCTTTGGCAAATACATCGTAAGTGGTACAGTGGACAGTTTTTTCGGTAAGAAATAAACAGGATCATGACTTTTGTTTTGATTATAATAAAATAGGACATATTCAGGACAAGGAATCGCTATAGTTTCAGCTTCGTCACGTGTTCGGAAAACCATAATATACATTAATTTCGAATAATTTTCGACTGCCTGTATGTTAATTGATTTAATAGATTCCTTCATCATATCTTTTAGTGTATAGTGAACATAGAATGTATAATTTTTTTCAATCAATTCATCAACAGTTTGAAGTGATGTACGTGTCCGTCCATCTTGTAAAATCGAAAATAGTTCACTTAAATATGCATTTCGTAATACAAGTGTGTATAATATCCAAACTGTTAGTAGGTACCGAGCGAAATTTCTTCTTGGTAGCCTATGTAGACCAATACCATATAATGAACTCCATAGATTTGTAAATGGTAAACGATTTTTCTGCCCGAAAATGAAATTAAGTACTTCGATTTTGCAAAACAGTTTTACACCAAATATTATAAATATTGCAAATAGTACACTGAATCCTAAACAGATCCATATGTAATTTCCGAAAGGTTTTACAAGTCGTTCATAAGGTGACATTTGTCGCCCCTTAGGTATTACTGCATACACTGAATTACTCAAATAGGGAAATGTTGCTTGCATAATACTTGAGTGCATTTTATTATATATATAACCACCAATTGTTATATTTGAGGTACCTTCAATTATCTGCATAAATTAAAAAATAAAATCTACTCATAATGAAAAAGCATTAAGAATATTTTACATACCATTTTCATTGCTTCTGTGATGTTACCACTTAATGGAACGTGATCCAAATCTGTTATAGATTGTAGAAGTGCACGAATTGTAAAATTCAATCTCTGTGAAATTAATGTCAATATCATTCCTTCAATACCATCAAGCCGATCTAATTTTAAAGGTGGTTTATAATTTTTATCAAAAATAATTAATGGCTTAAAAAGGTTAGCTGTCACCACCATATCACACCCATACATGTTGCTAAGTTTATCTGGAAAAAACGGTTTTGGAAATGTGAAGTTTTTATTTTCAACGTTTCCGTCGAAGGTAAGATACATCTCCGGGATAATAGAATTGCACATATTCGGCTTAAAAGGGAAATATGTGTATACCTCTACTGTCTGGTTAGTAAGAACCAATATATTTATATTAATGACGTATATATAGAAAAGTCTGTGAAAAATTTGTCTCATGTTTTCTAAAACATTCGATTCATTGCCAGTGTATATAATTGTGAAGAAACCGAGGCGTTGGAAATAGTTGTGTGTTCTTAGCAAAGTATCTTCTAATTGACTGAAATAAACCATTAATTTAAAGTTTCCTCATAAATATTTTCTGTAATAATAATTACTTACGTAAAGGATTTCAAACTGTCAATTAACCAAATTCCTTTATCTTTGTTTCGAAAATTTTTCATAAAAAGTTCGTCTTCAGTTGCGTTTTCATAAATAGTTGAATTAATCTCATAAATATTTCCATCACCTACGAAAAACTCTATATTCATATCATTTTCATGTTTAGTGGTCCGTTTCAATATCTCTTCAATTAAATCATTATGGTAAAAATTACTCTTGTCAGTAGATGCAAACTGACCAATTGTTAAGGTAGTTGTTGTGGACTCTGCATAGTTATTTAAAATAACCCAAACAGTTGATAAGATCAATGATAGGTTGCCCGTTGGGTTTATATTCCCAGTTATATCTTCCACTCCGTTCATGCTGTTGGACTTATCTAATTTCTACAATTTGACGTCTTCTTACTTTAAGTGTCGATGATATACTAGATTTGTAAATTAAAAATATTTAAAATTCTTATATTATAAATAATTTCATGTTTAAACTATATATGATTTATTAGTTGACTGATTAATTCCATTAGAGCTAATTATAGCCTTTTAAATAATACAAAACTCAAATCGTAGGGATGAGGAATATTTAATTGCTTAATATTGTTAGTCTCTTGTTAAATGAGAGTTTCAAACGATGTTAAAAGTTAAAAGAAATTTCTTGTAATATTTATTGTATAATTATATCTGTTAAAGAATAAACATTTTTTGGATTTTATATTCTTGTTTACGTGATGCTTTTGATACCAAAATACACAAAACTTCATGGAATGGACTGATTAGAACATTGAATTGTTATAATAGGAAAAAAATTTATAATCGGTCATAAGTCTTATCTTCAGGAAAATGCAAAATAAAAAATAATACCATATAAGAAATATTAAACAATATAATATAATATGTATATATACATTAAAAATGCTGTTATGTGAAGCAATTACTTTGAATTACGATATAGCAATATATCTGTTGATTTAAACTTTAATGTTTAATACATTTTTTAACTATAATTATCAACTATTATTTCGATTTAATAGGGAATAATACAATACTTTTTCTAAGATAGAATTCTGTTAGAATCTATTGGGGGAGATGGCCCAGTTCTCTGAGTGAGTGATACAAAATGGTGGTTGCAAAAGTGGAATCGATATGACAGTAAAGGAATATGCAAAATGGAAACAATTTTTTCAATGGTAATATGTTGGCTAATTATTTCATTTCACCTCTTGCCTTTGTATCTATAGATCAATTTTGTAACTAAAATGACACATATATCTGACCAAGAGAAAAATTTAAGCTTTCTATACTCAAATCATAGATACTCATTGTTGATCCTTACCATTTCTAAATCATTATGATAAATATCATTTTATTATAAAAACAATTGGAATACCAAATCTGCAATTCTACCCACATTGAATATTGTTATTATGCTATTTACCTTGCAACATTGTCTTGAAATCATATTTTAACTATGATAAGTGGAATCAAAAAAGATTTTTAATTACTCCATGTGCATCTAAAAAAAACATCCATTGTTAACAGGAAAAGGATAAGTCGTAGTGAAGTGGTGGCCATTAGAGTAGTGCCTCAATAACCTACCTCCTTCTTACCATTTATGTGTATCAACTCGGATCGCCACATGAAAATTTATATTTTTATATGAATTTAATAAATATAGATATTGAAAATATGTGGTTCTTACAAGACGATTTTACAGACCCCACAATAAGTTTTGTTTTAGCTTTGTTACAGAATATATTTCTCGGGCGTGAAGATTCATGTTTTGATGATGTAAATTAACTACCAAAATCATATGTTTTGTGAACACTAGAACTTTTTTGTAGAAATGCACAACTAATAGGGTTCATGCAAACAATCCTCAAATTCTCGACTCTTCGAAAACAAATATCCATCAAGTAATGATGTAGCTATTGTTAGCAATATCCCGACAAAATATTTCGAAAGGATCCAGTGCTATAAAATAAATTTGGGGAATATATTTGAATAATATTGTATTACTCACTTAGGGACAAGGTCTGAATAATATGATTATGTATAACATATATGATTATGTTATATTAATATGATTATGTTAAATGGTACCATATAACTTTTGGAACCACAATACGAACAACTCTGTATTTTATTGATGCTTTATAGAAATATACATATTTAAATATGGAAATTACATTTTTTGTTAGCAAATCTACGAGTATAAATATGGACTAATTCTGTTTGAAACATTTTGAAATTGAATGACCTTCAGTGATGTAAAGCTTTAGTATTGTCTATAAGTGATTTATGAATTTTATATCAGTAAAATTACCTTGAATAAAATAAGAAATAACATCAATTTTTAATAATATAAAATAATAATCATAATTAGAAGATCTTTATTATATTTGTTGATTTTTTAAACATTTTTTATTTATAATTTTTTTCAGAATATAAATGCAGTTAACTATATAAGCGATAAGATATTTTAACTTTCCTTTTAATGTAAATAAGACTATAAATCTGTCCATTAATTTAGTTCTTCAATTGTAAGAATATCTGTTTGTGTGACACTTCTTTGAATTTTTTCTTTTTCGAGAATATTTTAACTTTTTAAACATTTTTTGCGTCGACCAAAATAAAATCTCAAAGAGGAAAACCAATAAACTCAAGCAGTAGCCAAAGAGCAATAAAAGTACAGCACCATATAGTTGCTTTAATGTCATGACTTGCGGCAACTTATCTCCAATATTTATAACCGAACTTGTTCTCGTCTCAATTAACTCTCGCTCCCATTTATCCATCAAACCTACGCTGGCATAAAGTGCAATTAATTGATTAAATTGCGAGAGAATCATCGAATTTTTACGCATATAAATACTTAACTGTTGAGTAAATAATTTGTCCGGTACGACATAGAAGTCGGTATTGTATACATTCTCACGTCTATAGTAACCAAAGTACTCCAAAGCTGTTAAAATTGATACCTTTGAAGTATTGTTTTTTATCAAATCAAAATTATAGAGGTTAGTCGCATTCGATACGTGTGTTATAGTACGTAGGAGCGGTAAGTCGTCCAGTAGATCATATACAACATCGGTTACAAAAACATCATATTTTTGTTGATATAGTTCAAGTATAGTTTGTGGAGGTAACAAGTGTAAGTCAGATTTTATAAAATGGTACAGAAAAGCCTGATATGCTATACGTAACACCATAGTTTTCATTATCCACAGGAAGAGTATGAAACGGGCAAAATTTCTATTTGGTGGCGTTATTATAGTCCCACCTAGACTTGCTATGAACATGTTGTAAAGTGGAGTCTTACATTGTGACCGAAAAGTTTTCGGAGGTTCTCATTTAAAATTCGCGCGCTGTATATTTTTCGATATTTTAAGTTTATGTAGTTTGGCAGCACTGTCTTATTACTATGCAAAAATGAGCGCGATCTTCAGACAGTTCGTTTACGGCAGCTGTTGAAACCAGTTCCCCTCAGTAGTGCGTTGCGAAAAAACAATGGAAAAAAATATTGAACAAAGAGTTTGCATCAAATTTTGTGTTTCGAACGAAATTTCGTGTGCAGAATCGTTGCGAATGCTACAAAAGGCTTATGGGTAATCAGTTTTATCGAAAACTCAAGTTTATGAGTGGTACAAAGCCTTTCAGGACGGTCGTACGACCGTCGAAGACATGCCGCGTTCTGGACGACCTTCGGCCTCTACCACCGACGAAAACATTGAAAAGGCAAAGGAAATCGTGTTCCAAAATCCTCATGTGAGTGTTAGAGAGATAGCACGAGAGCTAGGCATCGGTCGTGAGAGCTATCCGCCGTAAACGGCCTCAATTGTGGAAGGATAATTCATGGATTTTTCATGACGATAATGCTCCCTCGCACCGAGCCAACATTATCAACGATTTTAAGGCCAAACATTCAATAAATACCATCAAACAGCCACCGTATTCACCTGATCTTGCACCGTGTGACTTTTTCCTGTTTCCCAAACTCAAATTACCACTCAGAGGAACGCGTTTTGAATCCATATAAGACGAAAAACAGAATTCGCAGAGGGAACTCAAAGCCATACCGGAAAGCGCCTATAAAAAATGTTTTGATGATTGGAAGAAACGTTGGCATTTGTGTATCGCTTCTAATGGAGCATATTTTGAAGGAGATAAAATAAATATTGATGAAGATTAAGAATTTTGCGTTTGTACATTGTGACCGGAAACTTTTCGGTCACAATGTAAATTGAATACGAGTATATATTCAAGATGCTAGTTCATATTATATAAACTTTATTTTGATGAATAGTAAATGGGTTTGATAGTTAAATGGAATAACTTATCAGTTGAAGATGGTTTAATGGGGTTGACATATTATTTTTTTTTTTAATTTTAAATTTTTACAATTAATTCGTGAGCGTAAAAAGTGTTATAAAAGAATATGTTAGGATTCTGCTAAAAATTTAAAATAATGTTAAAAAAATAAAGAACAACCTTCTTGGAACCTTTTCCTAATTAAGAGCAATAAAACTAAAATTTCCAATTAAGTTGTTGTGTATTAAATGCCAACCTTCATCTTGCCGGCAATCAGACATAAATACGCGTACGAAGCATTTACCAAAAGTGCGGCATTAAAATTGTAAATTAAAAAGATCACACAATAAACATGCATAACGACACATTTATGACATCGGAACGACTTTCGAACAAAAGTCTCGGATAAACTGAGTAGTGAAGTACTCTTACTTTTATTTGCTGGATGCACCAGAAGACAAGGCAACTAATCAAACGAAATACACCGACTGCCTTAAACAAATTTCCGATCATTTTAAATGTCATAAAATTGGAATGCATAAAACTAATAAAAACAAAAAGCCTTTTCAAAATGCCGATAAAGCGATCCTACAAACAACCACGACTCAGGAAACCTGCGACTGATCAATCAACCCAAATTGGGTTTTAACTCGTTCTTTGAGATTTCCTACACCGCCAAAGGGCACATCAGGCGACATGTTGTGCAAACATGCTACCGAATTAGTATACGATAGAACAGCACTATAAATTTGACTACCCCAAAAAGGATCATTTTCCAAGTAAAACATTGACGATGGTAATTAACACATATACTACAAATATTTCGGGTTTAGTGCAACTGTTTTCTTTTCGCTCGTCGTGTTTTTCTTTCCTCCACAGTTGACAACTGGTCCTTGAGCCGTTTGCCGATCATCACAGCAACGTTTGTCGCGCTGCTTTGTCGCATCGTATGGGTACATCCAAAACGTGTTAAAGGAAAATACTTTTCCATGGTTGTATGAAGTAACAACCAAAACGAAATGAGAGTGAGTGCCTACCAAATGTGTTAATTAGGGTTCTCAGCAAAGAAGATAGCTCCGAGATATGCAGAGTTTTTTTGCCATCTATATACTGTGTGTTTTACTATTAATGTTTATTTATTTTTGTTGGTTTGCTAACATTACTTCGTTCTCTACTTTATAATTACAATGGAGGTGCGAAAATCGCATCCTTTTGAAAATATTTTAAGATTAGAAATAAGTGCGTGTATCCTTTAATTTTTAGGATAGATTTGCTAATGTATATGCGATTAGTATGCCATATAAAAGTAACTTCTTACGTTACTGTTTATGTATGTACTTATGTATGTATGTAAAATGTTTTATATAAAAACTGTACCAAAATAAGAGTCTTATTCAGTCCATATAGAGATACTTACAGAACATTTCTTATTTTATATAGAGAGGCTTCTTTATTAATATCAGATATAGTTATTCTGTAATTTTACCTATGTACCAAAATGTTTTATATAAAAACTTCACCAAAATATTCTATATTCAGTTTATACAGAGATACTTACAGAACATTTCTTATTTAATATAGAGGGATTTCTTTATTAATATGAGAGATAGTTATTCTATAATCTTTAGATACAAATGAACACTAATTGGCACTACATGCCTTAACTAAATTCCGGTTAACGACCATGTTATACAGAGAGTCATGGTCTAAATTACCATGGTTTCAATGTAAATTGAAAATGAAAACTTCAAATTTTGGCTCGAAAATAGTAGTAAAGGTGAGGAATTGACAATAGTGATATGACTCTCTGTACAACATGCCGTTTGGTCATGACCAATAAGAACGTAGAATTGTCATATCCATTCGTCACATAACTGTCTGTGTAAAAGATCCTTTCCCTAGAAATTAAATAATATACGTAATACACACGTATATGTTATATACGTACGTAAAGTTATCATCCTAATTGATATTTGATTAAAAATCATGAAATTTAGTTATAGGAATGGTTTCATATTGAATTTAATTATTAAAATCAATTATGACGAACCTTTGTTTTTTAATAAAAAAAGTTTCTTTTTTGATTTTCACCGGACTTAAGTTATTTATTTGATACATCTGTGTTATTCTTATTTGTAAATATTTTTTAAAAATATAATAAAAAATTTCAACACAAATTAAAAGATATAAGTTCGTTAAATATTAAAAAACTTATTGGTAAAATTGGTGGAATCAACAATGAATTATTAAAAAGTTTTTAAGTAGCAATAAATTACATCCAAATTTTATTTTGAATAATAATACTCATAATTAGTGACTTTCTTGTAAATATTTCTAATATTATTAAATAATTTTTTCAGACTTCCAGTACATGGATCTGAACTCATACCTTGCCAAATTTGATAGATGGACCCTCTCCAGCTAAGTGACTGACTATTCTATTTGACCTAAGTTATTCCAACTCCGAGTTTTATCATATTTTTTCACTTACTCGGTTGTATTAAAACGAAATCAAATATCAGCTATAGATAAATTGTTAAACCTCAATACTACTATTTTTGTAGAGACATTATTTATATATTGCAAACTTTTTCCTAAAAACGGGCATTTTTTTTGGTAGATTTAAAAGTGCTGAAAATAATCCACAAATAATATCGATTTTCACTTATATCGGAAATCACTTTTTAGTATAATTTAAAAGAATATCATACCTGACTAATGAGACTCTTTAATTTTAATATGAATAATAGACTCTGAAAAGTATACTGGGCATAAATTTTTAATTCTTTTCCCGATCAATAACTGTTTAGTGGATTTATTTTATAGTTAGAGGCCCAGAAAAAGAGGACAACTGTAAGTAAGTAATCCTACAGTCCTTTAAGTAAATAGAAAATCTGCTTACTTTATTATTTAATGATACGATTTCGATACAAAAACTTTGAAAAAGTAAAATTAGATCTGTTCCTTTAAAATTTCGAATCCTATTATGTATATTCTTATTATTATTTGCACGTTATCTGAAATAATTATGGTATTTCAAATTCTTACCTCATGTACGTTATATATTAAAAGTATCAGAAAACAATAAATAAAACACAAATATATAATAACTTAATCAATAGTTACTATCTTGCGTTACAAAGATTTTGACAAACTTAATTATTCAAGTTTTTCATAATTGTGTGAAGGAAAAAAAATGCGTAGGTTTAAAAAGGTTCTTAAGTTGGTATTACCAAGTATTTCAAAAAAGTTACTGAGCTATTAGAATGATTATCCGACGCTTAGAACTTTGTTAATATCTTTAAAGCAATAAGTTATTTCATAAATACAAATCTTGTTACAGCAATGGCAATCATTATAACAATCACTTAAAACCCAGTCAGCCGTTGTCTAAAAAGGCGCTAATCACAGTTCGTCTTATATTTTGAGTTCTTTTTTCTTCCACGAGTGGCTGTGAGCATGTCTTCTGTTCCAACTTGACACTTTAAGGTTTGTAATGCGTTTTTCTATTTTTTACATTTAACGCCTTTAGGCTTTTCACATCGTTACAGCGTTTCTTCTTTCACAACCCCGCCCCTTTGACAATTTCAACTCGCAGACGACTTTGGAAGTTCATCTACGCATGTGGACACAAGCGCGCCCAACTCCGATGGAACGTTTGTAAGTGCTTTAGTCATTTACTTGTGTAATTTATCTTGTGCTTGTTTTAGTTTTAACACTTTATCCATAAGTCAAGTACCTGTACCGCTTTTGGGCGATCACTCGGGTTAACTATTTTCTAAAGCTGGAAGAATGAAATCAATCCCAGTGTCAAACCGCACTATTGTTTCGCAGACACTGCTAATTAGCTTTGGCTGTTTATTTTATTCTTTTTCCGTGGTCCCTTGTCATTTCCGCCTCATATTAACTGCCTTATTTGTTGCTCAAGTTAACGAGTTAAGAAGGCGTGAATTGCATTTTGTGCTTTACCTGCACTTGATGTTGAGACTTTTTGCATATGTGTTTTGCATAAAATTGCAAACAAATTATTTGTTTGGTTTTTTCTTTCTCACATTACAAGATACTTACTTGCACGCCTCTTTCGTTTTATCTACATTTAAATATTAATTTTATCTACTTTTGAGATTTAGCTTGTCTTGAGTTGTGTTAACGAAACTTTAAGGTTTTGGTTATAGACTTCAATAATAAGTTAAATATTTACTGTTCTTATTTTTCTAAATCTCTTAAATATGTTCTTGACTGTTGTCTATACTCTAGATCAGGGTTGTCCAAAGCACGGCCCACAGGCCTCATGCGGCCCGCGGCTATTATTTATTATCTATTATTATTACACAATCAGATAAGTTTTTCATTGTTATAATTTAGTCACACAATATAATTTTATTTTTATGTTATTCCAAATAAATTAATTAAAATATATTCAATAATTTATTAGAATTATTAAATCCAATAATTCTTAATATTCTAATAATAACGTTAATTTACTTAACTGACAAAGACTTTATTATATACAACTGGTTCAAAAAACTCGTATTCAGTGGCGTAAGTCATTATATTAAAAATAAAATATTCGTATGACAACAACTAATATAAATAATGGTAATACTGATAGAATTGTAAAAAATTAATTAATAAAAAATTAATAAAAATTTAACTTTATCACCGTATTTTTATTTTCCTATGGCAAAATTATAGATGTATTTATTTATTACTGCGAGCCTCCAACCTATTCAGTGATTTGTATTGGGCCGCGAACTTATTTGGTCTGGACAGACGGTTGAACCACAATCATGAAGTTTGATATCAAAAGTGTAGAAAAATGCGGATTCAAAGTAATCTAAAGACCGATATCACATTCGTAACTAAAATCCCGAAACTGGC
>NC_051846.1:225765302-225775869 GCF_002237135.1 Teleopsis dalmanni | reverse complement strand
AATATCGAAAAATATACAGCGCGCGAATTTTAAATGAGAATTTCCGAAAACTTTTCGGTCTTAATGTATATGAAGAATTTAACCCTGTTTCGCTATAATTAAATAATACTTGATGGGACCAACTTTAAAGGTGATTAATTGATTTGATTAATTGATGGTTTGCCAACTAAACTTATATCCATGGTTTACCAACCAAAAGTGTCATGTTGGTAAGGGCGTTGGAAGCTGATTGCGATTCTTAAGAAGATTCTTGAAGAGAGTTGAAGTTCATACTATAATCAGGCTACGAAAAATATATGAAGAATTTATTCCTGTTTCGCTATAATTAAATAATACTTGATGGGACCAACTTTAAAGGTGATTAATTGATTTGATTAATTGATGGTTTGCCAACTAAACTTATATCCGTGTACACTACATAACATACTTCAGGCCAAGCTATAATAAATATTGTGGGATCATAGATGAAAAGATACTTTTGTAATATTTTACGTTTTTCTCTTTTTAAAGCAATAAATGTGTTAATATTACTCGCGTATTACTCGTATAAGGTTTGCTTGGACTTTCATTTTAAATATTGTAACAAAATTTATTATTGTTGTAATTAGTTGCACAATGAATAGCATTGACATGGAGCTCAGCAATTTCCAAATAATGAAAAAATTAGGCAAAGCCTTTTAAAAATTTCCCAAAGAGCAGCACAATAGATTTATTTATATCACGTGCTTCCAATTACCATTGAACTTACAAAAACGCCTGCAGAGAGTCGACAAGATACCAAATGTAATTTCACTTTTCACTAATGTTTTTTAACAACAATCACACGACCCGTTGCTCCATTGTGATATATAAATATTCCACAATATATTCAACAAAATTGAATTTAATTCCTAACAGTAGGATATCGTCGAAGCAAGGGATATAAATAACTTAGCAAGAATTGGGTTACAATAAATCGCAATGACTACACGAGGAGCAAATTAATGACATGTGATTGCGTATCCATGCACTGCGATAATAAAAATTTAAATGAAAATTGCTTTCATTAACAAGGTCCTTTGTAATTTTATACATTTCCTTAATTATGTAAACATATCTCATCCTGCTGTTATATTTTTTACAATATCCTCAATCTGAAGTCATTGTGCGAGTAAGTACTCTGTAACTAAACCGCCACTGTCCGTTTGATAGAGCACCCAAGTAACGATTCAAAGAATTTAAATAAATTGCTTAGCAATGAGATTTTGTGAATTTATTTTATTTTGGTAATTGTGCTATTTAAAAGACTAATTGCTGCAATTAGAATAATAATTAATTAATCAGTATTGAAGGTAATATAACTTAAATATTTTGATTTGAGTATACAAGTATTGCCACTGTTCTTTTCAAGTTGACATCCCTTTATATTCAATTGCTCACTTGGGCTTGAAATATACTATATAAAATAGTGAAACAGTGCTCCAGTGAAAACGAAAAGAAAACCTCGGATTAGAAAACCACATACTATTGATGAACCATGCAAGCATAATAAGGGATAGGCTTAAAGTTCATCTGGATACACTTCTCTATTTTAAATGCTATTAAATAGCTATTCAAGCGAGCTTATTATGTATACTTTCTATCAATTAATTTTATTCTTTCGGATAGTACTTACTTATTTTCGGAAAACCATTGTTTTTGGTTGCTTTGACTCTCTTGACGATTTCTGAGCTTGTAATTGATTGATCTTAGACTTATCTAAGGGGAGTTTAATTTCAAGTTTATACATTTCAATATAAAATTATCCGAAATATTATAGGAAAGTTGTAATCCCAGCTTTTACAATATTGTATAGGATTTAATTGATGAATCCGACAACTATGGAATTATCGATGCAGAACCGTGGACATGTACACAAAGTCATTTAATTGGAGTTTAAATTCAAGTTTATACGATAACATTTAAAAGAAAAAAATCCACAATACTCAATGTAAAATTATCCAAAATATTATAGGAAAGTTTTAATCCCTGAAGCTATATGCCAAAACCGATAGGCTAATCTACTTAGCACTATCTAATCTCAGAGTAATCACTAACCGCACGGGGCGGTAAGCAGCTCTTAGATCGGTCATTTAATAAACACGAAGCTTATGAGGAATACACAAATTAGTCAGTGAGATGATTGGGACCCTGCAGAAATCCCCCAGCTATCAAAGAGTAAAACTGCCCAGATGCACTAACTCGGAAAAGGTTCAACATCAACAACATTTTCATAATAAATAGATAATAATAAAATATGCATAATATCCAGTCTACAATTGTCCGAAATATCATAGGGTAGTGTTAATCCCAAATGTCAGCTTTTACACAATTGTGTAGGATTTATCTTCATTTATATTTCACACCATATCGGTTCTATACAGATTTATTAAATTAATTCTTTATGGATGTTATCAATGTCTCGTGTGCTCAATGACGTAGTTTTGTAGTTTAAATAAAATATCTCCGCAGTTGCTTTTATTAAATGGATATTCTATATAATATAGTAGAGTTATTTAATTATTAAATATGTTATAAGTAATAGTTTTGCTATAATTATACTGGTGGACTGGTGGACTGGTGCAAACTATTAATAAATAAAATTTAATTCTAAATTATGTCAGCGAACTTTAACACTGCATAATTAAGCATTTCTAAATTCATTTAGAAAATTGCAGGAAGGTGCAAAGTATGGATTAAGCAGCGCGTTTGTAATTACACAGTGCAGTGGATCACGTGACGTCAAATTATAGCATTAGAGTTACGTGACCCAAAGTATTTTAAATACACATCGTAGCTGTAATTAGTAATGAAATTAATGCCTCGGCTGGCCACCATTTGGCCACCATTTGGTCATTAGATATTTGATTAAAGGTGACCGTTTTTGTGAAAGGAAACGTCGTCGCTGCATTAAACCGAGCAATATTCCGGAAATGCATTGCAGTTGATTAAGCTGAAGTAAGTGCGTTGCAGTCGTTTTGCACAATGCAAAGCTGTTATTTGTTTTATATATTGACTTGCATATCGACGGCTTCAGTGCAGGGTATTAATACCGGAATCAATATAAATGCTGATACCGAAATTGCATATAACATTTCAGTGGCCATATATGAGATACTTAAAATATCCTTTGTAGGCGTGCAACAGCAGCGTGTTTATAATTTGTTCTCACAGGCTACGCAGAAAAAACGTTTAACTTTTTTCGGTGAAATTACAAATAATTTGGCCAGCGTCGAAAATATTGAAATCAGTGCAAGAATTGGTATGGGTACAGGGCTAATAAAGGATAATGAGCGGCACTACAGTGTACTACTAGTGGATTCGATACAATCCTTTAGGTAAAGTTGGTAAAAGAAAAAATAATGCGTTTATTTAATATTTGTGAGGAAAAAATTTAATAAAACAATTTTTAAAATGGCAGATATCTTTACTCTGAAATTGACCAATATCATCTGCATATTAATGGATACTTTGTTATAGTACTATATACATTTAAGTCACACTATTACGAAGACCTGTATGACATATTCCAAATGAACGGACGTGGAAGTCTTATCAACGCAAACATACTCGTTTATGCGCTAAAAAATTTAATTATACTATTCAGCGCTTATCCTTATAATGACTACCATTGCCAAGGATTTGCACCGACAATACAAAATAAATTTGTCAATTTGCATTGGCAGCATCAGCAGTTTTATCCAGATAAACTTGCAAACTTCCATGGCTGTCCATTAAAGTGCGCCACTTGGGAGAATATGCCATTTTTCGCCGTCAAGCGTAATCGAGACAATGAAGTGCTGTACATGATTGGTTTCGAGGGCAAGCTATTGGAGTACATTGCTACAAAAATGAATTTTTCGGTGCAATTTTACTGGATGAATGAAGAGGAAATTAAACAAACAGTGGATGATGAAAACACTATTTTTGATAAGGTAAATATCGCAATCTGACATACTTCAAAATTGCAGTATGACCATTGATCATATTAGTTACTGCAATATAGTTTTATTTAGCTATTTAAGTAAATGAAAGGTAGTTATATTCTACAGCAACACTGCACAAAAACTAATATTTTTCATAATATTCGTAGTTTTGGAAATTACCTTTCCAACACAACAATTAATTCTAGACTAAAAAGAGGTGGAATATTCTTAATGCCACACATAAAGAAGAGAGTGTAAATAAAAGAAGGTTTCCTTAGTTGTGAGTGGAACTTTTGGGTGCTTGCGAAGCTGCTTGGACTAGTAAAGTTTATTTTAATTACTTCATTGCTCCAACCGACTTGTACAAACATAGTTAAAGACGCTGAGTATTTTTTTAGTATTATATTTTTGATGTTTTTAGCTGGCACTTTGACATATATTTATTTCAAACTATATTCGATAGCTAAATTATGCACTCGCTACGTAATTAATTGGTATGAATTGCATTTTAGTTGCTTTTAGTAGATATAAATGACAATTTTTGGGTTTCAGAATTACTATAATTATTGTGTGTAATGCATTATTAACAACCTACTAATAAGTGAAGGAAATTTGTTGGTTTCTTAAAATACAAAACAAATATACTCAATATACAATATTTAGATTTTATATTAATTATTGTTCTCACTTTCAGCTTTTTTCAACAGGTACAGACTTCGTATTTGGTGCATTCCAGTATAAAGCAACTCAAACAACTGATTCCCATTCACCGACTACTCCATATTATCTAAGCAGATTTTACTTTATAGTAAATTCCGATCTAGAGCATTATGGTCCTTTGCTTAAATTAACACTGCCATTCATGAATGAAATTTGGTATCTATTAGCAATTACATACATTTGTGGTTTTATATTTACCGGAGCTCTATATTTCATTGACAAGTCGAAAAGATATTTTATAGTCGGCTACAAAAATAAGACTCCACTTTACAACATGTTCATAGCAAGTCTAGGTGGGACTATAATAACGCCACCAAATAGAAATTTTGCTCGTTTCATACTCTTCCTGTGGATAATGAAAACTATGGTGTTACGTATAGCATATCAGGCTTTTCTGTACCATTTTATAAAATCTGACTTACATTTGTTACCTCCACAAACTATACTTGAACTATATCAACAAAAATATGATGTTTTTGTAACCGATGTTGTATATGATCTACTGGACGACTTACCGCTCCTACGTACTATAACACACGTATCGAATGCGACTAACCTCTATAATTTTGATTTGATAAAAAACAATACTTCAAAGGTATCAATTTTAACAGCTTTGGAGTATTTTGGTTACTATAGACGTGAGAATGTATACAATACCGACTTCTATGTCATACCGGACAAATTATTTACTCAACAGTTAAGTATTTATATGCGTAAAAATTCGATGATTCTCTCGCAATTTAATCAGTTAATTGCACTTTATGCCAGCGTAGGTTTAATGGATAAATGGGAGCGAGAATTAATTGAGACGAGAACAAGTTCGGTTATAAATATTGGAGATAAGTTGCCGCAAGTCATGACATTAAAGCAACTATATGGTGCTGTACTTTTATTGCTCTTTGGCTACTGCTTGAGTTTATTGGTTTTCCTCATTGAGATTTTATTTTGGTCGACGCAAAAGATGTTTAAAAAGTTAAAATGTTCTCGAAAAAGAAAATATCCAAAGAAGTGTCACACAAACAGAAATTTTTACAATTGAAGAACTAAATTAATGGACAGATTTATAGTCTTATTTACATTAAAAGGAAAGTTAAAATATCTTATCGCTTACATAGTTAACTGCATTTATATTCTGAAAAAAATTATAAATAAAAAATGTTTAAAAAATCAACAAATACAATAAAGATCCTCTAATTATGAATTTTATAATATTAAAAATTGATATTATTTCTTGTTTTATTCTTAAACAAATAAATTATTATTAAATTATTTCTTAAAACAAATAAAATAAATTTTACTGATATAAAACTCATAAATCACTTATAGACAATATTAAAGCTTTACATCACCGAAGGTCACTCAATTTCAAAATGTTTCAAACAGAATTACTCCACATTTATAGTTGTAGATCTGCTAACAAAAAATATAATTTGCATATTTAAATATATATATTTCTATAAAGCATCAATAAAATACAGAGTTATTCGTATTGTAGTTCCAAAAGTTATATGGTACTATTTAACATAATCATATTAATATAACATAATCATATATGTTATACATAATCATATTATTCAGACCTTGTCCCTAAGTGAGTAATACAATATTATTCAAATATATTCCCCAAATTTATTTTATAGCACTGGATCCTTTCGAAATATTTTGTCGGGATATTGCTAACAATAGCTACATCATTACTTGATGGATATTTGTTTTCGAAGAGTCGAGAATTTGAGGATTGTTTGCATGAACCCTATTAGTTGTGCATTTCTACAAAAAAGGTCTAGTGTTGACAAAACATATGATTTTGGTAGTTAATTTACATCATCAAAACATGAATCTTCACGCCCGAGAAATATATTCTGTAACAAAGCTAAAACAAAACTTATTGTGGGGTCTGTAAAATCGTCTTGTAAGAACCACATATTTTCGATATCTATATTTATTAAATTCATATAAAAATATTTATTTTCATGTGGCGATCCGAGTTGATACACATAAATGGTAAGAAGGAGGTAGGTTATTGAGGCACTACTCTAATGGCCACCACTTCACTACGACTTATCCTTTTCCTGTTAACAATGGATGTTTTTTTTAGATGTACATGGAGTAATTAAAAATCTTTTTTGATTCCACTTATCATAGTTAAAATATGATTTCAAGACAATGTTGCAAGGTAAATAGCATAATAACAATATTCAATGTGGGTAGAATTGCAGATTTGGTATTCCAATTGTTTTTATAATAAAATGATATTTATCATAATGATTTAGAAATTGTAAGGATCAACAATGAGTATCTATGATTTGAGTATAGAAAGCTTAAATTTTTCTCTTGGTCAGATATATGTGTCATGTTTAGTTACAAAATTGATCTATAGATACAAAGCAAGAGGTGAAATGAAATAATTAGCCAACATATTACCATTGAAAAAATTGTTTCCATTTTACATATTCCTTTACTGTCATATCGATTCCACTTTTGCAACCACCATTTTGTATCACTCACTCAGAGAACTGGGCCATCTCCCTCAATAGATTCTAACGGAATTCTATCTTAGAAAAAGTATTGTATTATTCCCTATTAAATCAAAATAATAGTTGATAATTATTAAATTTTTTTCCTATTATAATGTTCTAATCAGTCCATTCCATGATATTTCGTGTATTTTGGCATCAAAAGCATCACGTAAACAAGAATATAAAATCCAAAAAATGTTTATTCTTTAACAGATATAATTATACGATAAATATTACAAGAAATTTCTTTTAACTTTTAACATCGTTTGAAACTCTCATTTAACAAGAGACTAACAATAATAAGCAATTAAACATTCCTCATCCTTATGACTTGAGTTTTGTATTATTTAAAAGGCTATAATTAGCTCTAATGGAATTAAACAGTCAACTAATAAATCATATATAGTTTAAACATGAAATTATTTATAATAGAAGAATTTTAAATATATTTAATTTTCAAATCTAGTATATCATCGACACTTAAAGTAAGAAGACGTCAAATTGTAGAAATTAGATAAGTCCAACAACATGAACGGAGTGGAAGATATCACTGGGAATATAAACCCAACGGGCAACCTATCATTGATCTTATCAACTGTTTGGGTTATTTTAAATAACTATGCAGAGTCCACAACAACTACCTTAACAATTGGTCAGTTTGCATCTACTGACAAGAGTAATTTTTACCATAACGATTTAATTGAAGAGATATTGAAACGGATTACTAAACATGAAAATGATATGAATATAGAATTTTTCGTAGGTGATGGAAATATTTATGAGATTAATTCAACTATTTATGAAAACGCAACTGAAGACGAACTTTTTATGAAAAATTTTCGAAACAAAGATAAAGGAATTTGGTTAATTGATAGTTTAAAATCCTTTACGTAAGTAAATATTATTAAAGAAAATAATTATTAGGAAACTTTATATTAATGGTTTATTTCAGTCAATTAGAAGATACTTTGCTAAGAACACACAACTATTTCCAACGCCTCGGTTTCTTCACAATTATATACACTGGCAATAAATCGAATGTTTTAGAAAACATGAGACAAATTTTTCACAGACTTTTCTATATATACGTCATTAATATAAATATATTGGTTCTTACTAACCAGACAGTAGAGGTATACACATATTTCCCTTTTAAGCCGAATATGTGTAATTCTATTATTCCGGAGTTGTATCTTACCTTCAACGGAAACGTTGAAAATAAAAACTTCACATTTTCAAAACCGTTTTTTCCAGATAAACTTAGCAACATGTATGGGTGTGATATGGTGGTGACAGCTAACGTTTTCAACCCATTAATTATTATTGATAAAAATTATAAACCACCTCAAAAATTAGATCGGCTTGATGGTATTGAAGGAATGATATTGACATTAATTTCACAGAAATTGAATTTTACATTTTGTGCACTTCCAAAATCTATAACAGATATTGACCACGTTCCATTAAGTGGTAACATCACAGAAGCAATGAAAATGGTATGTAAAAAATTCTTAATGCTTTTTCATTATGAGTACATTTTATTTTTTAATTTATGCAGATAATTGAAGGTACCTCAAATATAGCAATTGGTGGTTACATGTATAATAAAATGCACTCAAGTATCATGCAAGCAACATTTCCCTACTTGAGTAGTTCAGTGTACGTAATAATACCTAAGGGACGACAAATGTCACCTTATGAACGACTTGTAAAACCTTTCGGAAATATCATATGGATCTGTTTAGGATTTAGTGTACTATTTGCTATATTTATAATATTTGGTGTGAAACTGTTTTGCAAAATCGAAGTACTTAATTTTATTTTCGGGCAGAAAAATCGTTTACCATTTACAAATCTATGGAGTTCATTATATGGTGTTGGTCTTCATAGGCTACCAAGAAGAAATTTCGCTCGGTACCTGCTAACAGTTTGGATATTATACACACTTGTATTACGAAATGCATATTTAAGTGAACTATTTTCGATTTTACAAGATGGACGGACACGTACATCACTTCAAACCGTTGATGAATTGATTGAAAAAAATTATACATTCTATGTTCACTACACAATAGAAGATATGATGAAGGAATCTACTAAATCAACTAATATACAGACAGTAGAAAATTACACGAAAATGAAATATATTATGGTTTCCCGAACACGTGACGAAGCTGAAACTATAGCGATTCCTACTTATGAATACATTTTATTTTATTATAACCAAAACAAAAGTCATGATCCTTATTATTTCTTACCGGAAAAACTATTAACTGTACCACTAACAATGTATTTGCCAAAGTATTCCTTTTTGCTACATAAAATCAATGAAATTCTAATGGATATAATGTCTTCTGGTTTCATACGAAAATTTGAGGATACTTATCTGGATAAAAACCGTTTATTACAGAAGGAGTCTCATATAGCACAAGCACTTTCCGTTTGGTTGCTTTTTGGAATATTCAGTTTATATCTAATTTTATTGTTATTATGCGTATTTGTGTTTTTTCTGGAACTTTGTTCTAGAAGATCGACATTTTTAAAAAGCATTCTAGATTTCTTTAATGCTTAATGGAATAATTAAAATAAATGTAATGATTTGAATGAGTTAACTTAAATGTTTTGTTTAAATAAGAAAATACGATAAACAGAGGATATATTATATTTGAAGAGTCTAAATATAGTTTAACGGGAAGGCGATAGCAGTATGAATATTCTTAATCGATTTGACAAGACGAATGTATTTGAAGATATCGACCTGCCTGTTAATGCTCAAACTGCATGACTACGTGACTTTTGAACTAATCCCGGCGAACAAACTCAGTGAATGGATAAAATTGTTTAACTGTATTATATTGCGATTGTTCAAATCTTATAGATAGTTATGAACTTAGTCTTGTGTTCAAGCAAGAAAAAACTTTCTTACATCGCAACACTTCGATGTTTCTGTGTATACCAAAAAAATATGATCTGCTGCTCTTTGAAAGATAGATAGTCTGTTTTTGAGGCCGAATAGAAAACGTGTGAACTCGTACTTTCGATTAATAACTGAATTTGCATAAAGAAGGTTCGCATATGATTCAGGGTCTATATTCAATATAAGGTTGTATATAGTTTTTATTACATCTCTTATCAAGTAGGATTTTAAATATGTCTCCACCGCTACTTATACTTTAAGCAAAATTCCTTGCCTTGGTTTGGAAGAAGAATTGTTTGCCATATAAAGCCATTCGATTTTATTTGCATAATGTGTTAATGGTCCTGTGGTAAGATTGTCTTTTTTACTTTCATAACACATTTGATGAAAATATTTTTGTATGTTGTTGCTACTATATTTTTCTGTTCCCTTTTTCTCGTTTCGATTATGTTGATAACTTGCAGTTT
>NC_051846.1:225757119-225765202 GCF_002237135.1 Teleopsis dalmanni | reverse complement strand
GTAAAAATTCCATAATGTAAGAAATTTTAGATTGGATTCACTAATATTGTATGATTCGGATCTTAAATGTAAGATCTAAGATGCGTAAATTCTTCAGACTTCAAACAATATATACTTTCATGTTAAGAGCTATATTTAAGAATACTATCGTAAGAAATATAAAGATCTCATGTAATCCTATTTTATGTAAGATGTAAAGCGTCTTATGTAACTAATGTCTAGATCTTGGAACTGGATGGCCTGTAAATTTCATTTAATCGTTTTGTGTTAAAATCGATAAATTATCAAATTTTTACAGTATAGAAATTCTCTTTTTAACAGAGTATATAAAATTCAGATTTATATAAGCAAAAATAAAAATAATTGTTTGGATAGTAACTTTTTTCAACAACAATATTTCAGTTACATTTATTTCATGTCACTGAAATTTTAATGCTTTTGCCGCATAATTAACATGTCTTTTCTAAAGAGTATCTATTTATGTAGATATTTTTAGTTTACTTCATTTATCTTTTATCACAAAATGCGGTAGACGTCAATAGTTCTTGTGTTCAGGCTTGCAAATCGTTATGAAATTTTACATCCTTATCCATATTTATACTCTCAACAATTAAATTACAAATTACTGACCATCATCCGTAATCTTTTTTCAAGAATTTGTATTGTCATCTGTATTTTGATCTGTTTTTTAAACGCAAAACCGATTTGAGTTACGTTCTTAATGGGATTGAAATGTTTACCACATTACAATAAGATACTTTCTATTTTTAATATATAAGTTCACGTACTCATCTAGTTTGTTATACTCTAGAATTAACTTTTATATAACAGCCTAAAAACTTAGTTGTACCAATTTTGCAAATTATTCTAAATCCAGTTCTGGGTTTTCCCTTTTAAGTTTCTATTCAGAATTATTCAGAATCTTCAGAATTACCTTTATTTAAATCAAATTTCGGCATTTTTTATATTCATAGATAATCATATGATTTTTTATATATTCAGTTAAAAACTTATTAATGACAATTTATTCCTGTTTATATTAAGTTCCTTGCAAACGCTACCTTTTCCTGAACTTTTTATATACAATTTCGTACGTCTATTTCGGCTTTAACCTGGTATTGTTGGATGGTGTAATTCAAGTAGATATCGTTTTAGTGATATTCATTTTTAGCCCTATTTTCGCCGACTCAGTAAACAGATTATATAGCTTGGGCTGCAACTGTTCACGTCTCTGAAATAGTAATACAATGTTATTACCCAATGCAAGATCTTCATCAGAATCGTTTAATCTTCAATTAATACCAACGACTCAATCCAAAGCTATGATGAAGATTGTTAATAGGTAATCTAGTATGAGGGCTGACAGTAAAGTAAAGTTAAGTGCAATACATTACTTAATTACAGTTCTTCATGCGTTGATGTTGTCTACTTACAAATGGTTTAATGGAATGTAGTTTGCTGCTTAAATAGACATTTGTTCTCGAAAAAAAATGTCTACGATGTTTTTGCTTTCATTTGAACAAATTTGTTATAATTGAAACAATTCAACATTTCTTAATCATTCACATTATCATTTATAGTTTGGAGAGATCAACTTCCGAATAATTTTTTGCGTTCCTTAATCAATAAATTCTCGATATTTTTTCTAATTGCTATTATAAGCTTTCCACCTAATGGCTGGTTTTTCGATGGAGAGTCTTCATTCAATATAAATGATAATATTTAGAAATATGTTTTAAATAAAGATCAAGTCTAGAAAGGTGTTTCACGTTATTATACAATGGATGTAACTACCCCCAAAATGAATTTATCGGTGGTTTCAAAAAAAATCTATAATTTCTCGATATAAATTTTCTAATAACTTGTGCAATTTAAAACTATGAATTTAAGATTAAATTACTGTAATAAGTTTATAATTTTAAAAATTTTTTAAATTTATTTGTATATTTGATTAATATTACATCAAAAATCCATACCGAACTAATATTAAAAAATAAGTAATTATGATTTCTGTCTGCTGGTATTACTCCTTAAGTTAGTTAAGTTAGTACTACATACAAGTGTAGTATTAAGTAGTAGTCACTATTCTTAGATACTAATGTATTAAAAAATAATATTAAAAATTTTAATAAACCGATTTTAACAAATTTTTATCATCCATTTATTGGACATTAAAAAAGATTTACAAAATCAGTCTAAATAAATAATTTTAAAAATGTTCGAGTAATTATCCAAAAATAATTTAAAAATTTGCATGAATTATTTGTACCGCATATATATATATATATTTACTTTTGCGATTTAATTATTAAAAAACAAAAATTAATTTATATATTTATAGTATATATAAACGTTTTTTTTTTTGTCTACTGAGTATTCAAAGTTATTCTTGATACCAAAAATCTGTTTTCTTTTCTCAATTTAGCCTCTTTTATTTTTCACGAAAAAAATGATCTTACTCGCTCCTACTAAATTGTGTAAACCAAATCAAATAAAAATCTTTGTATATTTTTGTTGCACTTACGTTTTCATATAACGAATAAAATTTATATAAAATTTTAATTTTACATCATTGCCGCGCCGCGCTCACACACAACTTGAGTTGGCTTCTGTAATTCAGTATTCATTCGGTATCTTGTATCTGCGGGTTGTGTTTAGTTCCGTGTTTTCGAAAACGTTTTCCTTTGAATTTGCTTATTTTATGCTATGCAATAATTTTGCTTCTCCTAAGCTACTCGAATCTATATCGAACTGATAAAAATAGCACAAGTACGTCTCCAATATCTTTGTATCTGTCTTTGTGTCTTTGCTATGCAGCACAGCACTAATATCTTCAACATCAACATCAACATCATCATAATCATTATCTTGTTCATCATTTGCAGCATCATTATCGTAAACAGACACAACAAAAAAATTCGTAGCAACATTGAACCAAAAGCATATGACTTGATTCTTTATATTCTGAACCATTCAACAGGCAACGTCCAAGCAGTGTTTCACTGAGAATAAATACAATTTTAAAGATAAACAACGATTTATACAGCACACACAGATACACTCGTACACAAAGATACTATACACCCCATAATTTCGTACGGCACACATCACCATCTCTGAATATACGGCGTCGTTGCAATTGTCGAGAATCAGACTTTTGAAATTGATTTTTATCCATTCATACTCTGCGCTTCTGTTACCTTTAGTTCGGTGCTAGTACGGCTTCTCCTCCTGGTATTCTCGCGCACTCCGCATGCTACACAGATATTCTCTGAGACAAATCGCTTTGGCCATAGATTCTATTCTACTTTAGATCTCGTATTTTTGGCTACAGCTTCTTGGCGTGATTTCATTTTAATTTAATTTTAGTCCAAGGTTTAAAGCGTTAGCTTCTTCATATGTTCGATCGCTTGTTAAATGTGAAAAATTTTCCTCAGTTTTTTTCGGTTGTATCTTCAACTTTGATCTTTTTTAACGGAACGCGCGTACCAAAATAAGATTACTGTAGAACAAGAAAAATTGTATTATTAACAAAGTGGCTGATTTAAGTGATCCTTATAACAGTGCCATCAGCACTAACTCCCCACTAAGGTAAGTGTGGATAATGAAGAACCGATTTAAAGTTTTTTTTTTTTTACATATATATATGTATATATATATGTATACTTATGTGATTTTAGAAATAACAAATAAAAAAAAAAATATAAAAGAACAAAAATTGTGAATTTTCGAAATTCACATCGCGTTTTCTAAGTCTGTACAAAATTTTCTAATTTTCTAATTTTAAAAAAGGCCTGAGTCATTATTTTTGGAAAGTCTTTATTGGCTCTTTAAATACAAAAGTGCGCAATGCTGAATTTACATTTTAAGTTGCAAGTGCTTGAAATCGATCCGATTACGCAATATGTAAATAATTTCAAATAAACCAGTAAAGTATTAATATTATTTTATAATTTAAAATTAACAAAATTAAAATTTTACAAAAAAAAATTCTCTACTTTATAGCAAGTACACTTTATACTGGTACACTGAAACCGTTTATTTTAAAGGATCATAAAATATTTTCTTAAATAAAAATAAAAACAAATTTGAATAAAATTGGATTATATATTGGTCTAGTTGGATGTATTACCTACCGGTGGATCTCTTATAAGTTAATTTAATACTCGTATAGTAGCTTATAATTTTCTTGAAAAAAAAAATAATGTTTGCAGATATTTGAAAGTTTATAAAGAGATTCTAAAAAAGTATAAAATTATGTAAAATATCTTCTTAAATTAAAAGATTTGATGCTTTCAAAACCTTATATTAAATATTAAAATCTAGATGTATTCAAAAGAGTTCGTAAAATTGCTAATAACCGAAATAATGGTTGTTTCAAAAATTTTCAAAAAAAAAAAAGCAAGAAAAAATTAGTATTCAGACATTCTAAATTAAGTATATCCCTATCATTCAAACATCATTCATTCTTAATCTAATACATACTGTATGTATATTCGCTTTTCATGTCTTGAGTTAAAGACGTCCGATTGTAAGGACATCACATAAAATGTCAATTTTAAGGAAATCGAGTCTTAAATAATAAAATAATGACATTTTTTTTCAATTAGTTTAGTAGTTTAAATGTTGTGAGCTATTATATATATGAGAAACGTCATTATATATATATGATAAAAGTCCATTTTTTGCGTAAAAATAAAAATCGAAAATTATTCTATCGCTAAGTCAACCTAAAAAGTTTAGTTTCTTATTATTTAAATTAAAAATCTACGAACAATACCGAAGTTATAACCAAAAGAAAGAAAGTGTCTATATTTAAATTTTTTCAAATTGTTAGACAAAGTATATTACCTATCAGATATTTGAGATTAATTTTCTTAAGATAATTCTAAGAGATATTGTCCCCAGAAAAAAGAATTTAAAAAGTATTTCGAAAACCAATTCAAACAAAATTTTCTTAATCCGTATTCGAGTTTTATGGGTCATATGGGAAAAAAGTGATATAAAGTGCACATTTATGCTGCTAACTAGTATTATATTTGGTTAAAACAGTTTTTCAATATTTAAATTTAGAAAAAGTATGCTATCAAAGCAATTAATTTTTAAATATTAAAGGGACAAACTTTATTTTTTTTTATGATATATTTTCAGTATTATGTACATTATACATATTGCATATTAATATTAACAAATATTAGACTTTTATATATAACAATATGTTGCCGAATCATCTGCTAATGTCGTAGTTAAATTGAAGCAGTTTCATTAAGTATTCACTGCGAACTCACGAACAATCTACTATAAAGTAGAATTAAAGATATAGTCTTTGCACTCTGTATATGACAAATCGTTTAGGTAGATATACGATCGTTATTATTTTTTATAACGATAAAAAATAATTGAGAGGCCTTTGTTGAATCCCCAAACTCTAAAATGGACTCTAATTCTTTTAATATTAAATTGATAATAATATTAAAAATTGATAATAATACTAAATCTTGACATATGCAATAGCTTCCAATACAAGAACTTGTATCTAAACAATAAACTTATACGTCGGCTATATTGAAATGTTTATATTGAAATCAAAACGATCCAAATTTTAGTAGTGTTCATTTGTATATTATTTTGTACAACAACTAAATTTAAAAAATAAATAATTAAAATAAATATTTTCTCTTAAGAATTTATTTTAAAGCCATTGCTTAAAATAGTAACTGTATTCACCAATATAATTTCCTTTCTAAAAGAAATTTTGAAAGAAAGAAAGTTAAGAAATTATATAAATCTTATATTGTTTAAATCACGCACTTAATATATATGTATGTATGTATATTTATTTTCATTTTAAATTTCATTTTTACAGTATGATGTATCTTAAATTAATATATAAATAAATATAAAAATAAATATAATTAAAATAGCGACTGTGACACAATGTCGTCCGTCGACTTATAGTCTAATAGTAGTATTAAAAATAGTTGTATAATAGTGAGTATAAGAATAAACTAGTGTATACACATTATAAATGATAGATGAGCTATAAACTATATATTAATTATTATATTCTGATATTAAATAAGACCGATATGCTATACAATTTTTTACATATTCTGCTACTTTTACATATTCTACCTCAGAACCGTTTAAAATATTTATAATGTTTTCATAAGATAGAATAACATAGCTTTACTAAAGTAAACTAATCGAAACTCTTGTAGAATAGGACAACGGCCTAGAAAATGCACAATATCTTCAGTCTCATCTAAATTACACATACTACAGAGCGCAGATCTATTCGTATATATATCAAATCTGTTTCCATTTAGCTGTATCATGCTACTTCTTGCTTTGAGTATCCAGGTGATATTTTTAATATGTGTTATGTCAGCTATATATTCCTTTACTAGTGATGGTGTTAAGTCTTTATATATTCGGTTAATATATATATATAAACTGTATTTTAATAGTTCAGTGTATTTGTAAGATATAGTAGAATGATTCGGTCATTCTAACGAATGTGCTAAATCAGTTTCAAAGAATCTGTTCATGTGTTTGTTTACGTGAACTGTCTTAAATTACTTTTTATATATACTATATTATTAAATTTATAATTATTCTTAGATTTGCATACTAATAAATTTCTAATGAAAGATGTCTTGTGATCCAAAAAATATTTCTCTTTATACATAAAATGACATATTTTATTATTATTATAAACAAGACCGCTTAGAATTGCTTAGTTAGCTGATTGAGATTCGTTCATGGATTCGTAAATTGCAGTTTGTATTGTAAATTTAAATCTGTTTTTAAAGTTAAAAATCTTTAACACCAATTTCACTAGTGACTCTGTCGTTATTAATGATCGCGGCCATAATAATAAAACAGTAGTTGAAGCATTACCACATATTTTTGTCGAAAAAATCATTCCACAGAAGTAATCCATATAAAAATATAAGTATATAAATATAAGCATATGTAAAATATAATTAATCTCACATGAGTTATAACTATACAGCAATTCCATTAACAATTATCATTAACAGTGGTAGTGCTAATCTAAAGTTTTACATTTACAGTACAATACAACTGACATTGACTTTTGATAATATTCAATACTATAATCTGATCATTTCGATTCATAACAATCAGGGCGGTTGTCTCAGTAATAATTTAATCTTAAAACTGTTTAAGCTCACGTTTAAATCTATACTTAATACCTGTAACAGTTTTAGGACTTACGTTACTACTGTGAAATCAATCCTAAGTGAAACATACAATTTTATTTTTGTTCTGTTTAACTTCATTTTACACAACTTATTAGATCAGGCACAAACCAATTATGTCTGACACATACCAATTATATCTTTCTCAAACCAATTGTATCTATCATAAACCAATTAGTTCTGCAGAATTATCTCATTAAATACGCTATATACAACATTTAAATACAACTCTACGTTTTTTACAATAAATGCTATTTGTTTATTTCAATAAACATTATTACTATCACTTTATTAGGCATCTTCGATGAAATTCTGTATCATTTCATTATATGTTAATAATAATATAAGACGCATACTATATGGGCATATAATTCATAATAATATATACCTCACATTTTTCTATCTTGAAGTTGATTTACAGCTAAATAATCTATAGAAAATTAATAAAATTATATTTTTATAAAATAAAGCAAACTACAAATTGAATTGTTTCACAAATAGTAAAAGAAAATGGAAGTATATGTAGTCATTATATATACAGTATTCAGTATTATATTCATTATAGATGTATTAAAGAAAATAAATCACCTTTTTAATCAGTCATTGATAATATTTCTGTCACTTGTGACGCAATTTTTTCATAATACTTCTACCTTTCAACAATGACAAAATTGTGATTTTATGAATTTTAGACCTGAACTAAAATTTTTATGAAAAATGTCATTATTCAATGTAGTTTACTGTTTATTAATATAAATAAGTGTTCTCTGGAATACCAACGAAAATTGTGACTTTAAATAAGTGGTTAATGTTTTCAATGTAAAGATTCTCTAGCATATTGTATCTAAAAGTAGTTG
>NC_051846.1:225748983-225757019 GCF_002237135.1 Teleopsis dalmanni | reverse complement strand
ATCGATCGGTCTTCATGTATGTATCCATGTCTTGAAGACGTCTTCGATGACGGATCGATCCGTTTTCTACTGGGTAACGGTGGCTGTGTCAGTGACTGTGTGTGCATGTGCACGCGGTGATGTATTTATTTGCTTGTATATGTATTGGTCGCATCATTGGTGTTTTTGTGCCGAGCGTCAGCAGGACTAACAGGAGGCGTGTTTTTATGCAAAAATATTTTAATTGAATTGTCACCTCGGTGTGGTGGTACAGCCGCGCGATACAAAACGTTTGTTGGATCTGTTGAATATTTTTTCACCAATTTGTGGCGAACGGCAGCAGCGCTGGCAATAACTGCAACAACAATTTCGCTTACTTCATACATTTTGTGTTAATTTAATTGTTTTGCAATTTGGGAGCATTTTTGAAATTTTTGCCACTTTTATATTTTTATAACGCAAACAATTAAATTTAGTTACACATTTGCATAACCACAAAATGTAATAAAAATTAAAACGAAAACAAACAAAAAAAACAAAAAATCACAATATTTATTATTCACTCAATATAGATATGCTTCCTTTGTCCAGCTTTATGCCACCTACTAAATATATATTATAATCCTTTCAAAATCCTAAAAATAAATTTAATCCATTGCGATTCGCAACAAAGGCACACCAAGGTATATAAAATTTTTCTCCAATATAGCTTATCACAAACATACATTCGATCCTATATATTCGGCACTTTTTCTTCTGTCCAGAAAACACTAACTCATATAAATCGATTAGTCAAATGATATGCAGTTTTTCAATTATTTTAATGTAAATAATAAATTCATTTTATGTTTCATAAAAATTTAATAGGAAAAACGCAATTAAAATTCAAAACCAAAATATTTTTCAACAGCAACTAAAAGCCACTAAAATTCTATGAAATCATTTGTTAATAAAAATTAAGTGATTTTTTAAAACAACAACAATTAAGCATCGAAAATACTTTTCCATACATTCAATTGCAGTTGATCGTTCCAATGGCTAAAACTGTACCATGGCAACTTTTCAATTCAATACGAAATTTATTCTAAAAATTTTAAATTAATTTCGAAACTTTTAATTATTTTCTTTTTAATTGCCCAAACTAAATAGCGGTAATGGTTCAAATATTTTGACTTCGCCCATACATCATAAACACCGGACTACACACCGGACTACACACCGGACTGCTCACTGAATGTGGAGGCAAAATAAGTATTTTTTGGATGTACAACAATATCAACAATGCGCCTCGAAAGCAACACGAAAAATTAAATAAATAATTACCAAAAAATGTTTTGTATACTCATCAAGCGGGACTGACTGCCCATTAATGGGGACCATACGAACTGGCAAAAATTTATTTTAAATAGTTTGAAAATGAATTGTAAATTATTTATCTATTTTATCAAGTTTTCCGACACTGATTTTCAGCGAAATGTTTTTACGAGTACCTAAGGAAAAACTTTTAAAAATCCTGTATTCTACACACTCAAGCCACATATACCACATATACTAATTTATATTCTGAATTTTGTATTAGAGGATTTAAAAATCTGTTTTAAATTTTAAAAGTAAATTTAATTTAATTTTAGTAAACTTTTCAAAATTTATTAATATTTTTCCTAATTTATTATTATTACGATTATATATGAAAAACAATAATATTAATTAAATAAGTACACACATTAAAAATATGTTTTATTTTATATTATATTAGTATTAAAAGTTATTATTTTTTAATGCTTATCTTTAAACTGATGAAGATTAAGGTTGTCTTCTGACCAATAAACGACCTATTTTTGTTTGGTTGATGGCAGTGGCGAATCAACAGACACCCAGTATTGACGAGTTATTAACGTAGGATAATTTCAGAGAGATTTTACACTAGTTGTAAGAGACTTCCACCTATTATTAGCTGGTGAAAGAAAAATGTATTATATATTAACAAGTTTAATCGTTTTTCTTATGTTGTTATACATATATATATACGACGACAATTACATACTGTCCATTGCAATTATAAAATAGAAAACGAATAAAATTATATTTATTATTATTGTTGGAATAGAAAGAGAATGGAGTTTAAGATTTCAATGGAATGGAGCAACTTCATTTAAAATAAAAATCAGAATTGCTCTCGTTATAGATAGTACAATACCAAATAAGAATAGAAGCACATAAAACCGCATAACACAAAAAAAATGACTAAAAATCGAACTTTCTCTCAGACATCTTTTAGAGACAGTAGAGCTGATTGAAATGAATTCTCTTATGACCTAATAATAACTGAAGTGCTTTTTCTTACTGAAGAGCACATATCTTTGTAATTATATTGTAATTTTAAAGACGAATGAACTTTTTATTCTTACACTTACCTGTAGTGTGGCAACTTTAGCGGCGACTTTTGATTCTTAACCAAATATTGGTTATTAGGGACCTTACTAAATGTACACTAAAACTCTTGTTTATAGAAAGATGTACCTCAACTAATTTTTGAGAAATTTTGCGCAAAATCAGAGACATTCTAGTGTGACCAGGAATCCAAAAATACAGCATTCGTTTTTGAATTGGCAGTAGCAGTCCCGAAGTATTATCCAGTGCTACACATACAAAATACAAAAATATTTATGTAAGAAAATTGCGAATTAAAAATTTAAATAACTATAAATATAACTATATCTTTCATTAAATAATGTAACATATGCTTTACATTTTAAATGTAATAATTTCAGTAAACATCACTTCCTTTAAAATAAAAGTAATTGTAATAAACGTTTACATATTTGAATGATTGCACATAATTAATGTCTAAAATACAATTACTAAATATTGAAATTTTAGTTCATATTAATTACAAAGTGTGTAAATAAGTTCATAAGACTTTGAACCATTTCCCATTGCCCAAGAAATCTCATTTGAATTCAGTTACCCAATAACCAAAAACAAAAACAATATAGAGTATTTGTTATTTGTATTAACATTCCGCATTCTACTCTATATCACCTTTTAATTAACTTATGAAAACATTAAATTGAAGTTCAAACAGAAGTCCCTACCCAGTAACCAACATTCGCACTCCAGTTTGAAAGATCTTGTCAAAGCTATTCTAAGAGTTTTCAGACCATTATTTACCTAACAAGCAACTACTCATGGAAATCCTTCCAACCGCAAATTGAAAAATTATTATTCATAATTCGGAAACCAACAGTTAAATTGTCCATGCTATTTGCCAACAAATTAAAACTTTTAAATGTTCATTTAATTGCGCACTAAATCTGCAGTTGGTCCAGGCGGCTGCGGCCGAGAAAGCGAACGTTGCCTTGTTCAGCTGCTCCAAGTTTGCTTAGCGTGCGGCATGCAAAAATGCAAGGAATGGCGAACGAAGTGTCACTTCACTGCTGTTTGAGTGGCGAGAGCACCAGAAGAAATAGCAGGAGCATGAGCAGAAACAGGAGTAGTCCGCATTGTTGGCTGTACTCATTGTGTCATTTTGTCATTGTGTCATTAGCAGCATGCCGACAAACACGAAGTCTTGCCTGCTGGAAATATTAACTCAGGGATTACATTGGTTAAACCAATTTGTGCACAAGATAAGTTACCGAAAAATAATAGAATAGGAATTATAATTTGCCAAAAAAAGTGGAACGTAGAAGATTCAACAGAGCAGTGAGTCACTCCCATAAATGCAAAACATGCAGAATATTCAGAAGTACATGGGCTTTGTGTGGGATTTTGTGGCTTTTTGTCTGCGTTTGAGGTGTCTTCTTGTGTGCTAAGCATCCTTCCTTAGAGCTGGCTGGCAGTCATGCTGTGTCAGATTTGTGATACACGCGTCATACTCAGCAAATTAGCCACAAAACGCACGACGGTACCTTAAACATTTTATAAATTTTAATCAACTTTATGCTAATCCGATAAAATCTAGCTAGCGCTATTGCCAATTTTATCATGAATTTAAAGTCTAAGGATGTTTTAAAAAATTTTATTATATAATCTTCTTAACTGCGGTCTGCGAATTTTAGATCAACTAATTAAAGCTAAACTGCGAAATAATTTTTAAAAAATTTACAGTCGCCGTTGCATTTGACTAACACAAACTATGCACTAATAACTAATTTAATGATAAAGTGGATATATAAAATTCCATTCGAGCTCATAACTAAACTATGAAATGAGTTTTCAACAAATACACAAAACTATTAATTATATATTACCGAAACCGCACTTGCCATTAAGTGGCGGACAACTGCAAACAGAACTGAGGACTCTTAGTTCAGTCCAAATGAATATAAACCATTTGGACAAACAAATAATCCTTAAACATTTCATTTTATTTAAAATATGAACTCGTTCGCAATAAAGTTCCATGCCAAATTCGCACTGTCCTCGAATGCTTCGTTCCGGCTTCATTCATTAATACCCGAAAATCACCTTCGTTTTGGAAAAGTGTGTGTAATTTACTTAGGAATAGAAAATAATTTCGGAATTTTGTAAATATCATATGCACACAGCCTGTGCATTTTAATGGCTCATTTAGAAAAGTTTCAGCCTGCACTTATTTCACTGCCCAATTGTGATTTCTAGGTAACAATTTCAGATAAAAATCCGACCACGGTCACTTTGTATCCACATAAGTTATGATTGTAAAACAAACGCCAACAGAAATGCTCAGCTAAGCAAAACTAATTTATTCAGTTCAACATTAACAAAATACAGTATGAATGCTCATAACACGGAAGAGTCAGCACCGACGGACGGCGGCCTCAGATTCCTGCGAAAGCTCATCATACACCCAATGCGCCTTGCAGTGTTTCGCTTTGGCATTCCCTGGTAAAAGTGCGTACGAACTGCAATGCTTTGCTACATGTGGCTTCGTTTAGATTTCTGCTTTAATAGAAATAAAAATTCCAATCCAGATAGGAATAGACAACCATTTGGGTTATTCACTGTCACAGTGCCTGGCTAACAGTGCACAGAAAGCCAATGGGATTCATTTTACATGGTATCGCCCTGTGACCGGCGGCATTTCAAATTGTATTCAAATGTGCGCAATATTGCTCAAAAGTTTCATTATTATTTCACACCTTTAAACAGAGATGTTATGACAAAAATGCCTCTAACTAGGAACATATCCTGCAGTGGAACTGCCAGTTTTCATGAATTTAATTGCCTGCAACAAAAAAAAATTCCATGCAAATGTGAAGTGCCTTATTTAGGAGTTTCTGTTGAACTCTTTTAAGTTTCTTGAATGATCACCGATAGTGGTTAAGTTGGGATTGTAGTGAACTTTTTAATAACATGAAAGGTTACTAGTTCCCATTAGCCTAATTTGTTTTGTTAGAGTTCCAATTATTTTTTTGCTATAGAAATTGTCGTATTTTCATAAATGCTTTGAAATTCAGATTCAGAATTTTTTCTGAAATTTCCTCCCCATCTGGTATATGTAGATATATGCGTATATAAAAAATATGTAATTATAACAAAATATATGTTATATTAGATAAAGGTGGAAAATTAAAATATATACGACTGAAAGAAAAACTCTTCCACTTAAGTCTTCACATCTTGTGATGATATTCTGTGATGATGTATCACAAAATATGTAAATACAACCAATCTGCTGTAAATACTAAACTCTATAATTTTAAATTGCAAATTGAATGACTGTGTAAATTACATTCCTACCTAAAATTACAGTTTAAATAGACCAATGCATTTTGTCAGCATTTTTTATGGATTCAATTTCAGATAATCCAAAAAATTTTAGCTTTTATTCTTAGTTGCCATTACTCCTAAGTCATAAATATCTGACAAAGATCTTAGCACTCTTGTTGTTCGCTTCTGCATTAAAGGACCACAGACATTACTTTACTCTATTAATTTTCTTTTAAATGCGACAACACAAATCAAAATCACCTCACAAGAACGGCTTAGAATGGCTTTTATATCTCATTAAAATTGATTACAGTAAATACAGCACATTTTCAGAACCCTGCATAGGCTACACAGAAGTGTCCCACATAGCACGTTCAACGTAAATCAGCTCGTAAATATGATAAGCGTAATGACAAACTCAATATGAGCTCACAGCTTGTATTTCCTTCATGCACAAAAGTGCACAGTCATCGATTACATTCGATATTAGGAGTTCTCTATTTTTCGAGGACAAAACGATAACTTGCTGAAATGTTAAGTGCATTTCCGTTTGACATTACCACAAAAGCAACACTGCACATCGCACATCGCACATAGAACATCAACAGCACCTACCCAACAACAGCACGTACCCAACAACAGCACCAGCAATAGCAACAACAACAGCAACAACACTGTCGGCAAAGGTGGCAATTTTCATTCAAAGTTCGACACTTTTAGCACAAAATAGTGGCAATGAAGTCACCAACTCAAAAACACTTTTCCTGAAAGTGAAAGAGGAAAAATCGTTTGCAATTCGAACTGCGATATGTGGTTAAAATATATTTCCAATTTTGCAAATGTGGGCAAGAGAGTAGAAGGGAACGGCGGTTATGTGGAATTCATTTGTACGGCAATTCAAGCTGGAGTATATGAACAAATAAATGAATGGCCAGAAGAATGGCTGAAATTGATTTGAACACTTAAAAATGATGGTAATGAATTTGCTATAGAAAAAAGTTCAAACGGAATCAGTTAGTAAATATCAATATCAAATAAGGATTATATCTCTTCACCACTGAACTTCAGATATAACAAATTTAGCCACAAAGTATGGAACAAAATTTTTAGTAGCTTGCAAGAAAAGAATTAAATTGCTTAAATTATTTTGCAATATTGACAACGAAGTGCCGACAATAACGCCAGGTAACATCAGCGTCAGCAGGGAGTTGAGTAATGGAATTGACTTTTTCACAGATACAAGGGAGGAAATAAGAAATTTGTCACGTGTGCAATCATGTGAACTAATTAAAGCGAAATTTAATTAGGAATTCACAGCAATGTCGCCTGCCGCGAAAGCACCCAAAAAATCTCTTTAAGATGGCGGATAAAAGCTTTTGTCATGGCACAAATGTTGCCAGTATTGCTGCATATTTATTGTTGTTGTTGTTGTTGTTGTTGTTGTTGCCACTCTTGTTCTTATTAAATTGCGCCTTATAAACATTAACAAAGAGTAATAAAGCGACTGCCTACCAGGAAAAGGAAAGGCAGGCCACCTTAACAAAAATTAAAAGATGTGAACTAAAAAGAAAATGGGTTCTGTTTGTTTTTGTTGTTTTTATATTTTCTGCCAAATAAAATATTTCGGTTTATGTTATTCACTACTTTTTTTTGGCAATTTTGCACGCTTTCACTGTCAAAAAATTTCTAAGATTTTACTTACATATTTACATAAGCGCCGCGTAAAAAGCGCATTAAAAATAAAAGGAAAGAAAATTATAAAAAAATATAGAAACAAGTAAAATAAAATTAAATGATTTTCGAAATTTCTTTGTTGAAATTCCTTAAAACAGAAATTTAATAATCATAATAAGAAATTTGCTGAAAACTTGTGAAAAATCTGGAAAGGAAGGGAGAATCTATTTTCGCCAACCATTTTTTGTTACTTTTGACAGCTTTCATTTTGCTGAGGTTTCCTCCTTTTTCTCAAACCTATAAATGCCAATAACAGATTTTGGAGATAAACAGTGAAGTTTAAAAGAAATTATTTAATAATAAAACAACAATAAAAATATTTTGGACAAACTTTTAAAATGTATTTCAAAAATTTTATTTTGACTGATTATAGTGACACATTCAACCGAAAAATTAAAAAATAAATCATATACCATATACCGTTTTTATTATTTATTATAATACATATCATAATATGTCACACCGCCTAAGTAGTTTCTAACCTTTGGACATTTTCTCTTCCTAGCCAATAAAATCATAAAATAAAAGACTCTATTAGATTAGTATCAGCTGATACTACGAAATAGCCTTCGTAGTTGTATCTCAGTTATTCCGATGTGTGAAATCCACAAAATGAACTGAACCTGAAC
>NC_051846.1:225744028-225748883 GCF_002237135.1 Teleopsis dalmanni | reverse complement strand
TATAGAAGCTTATTCTTCTATATAACTTATATAAGCATATAAGAAAGAACAACTTATATTGAAGTTTTTATATAGTAGCTTAGAGCAGCTATAGCTTGTAAACAAATTATTATTAACACTTTAAAAACCTATTCATTTAAAATTATAATTTTAATAGAGAGCAAAAGCCCTACCTAACCCAATAGTAATCATCAATCTGTTATTTAATTTTAATTATACTATCATTTTACTAATTGTATATAAACACTCAAAACTTTTTATTTATTTATTATAAGTAATGATTTATTGATTTTGGCTTTATCTTTAATTAATTATTATTTTCGAATCATTATAAGTGTTTCGAGTAAGTGGTACGACATTTGCTTTTACAAAATTAATTGTTTCATACAATAACAGAATTCATATGTAATTAAATTGTAACTCAATATGCACTAATTTCCTAATTTTCATTAAATATTAATATGCCATTAAATCCTATTAAAACATTCTTATTAACATTAAAGTATACTTATTAAATTTTTCATAAAAATTTTACATTTCTTCCAAACACCACAGCCAGATGCTTCCACATCGGATTCATAGCCTTGCTTCTGAATTATGAATGAAAATTTGTAAGCGTACCTGTATGGAAATGCTTTTCCACTGAGTTATGAGCATTTCAGAAAAGCTGTTCAGTTACGACAAGGACATCAAATGAACTTGAACTTTGTTACAACGCAAGAACAGAAATAAAAAAAAATTATGAACGAATTTAAAAAAAATATCATAATTACGACTACAACAAGAACAAGAGCAACAACAATACTAAAAAGGATATAAAATTATTAATAACAATGATGTTAAGGTTCGTTGGCAGGTTCACATTGTCACCAGCTGCAGTTGCCATGACAGAAACATGCATGAATTTGTAAAAATTTTAAAGGAATTCCTTTCTGACACATACGCGTGCCAAGATACAAGTAAATAATTACACATACATATATATCATTAAATAAATACGGATATATACAAATTAATATGTATTTGTAATAGAAACATTTTTGGAATATGTAAATACTTAGGAAATTCTTTCTCATTGCCATTTTGATTGCTATCAAGGCGTATTATAAAATATTCTTTATATTTTGAATTAATTACAAAAAATACTTCTTTTGATTTCTCCTTCCATGCCATTGTTACCATGAGAATAGAGACTTAGAATAAGTAGATTCGACATTTTTGTATTTATTTGAATGACAGCTGAATAACAGATTAGGACTTAAGTAAGTAATTGGAATTTTAATGAGAATTTTATTATTGTAGTGTAAATAATTAAAACATGACTTCAATGTGGTTTTAATATATTTCATTTTAAAGCATTGAATTAATACTCGTATCTGGGATACACTTTCATTTATATGAAATTGCTAAGAACATTTGTAACAGATGTCAAAATAAGTTAATTAAAACTTTAATGTTACCATGACATTATGATTTTTAAATAAAATGAAATAGTAAGAATTTTAAGTTTTAAACTTGTGAATTATTGATAACTGAAATTTGATTCAAATATTTTAAACTCACAAAAATATATTTACATATTTTGAATTGAATTTAGAACAAGAAAAAAAGTTTCACTTTAATTTCAAGTCCATATAGCCAACTGGGGCAAATTGTCGCTTACAATCTGGATGACTGCCTCATGCACTATCATGCAAAACTATTTATTCAAGATTGTATTTCTTCTATGCACATCTTACAATAAATAGAAAAAAAATAAGATTTTATTTTGAATTTAATTCTAAAGTTAAATATGTTAAAAGAAATTATTTTTAAATAGAAACGCTGTTGAGGAGAAAGGATAATAACTACCAAATATTTATTTTATAATTAAATGAATATTTGGCTCACAATACAGCTATTTTAAATATTGTGAAATATTTAACTTCAATGGAAAATAATACTTGTACTTAATTTTCTATAACTAAAACTTAGTTTTTTATTGAGACTTGTGGTGTATAAATTTAAAAATCGATTTTGGAAAAATCAGAATAAAAGAATATTAAGAATTTACTCTTTATCAGAATAAAGAATAAAAATTAATGAAACTAATAAAAATGCCAGCTAGAATCTGCATAAAGCCAGGCTCTGAGAAGACTTTTAAATTTACCATGGCACATTAGGACAAATGACATCCTCAGGGACCTCAAAATTGATCCTATCAAAGAATACATAAAGGATAGAGACCTGAAATTATTTACGAAAACTGACAAATTTACCAATACCGCATTATCGAATCTCAGAATAGTTACAGGCTCCTCGGGGTGGTATGCAGATCTGAGGTAAATTATTGCTTAGTCTGATGAAGTGATAAACAATAATCCAGTCAAGACCTAAAGAGGGATTTTGAGGATACCTCGAGTTAATAAAGATTAAAAGTGCTCAAGTGCACTGATTCAAATAGCTTCAACATAATAATAAGAAAATTGCAATATTATTATAAATTCAAAAATGATTCAAAACCAATAAATTATTCTCTTGATCATTTTATTTTAATAATTTACATATTTAACTTTAAAGACTTAATGTTCTACTGAACATATGTATAAGTTTATCAAAACATCTTCTCTTAAAAATTTTATTATACACACTGCTGCTTTGAACTTGAAGTAAGGAACTACAATACTTACAGTTGCTAATAGTAAATATAAACCTTTTAAAAAATTGATGAAACTACACATGTAATAAAAGTGCCTAATAACTCTATCCATACATAAATTATATGAAATTTGAATATCATGATTTTGCTAAAAATAGTGCATAAATATGAACTCTCTTACATTCCTCTTAAGTAAAAAAATTTGTACTCATCCTCATCGTTGTTGAAAAAACAACAAAGTAAAAACAAATTAAATTTGCATATTACATTAAAAAAAAACATTTTATTTATATTAACTTAAAAATGATGTGTTGTTTACTATCAAATGTCGGCGCACAGGTGCTTATAAAAAGTTTAAGAAAATATGCATGAAAAGCTGTTTTCTAGAACATGTGTTACCCTACTTAAAAGCATATGAAAAGTCATTTTATATTAAGATTCTATAAAAATACGAATATATTACCAAACCTATTCAACGCACATTTACAAATTATGTAGGTATCTTATTCAGCTTACGGTTTTTACTACGATATGACATTCAATATATCAATAAACCTTGTATTTCAATTACTCAGCATATATATAATTGAGGTTATGATGTTAAACTAAGGATTAAAACGTTCTTTCTACCTCTGAACATGAATAACTATTTATATATCAAATACATTAAAGCTTCATCCTACGTAAATACCTATTAAGAATATTTAAATTGACATTGACAGGTATTTATGTTAACAAAGGTAAAAGTAGTAACAGCTCAAAGATACTTCAGTTCATGCAAATTAAAACGAATTTATGATATTTAATTGAAAGCTTCTGAATAAATAACTCAAGGGTTGTTAAAAGTCATAATTTGTAATTTTTGCAATATACGTATAATAAATCAATAATAATTAATATTGCACCGTTTAAAATATCTATTGAACATAACACTATTTTTTAATAATTTTATAGCACCAACTATGAAACTTGTAATCAACTATAAACAAGTTTCATGTTTAAAAAAATTATAATTAAGTTACTTATAAACTTTTAAATTATTTTTGCTTGCTGAGTAGAGAGATGATAAGGTCATCAACTAACTTGCAGATTACACTTGTGGACTGTTTCAAATCCATAACCGGATAATGTTATTACAAAATTGTTATTGAACGTAAACGTTAACAGCTTTAAATTTTCAAAATAATTTAATATTATATAAAAAAGTTATTAATATTATAAATGTTCACAGTATGCTATTTATAAGACAAAAATTTACATATTAAAAAGTGCGTGAATAAAGCATAATGATGTTATAGCAAGTTTTTAATATAACAATTTTTTTTATGTTTCACAATTAAATTATGACACAATTAATAATTCATATCAGAGCAACACACAATTTATTATTAAGTTATTAATTTATTTTATGGAAATAAACATAGAAAAATTAAAAACTTAAAAAAGAGTACGAAATGAATATATATATTAAAATAATTTATGTATTTAAGCAGAATATTGCTTCAGAAGTCATTGCATGCGATTTGAAAAACCCGCCTTGTACGAAAATATTGAAGCACCAGAGTGCGGAAAGTTGCTTTAGCAGTTTTTACTACTTCGTAGGCTCTATTTTGAAAAAATATATTGCAGTTTTAAAATAAAAATGTTTTTAAAGCTTTGCTGTTTATAACAAACATTGAAATATTTCCCATACATGTACCTCAGAATAAAAAGTGGGAAAAAATCTGGTATGTATCATAAAATTAAAACCACATTAATTAGTAATTAGTATCTTGGGAAATGATGAAAATTACATTCAAGATGTTTATAGAAATTTAAAACCCATAATAACATATAACTTACTAACACATTCCAAATTATATCTAACGAACTGTTATTAATATTCCCCAACGGAGCGGAGCACTGCAACCATTATTAATATTTTTTGTCGGCCGTTGAGAACCACTTAATGTCAGAAGGGGAGAGTAGTTCTCGACCCAGTGATCTCCTTCTGATTCAGATCAAGGCTGGGCAATCACTGAGAATGTGACTGGAAGTCTCGTTTGCTTCTAAGGAGAGTCGACAATCTATCTCTTCGGACTGACCCATTTTGTTAAAGTGATACTGCAGTCCATTGTGACCTGTTAAATATCCCACTAACAACCTCAACTCTGTTCTGCTGAAAAAGCATATCTTTCCATAACTATAGGGATGAACCAGCTCTTTAGCCTGACGGTT
>NC_051846.1:225684073-225743928 GCF_002237135.1 Teleopsis dalmanni | reverse complement strand
TCCACTAGAACTGACAAATCATTTAATAAACTCAGGAAATTGTTAGAGAATAGAGAAATCACTTGTTGTGTCTTTAAGCTGCTATTGGAGTGTGGAAAAAATAAATAAATAAATTTTTTTTTTGTTTTGAACTACAGAACAAAAGATAATTTGGATATAACATTAAATTAGAATCGAACTGGATGGCATAAAGATGCCCGGCATAGATCTCTAGGTCTTTAGGAATATCAGACATTTAAAAAATATATAAAAATATATTTAGAGATAGAAACACCTTGAGTTTCAGATCCTCAGTATTAAATATAGTGATATTGTATCCGCTGCTAACCATGTTTTTAAAATTTTTTTTTCGAAAACAGTTTTATATAAAAGATGAAGCATACCAATGAAAAGAATGCCAAAATTATTAGTGAACTTACATAACACTACATCACTTACTTTATCCAATTAAATTTATTAAAAGATACAAATTATTTATGACATTGTTGTCTATTTCCATAATAAAATTTGATTGATACTGATAACAGAGACCCTATACTTTACGTAGGAGGACAGAGTCACATACATTTATGCATACATTACTTACTAAACATATAAGCACATTTTTTTTTTTGTTGTGTGTCAGAGAGTAGTGGAATGCAAATATACTGATCATGATCCGGAAGCCCAGAAACTGAGTGCCAAACTCGCTCAGACTAAACCCCTCCGCTACATTCCTAGAATCGTTGTGCTACCACGGGACTATGTTAATATTACTCTGAGGTAGGGTTCTTATCCCCGCTGCTGCTTCTGGTGATTAGTTTAGTACTTCGTCTTATACGAGTACATTACATCAAAATATATTATACGATCACTATTATTCCTAAGCAATAGAAAACTAGTTTGTTAGTGATCAGTTGATTTTCTATTAAGAATATTTTATTTAATAAAGAAATATAAATATTTATTTATAAAATATAAATAAATATCACTGGTCAGGTTTCACTCATACTTGGCATTTTTCTGAGATTATCATAGCGCATATAGAGGATCACATAGAAAGGTTTATAGAGAACAGAAGAGATAACAGATAAAACAAAGTAAAAAAGAATGCAGATAGATTATTACAATAACAAATAACAGATTTTCAAATGAATTCAACTAATTGATTTTTATTTAAACTTCCTATTTAATATAATCAGCTATATCTATATATATTAGTATTAGTTTTATAAACTGAACTATCATTATTAATAAATAAAAATAAAAAAATAAAAAATGAAAAATAATCAGATTATAATTAGACAGAATATATATTGTTCACTGAATCCCAATTTGCTACTGAGTTAACAAGTTTATTTACAAATATATGTGTATTAAATTAGATACATACGTATCTATCTACAAAAATATATTACTATACAACTATAATATACTTAAGTTGAACTTTTATATGAAATACAAAAGTTGGTAAATTTTTAAAAATTATAATTTTTTAATTCAAGCTTTGAAGGATTCCTTCATAATATTTTTTGTATGAACACATGAATATATAAATAAATATGTATTTCCGCTTCCGCTTTTTCTTTATTTCTATAGTAGTTGGGTGCATAATTTTTTCATTAAAGAAACATATTCCATAAAATTTGATTAATGTTCTTTAGGAAGTATACAGCAAAATTTATGTATCTTTTTATGCACTACAGTTAAAGTTTTTAAATCGTGTCTGCACTTTTGATAATAAACATTAATCAAATTATTCAAGCTGAAAATAAAAGCTAATTTAGCATTAAAATATAACTAACACAAAAAGTTTAGTTTAAGGAATAAATTTTATATAAAGTATTCTAAAACACTTCAAGTCATTAAAGGATATAAAATAACGTGGAAAACATAATTTTACAACTTCAAGGATTTCAACGTCTTATTTTTTTATTATTAATTAGTTGTAAGCGAAATAAATGAAAACTTTGTCAATAAATTTACAGTGACAAAATATATTTAATCACTTGTTTATTCACTGCTTGTCATTAATTGGTTTTAATAATTAATCATTTCGGATTTTATGTTGCTAAAAAATTTTTTATGCTTAATTAAGCAAAAATTATATTAAAACAATGCATAAGCTTGTTACTTAGTTTCAATTACTAATTTTTTATTTGCGTCAGATTCACTTACTCCATTTAATTTAAGTACCATAGATCTCACTTAACCTTTACATTACAAGTCCCATTTTAATTAAAAGTATGTCCTTTTCAGAGTAACAAACATTTAATTTAATATGGAAGTAAATTTCAATAACGATTTTAATAACTAAACATTCGTTTTAGTTTATGAAATAAGACAATAACGTGTTCCTGCTTCTAACCAAGAATGCTTAAACATCCTTTGAACGTAGCGAAAATAATGAATATGTTCACTTGCCCAAATAAATTATTCTAATCTTGCACATGAGCTCATGTAGTCCATATAGTCTATGTAGTCCACTAATGTTGTGGCAACGGCACGTTTGTTTTGGTAATAAATTTTAATGCGGTCCGCAAAATTTATGTACCATCAAATAAACGTTCTCAATTTTTTGTTTTTTGTTTTTCAACACCCACTCAATTTGGAATCTAAATTCATAGTAAATCGACTAAATGAGAAAAGTTATTCAATAATAATAGAAACAATTATTAGTTAAAGGATCTAGAAAAAATATAAACCAAAACATTAAAGACATTTAATTTTATACTCATTATTTTCTTCTTAGTTTGATTTAAAATATAAGATAGAAATAAAGACAATGTAATAAACAAATGAAAAAATTTTTAACATTTGCATTTAAAATGTGCATTTAAAAGGTGGTTGCTACGGGTAACGAGGAATCAGGGTTCGATTCCGGAGAGGGCGCTACCACATCTAAGGAAGGTAGTAGGCACTGTAAATTATCCACTTCCAGTACGGTGAGGTAGTGACGAAAAATAACAATACAGGACTAATATTCGACGCCCTTTAATTGGAATGAGTATACTTTCAATTCTTTAAGAAGGACCTATTGGAGGGTGGGAATTGAATTTCCACTCAAATTCCACAGCACTTTAGCGTCAGACTAAACTCAAATATGTACAGTAAAATGAACAAAAGTCAAAGTGCCACTTAATTAAACTAAAAACAAGCCAAGATAAATTTAAAAACAAGTAAAATTAAAAAATAAATAAAATTTAGACTAAAAAGTGGTCACTAACTGCACTAAAATAAATAAAAAAGAAGAAGTATTCTTTTAGATAACCTCTATATAAGTTTTTTTAAAATTAAAACATTTTATTGGTAAAAAATCTCAGGTAATAGTGAATTAAATCTATGTAATAGAAAAATTCCACACAAACAACATAAATAAATCATTTAGTTCGTATAGCCAAATAGTAATAATAATAATACATATAATAGTTAATATAATTAGCAGAAACTCAAATAACTTCAAGAAATGCTGATTTATATTTAAAACAAATGTTCTAAAATGTAATGAAAAGAAAAATGTTATGTTAAAAAACTACAAAAAAAATAAAATAAATTCCATAAAAAGCTTTTGGACAACATTTTGTACTAAACATAATATGATTTTTATACCAGTTGTGAAAGCTTTCCGAGCTTCCGGTACTGATACTACAGAGCCATTTATGTTATTTGGTTTTTGTCATTACTAAGTACTGTACCCAAAGATAGTTTTCCTGAAGTTAAAGTAAAAAGAAAGGAGAATGTTAAGAATGGACAAGTTCTATTCTGTTTATCTAGTTAGTTTTGTATCTGAAGATTTGCATTCCTTTGGAAAACGTCGGATTACATAAAGTTAAGATTGTAATTTTTATAGTAATTAAAATTTTATTTAAATTAATTTTTATTTTTATATGTAATACAAGAAGCAACAAAATTTTTTCCGAAACTACTATTACCGCTCCTCTATCCTTCAGACATGGCACTCTACGTTCCTTTTCTATTTCTCAAATCTCAAAAGACACTCAAAAATGAATAACTGCGATATAGCTAATCGAGTTCAGTGTTTGCAACTAAAAACTACATTGGTATAAGTGCTATATAACATATAACATATGAATGAGTGACTACTTTGAAAATGATGAAATTACATTAATATTTAAAAACTTTTCAAAGGAACTACGATGGCATAAGTGCTGTATAACATATACGAATGAGTGACTACTTTGAAAACGATAGAATTACATTAAACATTAAGTAAATAGTTTTCAAAACTTATCGTTACTGATTGAACTTACTTTATTTACTTTAATACTTTATATATATATAGCTAAGTTTATAGAATTGTCAAGTTGGTTAATGGGGACGTAGTTACCTTTCGGCTTTCGGCAATCCTGATCCCACATGGGATCATTATTTGAGCTTCAGTGGGCGTTTTTGGGTACACTTCAACCTAATCCAACACAATCACAGCTTTTAAGCCTTAATACTTAATAGCAATTTCATATAAGAAAACTCATTTTATTTAATAAAAATTAAACAAAATAAATAAATATTATGCATATTACATAATAAAAATTTTAAATATATCATTTTAAACTTAACAATATTTATAACGCATAAAAATAAATTTAAAACATAATATAATATTATAAAAATGTATGTTTGCACCATCTTATACATATTTATGTATATAATTATTACAATGTTTTGTTATATAAATTTTAAGATAAAAGTTACTTTATATTAAATTTTATATCAAATAATATTATAGAATTTATGTTTTATTATTTTACAAAAAATTCAATTCTTTATTTTAATATAATTTTTCAATTTTGTATCATCGTATAACCGTATCCTTAAAATATTCATATTTATGCAAAACGCTTCTGCTTTCAACAACGCAATTCTCTTGATAAATTTTATAATAACAAACATATGTTTAAGTCGTGACAAATTTCCAAAATTCATTTTAAGTCTCAAGCGACCAAAAAAATCTTAAGATACAAGTAAACACACAGCTAAACTGACTTCACCAAATAAAACAGGTAACTGCACATAACAACAGTTTGTGGTTAAAAATTTCAAAAAAAAAAATTCCTATCTTTCTCAAAAAATCGCCCAAATGCAAGTAATAAAAATGCAGCAACGATTGCAGTTTATATTCCAAGCTTTGAAACTCTTTAGGTACCTTAACCTCAGAGCACTCATATTAATGATTCCATTTAAATCATCAGGTGTGTGTAAGGAGGTGCAGAGGTTAAGTGTGCACAGCAGCAACTTGGAAGTGAGGCAAAAACGTACTTTGGGATTTTCAAATACCAGTAATTCACACATACACAAATTTTGGTATCTTTTTGTAATTGGCAATTATGGTTACAGAAATTGTTTTAAGGTTTAATTCTCTTGCGGGCAAATAATTTTCAGGTTTTTACTAGTCAAACTTTATCTAAAGCTCACTATATTTTATTTTATGCATGTATCTTAATTTATTTTGGATGGATGTCGTACTTGAGTAATAGCATCAGTAGTAAAATTTTATGTTTAAATTCGTTTCAATCTCCAATTACACATATCTTCTATCAATCTTACATGCTGCGCAAATATATACTATGTATATTCATAGTACTAAAATATACTTTTACTTTTGTTATTTTTTAATTAAATTATCTAAATATTGTAATAAAATTCCGCAATCGTATTCTTCTTAATGAGAATTGCTTTCTCTGCTTTTATTTCACTGTAAATTACTTCTGACAATGTGTGGGGGATTCATGCCTTGGTTCATTACACTTCAAGCAATCTTCAGAATATTGTTTGTCAAATAAAAGAACCTTAACATTTTATTTGTAATATAAATACATGTGTAAGTAATTACACATACTTTTATACATCCATAAATGCTTTTACATTGTCTTTTTTTCAATAATGTGTATGTGGAATTTTTGTATCTATGAACGCACCTGCGTAGTTTTCAATAAACAGAAAATTTAATTTACCTTGTCACCTACTAGAAAACTTTACGATAGTACAGGAAGGTGTGTAAATTTGCAGATATAACTTTTTTATGTACAATATAAATTAAGAATGTATTCACGAAGCACTTAAACTTATTTTAAGAACATTTCAATTAAGTTAAAAATAAATAATTTACAAGTTAAAATAGGATTATTCAGCGGATGTTGGTACACATTTATTTAAAAAGAACAAATAAGCATTTATCAAAATATTACTATGGCGAACTATGGATACAATAGGTCTTTTTCATTAAAAACTAAAAGAACATATTAAATGCTACTAAAAATATATATTAGAAAGTTATTTCTACCCATTATATGTATCTCCGGCTTAACGGATTAAAAAGGAGCTGTTCGCTTAAATATGTTCTTCAGCCGGATTCATAAATGTTAATGACGAGAATAGGCGAACTAGGGATACAATAGGTTTTTTTCATTAAAAAGTAAAAGATCATATTAATGCCACTAATAATATATACTAAAAAGTTATTTCTAACCATTATAACATATGTAACTTTAGCTTAACTGATTGGAAAGTAACTATTCGTTTAAGATTCATAAAAATTAATGAAGAGAATAATGTCCACAACTCAAAATAATATTATTTTTATACTTTAAACATATTTAAAAGAATTTATAAGATTTCTGTGTATACGTATGAGTATTTTAAATACACTTTACTGGCATAATTATTTATTGAGACTTAATAAAAAATTGTTATTGTACTTAACAGGTAGATAAAATAATATTTTAATAATAGTATAACAACAGTATAATAACAGATACTTCTGTTATACTGAAATTTCTAAAGTAGTCGTACAATATGCCGAGTTTCAAATGAAATAATCGATTTTCAAATGAAAATCAGTCACAAAACGCTAATAAATTCTAATCATTTACGGCAACAGACACTTCAATTTTGGTGATTGAATTACATTTTATTGAAAAGAAAGCGAATAGATTATAGTCAGATTAGAGTGTTTCTCCAAGTGTGATTTCTTTAATGAAAGAATTGCATATCACCTAAAGGAAATTACAAACAATAAACAATTGACCATGAACAATCGATTCGTTTGTGGTTTACAAAATACATATCTGAATATATCCATATCTGAATAAAATTTTAGTAGCCATCGCTGACAGACAAGTGTAAAACGCAGCTACAGAATTTGCCATCTCAACAAACATTTGATCTCAAATAATGCATTGAACCCCCATAGATGGGAGAGTTGAGAGTGTTTTTAAAAGTGTTTGTACTTAACTATTCGAATTTAGCAATAGTGACTATTTTATATCAATTGTACATTAAGAACAGCTTATACATACAAAGAAATGTTCGAAAGATTGCACTATCAAGCTACATTGTGAAGCTAAAGTATTTTTTTGACTTGATATGTATAATAAAAAATATGTGTAACACTAAATTTATTTATTTAGGATAATAGAAAAAATATGAAAATAAATAATTTTTATGACTACTGTTTAACCGATTCTTAATGACACATTTATATACGAGTATTTGTTTTATGTTAGTACATGTTAGTGCTTAGCTTAACTAAAGCTTAAACATAAAATTGTCCACTTAAGTCAACTTCTACAATACATTTGGAAGAGTATACCAAATACTTAAAGTCTTAAGGTTAGAGTAATCATAAACACATGTCTAATGTCAGCAGAAATCCATTATAACCAAAGCAAATAAACACATACTCGTAGATATTTTCAACACCTCCAAAAGGAGGAAACTATATATTTTATTTTTATGTCAATGACCACAATCTTTTATTGTGAGCTTAAAAACTTTATACACTTCAATGCCAACGAAAATGAAATGTTTATAGCCACGAAAAAATGTTAGTAAAACTAATATATGCAAGTTAAGTAACAGAACATATGTATATAAATGTGTATATTATATCAAAATGTATAGAACAGATGTATTCATCACTTTTACTTAAACCGTCAAAAAGCCTTATTATGTGACTTTTGTTTGGGAATTCTATATAAAAATCTAACATTTATTTTTATTGTTATATTGCATTGTGTGTGTGTGCGTGGCGTGATAAAAAAGTCCTTTCATTTTATATAGTAACCCGAAAGAAAAAGTAAAATGCTGAAATGAAAAATAAAAGGAATCATTATAGCATTTTTGACCTTTTGGCATGTTCATATTAAGATCTTTTAATATAACAAAACCTTAAATTCACTTAAAAATGTTGGAAATGCAAATTTAAAATAATTTCCCTAGCACTTAAGTAAAATAAAAAGTATTTCTAAAGTATTTTATTATTGTTTATTGTTTTTCCATACTTGTACTTTTCAAGACTCAAATATGAGAAATATTTACATATTGTAAATTGTAAATAATTTTAGAATGTAATTTTATTTATTTGAGGTTTTACACAAACAAAATTTAATTTACATAGTATTTAGATTGCTTTTCTAAGACGTTAATGATGTTGCTAAAATTATTTTTATTCGTATGTATACTATATACTATACTAAAATATCTTGCAAGTTACATCAAATTTCATTAGAATTGCAAGCAGAATGATTTACGAAAATTGTATGAAAATTCCAATTATTACTAAAGAAAGTGCAAATAATAAAGAAACCTTACTCCAAACACAAATATTTTATGTGAATATAACAAAAATATAGCCTGGTTTCATACTTGTATTCAAAAAAAAAAATTCCTTTGACAAGGATATGGATCATGGCTCTATGAAAAGCCATTTTATTTATTTATTTTTATCATTATATTTTCTATTTCATTCCATATAAAATACGAGCAATATTTGCGTCAGATTTCATTCTTTTGAACACATAATACATCACATTAGCACACATACATAGCTATACATAGCCATACATAACCCTATTTGTATTGTATTTGTAAGGACAATGGCACATAGAGCAACAATTTCCGCTTCCTAGATAATGACTTCATTTCTATTTAATTCGGTGCGCTAATGTGTTTATCTCTTCAGCAGATTTTGGATAAAAATGCACACATAATTAGTTTACATATTTACTTATTTGATATTAAAGACATTGTTTGATTATAATTAAATTAGTTTGTTAAATATTAAATTATATCTTATTAAAAATGAATTTTAAATAAAGCGTAATTATGTAATCAATTAATAAATGTTGAATATATATATGCATATAGAATGTTTACTACTGAAATGACACATAAAAGAGCGATATGGTTCCATGGTTCAAAAAATGAAAAACTGTCGGTTGTGGAACTGGTTTACAATATTTACCTTAACATAGAGTAATAAAGAAAAGATAGATTAAATTGATGTGGAGACATTTTATACCAAAAATTGACTAAACTTAAACAATAGTTTCCCAAACAGATCCAAAAGTATCCAAGACACGGACAGCGGTCTTTTGAAAAGGCACGACTTCTCCATTTATGTGAAATAAAAATAAACTGATAAATCTATGAACTAAACTATATAATTAATTTTAAAAAGTTCTACTACTGATAACTAGGTAAGAAAATAAACTACAAAGATTTTTAATTTTGTACTGGCCACAATTTGATATGAACATTTATGCTCAAGTACATTTTACCCCTACTCTGCAGAGCCACAAAAACGACAAAAACCAATATAGGAAAGATTAAGTTTTGTTGCATATCTTCCTAATATGCTGTAGTCTTTTAGCACCGTGACTGTAGTACTAAGTTGATTCCGCTGCAGTTTAAGCTGATGATTGATATCTCTATTGTACGATTTTGACCAAGTACGTGTTGTGATCTCAAAACAATAGTAAATGGAAACCCATCCAAACTATCTTTACTGTCTCCAAGTATTTGCATTTGATCAACAGTTTAGCCGTTGTAAGAAAAATATATATGCAAGTACATAAATAAGTTGGACACTGACAAACCTAAGCAACTAGTTTAGTAGCAACCCGGCTATTAAACAAGTAGCTGTAATGCTTACAAGGGATTTAATTGAGTATTAGCTATTCAAGAAGATTCAATCCTCAGATCGTAAATCTATTTGATACATTTTGCTGCAAAGTAATTTTGTTGTATAGCGTTTTTATTACTTCTGCCTAAATGACGTTGCAATAGTACCATTGTACCATTGCCGAAGTTGTCATCTATTGTATAATCAGTCCCGCTAGCGAAGACACGTTAGCTTGAATTTAGTCTTCTCTAGTGAGCTTGAGGAATCCAAACTTTGGAACGTGGTTAGGGTTTCAATAAATGTAGTCAATAGGTATAGACAGTGTCAATTAATAATCCAGTATATTTATATGTCCTATCTTAGTTTGAAACATTGGGTGAGAGCAGTAAGTGTAAAAAATGTTTATAAATTATTTCAATGACCGACTTTTAAACAACTATGCTCTCCAAATAATAAAATATTGTTGTTCAAAATAAAAATAATCTTGCAAATAAAATCTTGCAGAAGCTTTGACAAATCTAAGATATTCGCCAATACGTGCAAGACTGTGTTAGGTGGGATAATAGATTCAATCAAGCTACTTGAATGATCTGTTTTTGATATATTGACTGATTAGTTTTTAGGTGGAATTTTTTTTGACAGTACACACGACTTCACTCGTCTCTGGGATCAATAAATCACCTCCCAAAATATTTGTTATTTTGTAAGAAAATACTTTGTATAATACATATTATTTTTTTCCATTTAAAAGATTTCAAAATAAAAATCCCAAAAGAATGAAGAGGTATGCATTTAGTTTTTTAAGTGTAAGTAAGAGAAAGTACTGTTGCACAAAATGTATTTCGAAACGTGCTTTTTCCAACTTAAAAAAGTATTCCCAAATCTTTTGCTTTTTGATACACGCGTACAATAGGGATTACATCTAGTAGAACATATCTAAAAAAATATTTATTTGGTGTGAGATAATATAACGAAGAGAAAGCTCAATATCTTTAAAATGTATCTTTATTGATACATAGTATCCTTGCAATACTATGTCTTTTCAACAATTCGCAGAACAAATTTAAACAAAATACATATTTGCTTTGACTTTGTTTTTAAGTTAGTAAGATTTTAATGTAAACTGAAACAAATAAACAAAAACCAACGAAAGGAATCAAATGAATTGCGAATTGGATTGCGAAAACTCAATTTAAATTTAGTATTCTTGTGAGCCACATCCGTTGCCTTTATGCTCATCGTTCGTCACAGGCTAATTTTGCCACTTGCACATTTGCCACTTGAAACTGAAATGCGCTTCAATAACTGAAACTCGCAACTCGCAATCAGCGCGAAAACTTAAGTTTGCGGTACACATAATGCAACATTGAATTTTGGAGCTGTTAAATGCACTTCATAATTCCACACAGCACAGTTGATTGTTGGCGTTGCCTCCAAGTATTCCACCCGCTGTAGAGCTGATATATTGACAGCTTGACAAACCAAGTGGAATATTGTGAGTTGTGTATTGTTCACGGTACTGCACAGCAGAGATCTGTGATGGGAACTTCATAGTCAATGTGGTACGAAAATATTCGTCGTAGAAAGCCAATTTCATTATATCTCATGTTTCACTGCTGCAATATGCAAGTCGTTACCACAGCAGAAATTATCTACAGCCGCAAATATGAATTATAAAGCCGCAAATATGTGTGCAGTATTGTCATTTGCTATTGTCAATAATAATTGCACATTTGTTTAAAGGCAGTAAAATGTACACTTATGTTAAGTATGGCATAATGTAAGCAAATACTTTTATGTGAAATTATTACCAACTTTCATTTCTTCAAGCGATTTTACTTTGATCCCACCCAGAACCTATAATTATTTATTTATTGTATAATTTGAGTTTGAACCATTTATATATGAATTAATAAATAATTAAAAAATTTATTGTTACTTTATTGCTTTTTTTCAACATTTTCAATCATTCGTTGTAATAAGATTTAATACTCAATAAAATTATTGCTGTTGCCTCGTGCTTTGATTAAAAGTAAAGGCATTAAAAAGTTGGCTTCAACAATTTCACTAAGTTTCTTCATAAACTTAAGTAGCATTTATCGATTTCATTTCATCACTGCTCATAATCAGTAGCGAAGTGAATGCAGTGGAATTTACTGCTTTGGGTTCTTGGAAACGTAAAAAGTTTGGCAATTAAGTAACTGCCACAATGCCAGTGCAGGAACAGAAATATTAGAAGAACTTTGCAGTTTTGTGGAAACGTAATGATGCGTATATCCTTTTGGTTGTGGCTAAAAGTTGCTCGTATGCTGCGTCAAAGTTACCGCAAACTTAGCGTTCAATGCTAACATGTCCAATAAGAAATTATCCGCCATAATATTTTGGAAATACGTTCGAAATTAATATTCGTATGAGAACTTATAATCTTAATTAAAATTTTAATTTAAATGAAGTGGAGTGGAAATAATAAATGCGGTTTATTATTGACGTTTCAGTAAATGACACTCATAAAATAAATTTCGCAAAATAGATAAATATTAACAATCTATATAAATATGGATTTTAATATAACAATAAAGTTTTAAAACTACATAATAAACAATAAACTTAAAAACGAATGAATAGAGGAAAAATTGAACATTAATTTTTTTTTATGTCTATTTTGGTAATAACTCTGATACTACCAACAAAAATTATTATACATTAAAAATAACAAAAATCATTAGAAATAATATGGCAGTAACTCATACTATAGTACAGCAACACAAGTTTAAATATATTTGAGAAAAAATTCGGGGCTTCAATTAAGTACTTTTACATTAATCACTCATGTAGCAATAAAAAAATTTCAAAACTAAAGTCTGAAGGTAGCAGTAAGGGACTTATAATTTACTTCATAGAACTTGAAAATTTCTACGGGATATCCACTTATTAAACTACATCATATCGATTATTTCTGATTGCTTTCAATTCTTTTGAATTTTCTAATTAGAAAAATTTTGATAAATTTCGGAATCTAAACATATATGTTATGCACTTATATTCGTATGAACTATCGCCATTTGAAGATGAGATAAAGATATTAACAACTGTAGATTCCTCGTATTTTTCGATTGTTAGTTAAGTAAAACAGTACTTCCATTTTATAAACTGAAGGCATATTAAACTAGAGAATATTGTTTAAATTACAAATAACCCTAATTTAATTAGCTTAAGATACTTTTTTACTGAATACATAGGCGTAGGCAGTAACAAAATTAGAAAAGGCGTTAAAGTACTGACATGACAGAAACTGTTTCTCTGTTACTTTTTTACTGAATACATAGGCGTAGGCAGTAACAAAATTAGAGAAGGCGTTAAAGTACTGACATGACAGTAACTGTTTCTCTGTTTAGAGTGAGTTCCGCTCACATTCAAGCTATCTTTGTACTATATAATATGAATAATATATTAAATGGATACAAAGTACTTAATTTTTTGCTAAAAGTGTAACAACACATTACGATACTGCGCTCCTACCTAGCTCCGCTCATGTCAGAATACATCTAAAATTTGGTTTTATTGTGTTAGAGAATACTTGCTATTCAAAGAGCTTTTAAAAACAACAGTTTTATTAAAGATCTACCAATGTTTGACAAAAAGAAAATCTTTTAATGAAATTGTTTATGTATTAGGACAAGTGCACTTCAAAGATTCGCTATAGCTGATAAAAAGAAGCAAACTACTTATAAATTCTAGTAAGCTTGACTGCCAGTTTGTTAATAAAATGCTCCTATCTGACAACAGACATTTCCACTACCAAAGTTGTTATATGGTGCAAAGTATTAGAATATTGTGTTCTCTGATCTTGGTGATATAAGAGATATTAGAGAAGCCATGCTCAATTGCATTGTTTGCCAATTAAATAGCTATTATTATGCCAGATAATCTTTAGTATATTTGAAAAAAAAGTTGGTAGTTAGGTGTTACTTATTTAAGTAACGATGGTGGCATTAACAACTTATTCACCTATTCAACTCATATTTAGAAACTCATATTTTTTTCTTGAAATTCCTGAATTCTTGAAAACAGAGTGTATCTGTCAGCAATCTATATTTAAAATCTCTTATTCATAGAATATGTATCTCAGCGCATTTTAATACAACCAACACAATATGTTTATGATATGTACTTAACTAAAACGTAATAAATAATAACAAAATGTGTTCAAATGATGAAAATACTTAACATTTAATCCTTTGTTATTATCAGTAAACCAATGTAGGCCAAGTTCAACGAAATTTTTGTGTTTAATTTTATAAATAGATAAGCTTACTCGTAATACTATTTAATGCATGTGTAACAACATTTTCACTTTATATACATAATGGGATTAGCGCTAATTAAATAAAGTTGGTTTGAAATAATAATTTTTTAAAATAATAACCATTGTCTGTAAATATATACTTTTAAACATTCAAAATACAAGGACCTATATAAGCAAATAACTGACAATAAAATGAACCATAAGTATATGCAATTGTTATTATATTACTCTTATTTTCAAAAATAAATAAATTTACTATTTATTCATTAAGCGTGTTATGTCCACCAAACAGCATAATTCTCATAACCTATGGTGATGAGGATTATATATCTTCCTTTGAATCCATTGATGGAACGAGATAAAAAGCTTATTGTAATTAAAATTTCGTAATTTTAATTATATTTTTAATTTATTTCCAGTGTAAATAAAATTAATCATTGACATAAGATATGAATTTAACATCAAAGTCACTATAGCAATTAATCTGTAAGTTTGATAACTCAGACTACCGTTGAGGTTAACCACTGGATGAACTGTAAAAGCCACAGGCAAACTAAAATATAAATTAACTTATTTAAAGCAATAAGTCAAATAAACTTTTAACTTTCTTTCTTTTGAACAGACTTATAAATTTTTACCAAGCAATCTTCACTACATAAAAATACAAAAAAAAATATGAACTTTAAAAAAATTTAACATGTGATTTTAGACTGAGATTTGAAATAGAGTTCTTTAAACTTATTGTCTTGCAGAAAGTTGACATAAAACGACTGGCTTCAAAATTTCTAATCTTTTTAATTATATCTTTGGAACGCGGAGCATACAGGTTAGTTCAAATTTCTCTGGCAGCCTGTCTAATTGATCAACCAGTTTAGATACTGCAGTCCACTGTAATATCATTACTTTATACTGAACGTTAACAGTAAGATAAGATCCCGAAATCAATTTCGAGTACTTAATAAACCATAAGATATTTTTAATCTTTGCGCTGGACACGCTGCTGTTGGATAGTAAATGATTTAATTACCTCAGAAGTTCAGTTTGTCTTTGGTTAGACCTAGGCAACTGTTAAGAAAGTTTTATACTCTTTCTGCTTTCTCTTTATTTCAAAAATATCTACAAAATTCATAAGGGAACTCAGAGCCTAATAGCATATCTTTCAAATAGTCAGACTGTTTATGTAAGGCTTCTGTGTATCACCCAATGAGTGGATCCTTTGAATATTTCGGCAGAATATATAAAATTGTATAATCGATATTAATTTTATCTATCACAACTAAATAGTTATATAAAATAAATAAATTCAATAAAATGATTAAAGCTTAGTTTTATGATCTTTGTTTCTACTTTGCTTCTACATATATATTCAATTAATTCGATCAAAATTAAATCTATAACAAAAGTATATATATGAATTTATTACAGGGCTCTACAGATAAGCGTAGGTAATTTGTTGGCTACAAAATATTGCACTTTAGCATATGTAGAGGAATTTTTTATACTAATCTCAAAACATTTGTCGCAATTTTGCAAGTAAATCGTTCCTAAATACTTTCAACAAATAAATTGTGTACGAAGAATTACTCTAAGCTCACAAATGACATTATGTCTAACAAAATTAGATTTCGCTCTTTTGAAAAAAATTCAGTTATCGTTTTAATGGTCTTAAAAGACAAAATGAAAATAGCAAATATCCTCAAGATATTTATTCAGACCATTTCATAGAAGAAATTATTTCTTTCAAACTTCGTTTCATATAAGAAATTTGTTTATTTTTCTTACTTTTAGTCAATAGCTGCCAAAGTGTATACATTTGTTAATATTGCAAAGAAAAACTATTGAATATGAGTAGAATGTAAGATTTAGGACAAAAGTGTTAATGAATGTGTATTAAGCCTTTTGTTGTTCTAATTTATTTTTGCTTACTTAAACTAATTAAAAATTCAGATTTAATTAACTGCAACAGTTTAAGTTACCGTTTACTCAACTGATTTTGATTTGTTTTTCGAATTCAATTTAATATTAAAATTTGTTTTCACATAAAATTCGACACCAGTCTTTGTTATCCTCTCAATCTCTGTCAATTTTGTTTTCGCTTCAATGCCTTTGTCCTTGCATTGTGACAAACTGATTTGCATTTGTCCTTTCGCACGTACTTTATCTTCATTTAACGCAAATTTTAAATTATTTTAGGGTTCATTGATTACTTGGTTGCTCACAGTGATGTAGCATTTGGTTACGCTATTGTGTTTTAAGCTTTGTTTTCAACATCCTGACACTGTGGTGTGTTAATATAATATCTTTGACTTCGTCTTCTGTTCATGGCTTTAGCAAATATTTCTAGCTTCTGACAGACAAAATGGCTACAATGCTTTACTTGTACTTACACACAAACACCACTGCATCTGAGTATCTCAGTATCTTCGTGTTTGTTTGTTGTCAACAAGTTACGCTCCATTGCAGTCACCACGGAGTTCCAATGTATTGACGGAAATGAAAGCACGTTAACTACTTGAAGCCATGCTGTTTACACAGAAATATCAGGAAGCAATAATCATTATGTCAAAAAATTTAAGTACTAAGTAAAGTTTCCAGTAAAAATGAAAATTTTTAAAAACTAGAAAACGTTTTAATATATAATAAAATTATTTATATAAAGTATAAAATTAATTTTATAAAACATAAACTAACCAAATGCACTATCTGCTTTTCCTTAAATTAATTTCTGGTACTTGATTATTTTAAAATTTTCTAATACTAATGAAATATTTCTTCTTTACTCTTCGTAGAGCGTCCCTTACGTATTTTACATGTGTGGTTCAGATTTGATCACCATGCTTCGGCAGCATCTTTAACCGCCAAAGACAAGAAAAATGGATGAAAAGCAAGTAACTAGAAGAGGACATCTCAGACAGTAAAGATATACACGCAGTGTGAGTAGTGGATTTGAAGAACTGAAGATATTAATCAATCCTGCACACATTTAATTTATATTAAAATCGAAACCCATGATGTATTAAATTTGTTTTTGTAAAATATTCTAACAGTTAACTTTAGTAAAATAAAATGCTATATTTACACATATTACATTATTCGTTACACTAATCGCTGAACCACTTAACATGTCGTTTACCTATCTAGGCTACTACTAACTCTTTTTTCACCTTCTATAACAAATTATTATAATGTTACCGATCATCTCGTTAGGTGGTAAAATTAAGTCAAGAGCTTACTTTATAAAGTCAATTCTCATTTACTATTCCTTATGACCAAAGTAATTTTCCTTACGAGCAGACAATAGCATTTTAAGCACTCTTTGATATATATCTAATTCTAGGGCTTCCATTTTTTATTTGATTTATTTTTAGAACACCTTCATTTCAATTGCAAATAAAGCTGTTGGGATCACCAATGAGTAAAATTACTTCGATTAATTAAGATTTACATATTTGCTGATAGTTTTATCATTCCATATTTTTATCCATTTTATTGTAATAGATTATTTCATTGAATTTATTTTCATTAAATTTATTTAACTTAATAATTAATTAATATAAACGGATATATATGTTTTAAGGAAGTCTAAATTGTTGTGTTTGTGAACAGCATCGTAGTCTGCAATTATTTTGACATTTAGTTGATTATTACTGACTTGATCAATTATAATAACTTTATGAACTTGTTGACATCTGAATGTGGATATCGACCGTTGGAATGAATATTTTTCTATCTGATGGTTATTTCTTCTCTGTCGCTTCATTGTTATGAGAAGAGAATTTCACCATTTATAAAAGACAACTTATACACCCAAGTCTTTTCTTGATGACGATTTAGTATGACCGACATAACAAAATTAGACGAGACTTCAATGCGCGTTTACTCTCTCTATGATTTGATTTCTTTTTCTTTGTTTATATATCTATCTAAGTCCATCTCTCTCTTCCTATCTCCCTCTCTATATCTCTCTGTCTCCTAACTCTTCCTCTGTTTCTCTCAATAGGTATCTTTAAATGTGAATAAATAAAGATCAGTTTTGAAATATTTCTTGTATTAGAATTTGATATGTAAATATCAATTAGTGTTCAGAATTACTCTAATTTTTTCTTCTATATTCTTAACACTTTCCAATTCCATAAAGCATCTTTCATTCTACATTAATTCTCTTACTTCACACAAACACAAACACTTCTAATTCTCTTCTGTATTCCAGATTTGTGTTAACACATTTTAACAAATTTTTAAATGGAAGCGACTCCTCTGACTGTTACATAAACGTTGTTACAGATTAAACACCGTAATGATAATCATGCTCCAACAACGACTTTAATCGTCCAATAAATTTTTTATGTATGGCAGTTCACTTCCATCCCCCATAGTTGTCCCTAAACACAAATATCACATTAAAACATAAATAAAGAAAACACAATGCTTTAATATCACATCATCTTGTTTCAACACAGTAAAATGACGTACACAAAAAAACTCAATGGTGATAAAATGGTACAACGAAGCTGATGAAAACTTCAATCTAAATTTAAATCGAAAAATTAGAAAAAAATTCAATAGATAAAAAACTGCGGTTAAATTTAAATTTAATGAAAATATTCACACTTGCTGCTTTTTTCGGTTATACTTGACATAGTGATTTGGGCGTTAAAATATCTCACCACACAAAAACCACATAACGATATAATTATTTATATATGCAAATACTGTATATTAATTTTATTTGAATTCGCGTTGATATAAATCATTAATTTATTTTATTTTAATTACCTGTTATACATATATGTATACTCTCAGTCACATTTATTAATATGTAGATCAATATTACATAGTTAACATGGTTTTAAAAAGCATACTTGTTAGATAGATTACATATCCAGTGCTTATATTGCTATGAGCATTTAATTATCCACTTGGCGCATATATAAAAAGTTTTTAAATATATACAGAAATTTATTTAATCAATGTGCATATAAATTTATATTTCAATTTCAGAATTTTACGCCTCTATAACTGTTATATTTCATAATTCAAATTTTTATTCATTTCATTTTAATACTTGAAATAAAGAATTTCACATTATTTTAATGAGGCAAGTAGACGAAATTTATGCAAACAAATTATTTGTGTATTTTTGATTTTTATTTTTAATTTGTTTGAAAAGGACATTCTACCCAAAGGCGAAATCAAATTCTTTTTAATAAATTATGTTTTATTATTTATTTCCGTTTTCTTTACCGAATGAATTTCAATTTTGTTTCAAATCAACATATTTTGCTACAAACTACGCAAAAGTAATTTTTTCTGAAATATTTATCAAGATTTTAAGCAAATTGCATTTTATGTTAAAATTGGTAGAAAGTTTGTATACAAAAATGTTACTCATACGCCATGTGGAATATTAAGTTATTGAGAACCTAACACAATGGCCTGTTATTTTTGTACTTTAAATAAATAATGTTAAGAAATTTTCATTATGTTTATTATATGAATTCGTAATTTGTCTTGTTTTTATATAGTTCACTTGAGATAAATATCTTAATCCTTTATTAATATAATTCAGATATATTTTAGGTTTTGGCACAATTTTAAAATATCGTTATTAACAAATTTTAGAATAAATCTAAAATATTTACGATTTTTAATTAATTTACTTCAAAGCTTCATATAATTGAAATAAAATACATACTAACTACCAAGACTGTTATTGTCATTAATATTTTTATAGACATTGTTTCACTGTTCTATAGTGAGATTAGATTAAGGGATCATTACGGGTTCATTATAATACCATTACGCGACTCAGACTCTTAACCATTGTTACTGTTTTTACTTAAAGAGCAACACATCCTCTAAGAGCGCAGGATGTCTTGAATACACTCGTAAGAAAGCTGTTATGATTGACTCAGAACTTAACCAAGTGACTTAAATCCTACGGGTCTATTTTAACATCATTTCACAATATAGAATATTACCTGGTTTTAATAACAATATCCTTAAAAAGCGTAAAATGTGTTGAATTCTATAAAGGATATATATATATGATACCTTTCTTAACGAACACACTGCTTCTTCCCACTCATGCAACTATCAGTGCACCGTCCTTTTAAATAAGAAACTTTTAAGTGAGTTGTACGAGGCTCATTTTCTTTAAAGACAAGAAAACTCTAGCATATGCTTTTGGAATCTAATACATTTTTACATCACTTGTTATTGGTTAATTCATATGGAGCAGTAACATAGAGAATACTCCAACTAATGTATCTTAAAATAACTATGTATATAATATATATAATTTTTTGTTGTTTCTTTTGTATTTTACTATGATTTGTTTGCATTTTACTGTATTTAGTCATTTTTATTGCTTGCAGTGCCTAATATGTTTATGTTTATATATGTGTTTAGCTGGCATAATTATTGGAAATATCACTGATGATTTGAAAATTTGATTTTTTTAAATTTGATTATATGAATTAGTCAGGAATCAAAATTTAAATGTTTCAAGTGTGGTGTTTATTTCCAATCGGTGCATATATATTCGTGCAATGATAAGTAAATAATAATACAACTATAGCTTATAATTCTATTATTGTAGAAGCTTATTCTTCTATATAACTTATATAAGCATATAAGTAAGAACAACTTATATTGAAGTTTTTATATAATAGCTTAGAGCAGCTATAGCTTGTAAACAAATTATTATTAACACTTTAAATAACTATTCATTTCAAATTATAATTTTAATAGAGAGCAAAAGTCCTACCTAACCTAGTAGTAATCATCAAGCTGTTATTTAATTTTAATTAAACTATCATTTTACTAATTATATATAAATACACTCAAAACTTTTTATTTATTTATTATAAGTAATGATTTATTGATTTTGGCTTTATCTTTAATTAATTATTATTTTCGAATCATTATAAGTGTTTCGAGTAAGTAGTACGGCATTTGCTTTTACAAAATTAATTGTTTCATACAATAACGGAATTCATATGTAATTAAATTGTAACTCAATATGCACTAATTTCCTAATTTTCATTAAATATTAATATGCCATTAAATCCTATTAAAACATTCTTATTAACATTAAAGTATACTTATTAAATTTTTCATAAAAATTTCACATTTCTTCCAAACACCACAGCCAGATGCTTCCACATCGGATTCATAGCCTTGCTTCTGAATTATGAATGAAAATTTGTAAGCGTACCTGTATGGAAATGCTTTTCCACTGAGTTATGAGCATTTCAGAAAAGCTGTTCAGTTACGACAAGGACGTCAAATGAACTTGAACTTTGTTACAACGCAAGAACAGAAATAAAAAAAAAAATTACGAACGAATTTAAAAAAATATCATAATTACGACTACAACAAGAACAAGAGCAACAACAATACTAAAAAGGATATAAAATTATTAATAACAATGATGTTAAGGTTCGTTGGCAGGTTCATATTGTCACCAGCTGCAGTTGCCATGACAGAAACATGTATGAATTTGTAAAAATTTTAAAGGAATTCCTTTCTGACACATACGCGTGCCAAGATACAAGTAAATAATTACACATACATATATATCATTAAATAAATACGGATATATACAAATTAATATGTATTTGTAATAGAAACATTTTTGGAATATGTAAATACTTAGGAAATTCTTTCTCATTACCATTTTGATTGCTATCAAGGCGCATTATAAAATATTCTTTATATTTTGAATTAATTACAAAAAATACTTCTTTTGATTTCTCCTTCCATGCCATTGTTACCATGAGAATAGAGATTTAGAATAAGCAGATTCGACATTTTTGTATTTATTTGAATGACAGCTGAATAACAGATTAGGACTTAAGTAAGTAATTGGAATTTTAATGAGAATTTTATTATTGTAGTGTAAATAATTAAAACATTGACTTCAATGTGGTTTTAATATATTTCATTTTAAAGCATTGAATTAATACTCGTATCTGGGATACACTTTCATTTATATAAAATTCCTAAGAACATTTGTAACAGATGTCAAAATAAGTTAATTAAAACTTTAATGTTACCATGACATTATAATTTTTTTATAAAATGAAATAGAAAGAATTTTAAGTTTTAAACTTGTGAATTATTGATAACTGAAATTTGACTCAAATATTTTAAACTCACAAAAATATATTTACATATTTTGAATTGAATTTAGAACAAGAAAAAAAGACTCAATTTAATTTCAAGTTCATATAGCCAACTGGGGCAAATTGTCGCTTACAATCTGGATGACTGCCTCATGCACTATCATGCAAAACTAATTATTCAAGATTGTCTTTCTTCTATGCACATCTTACATTAAATAGAAAAAAAATAAGATTTTAATTTGAATTTAATTCTAAAGTTAAATATGTTGAAAGAAATTATTTTTAAATAGAAACGCTTTTGAAAAGAAAGGATAATAACTAACAAATATTTATTTTATAATTAAATGAATATTTGGCTCACAATACAGCTATTTTAAATATTGTGAAATATTTAACTACAATGGAAAATAATACCTGTACTTAATTTTCTATAACTAAAACTTAGTTTTTTATTGAGACCTGTGGTGTATAAATTTAAAGATCGATTTTGGAAAAATCAGAATAAAAGAATATTAAGAATTTACTCTTTATCAGAATAAAGAATAAAAATTAATGAAACTAATAAAAATGCCAGCTAGAAACTGCATAAAACCAGGCTCTGAGAAGACTTTTAAAGGTACCATGGCACATTAGGACAAATGACATCCTCAGGGAGCTCAAGATTGATCCTATCAAAGAATACATAAAGGATAAAGGCCTGAAATTATTTATGAAAACTGACAGGCCGACCAACACCGCGTTATCGAATCTCAGAATAGTTACAGGCTCCTCAGGGTGGTGTGCAGATGTGAGATCAAACAATAATCCAGTCAAGGCGTAAAGAGGGGTTTTGAAGATACCTCGAGTTAATAAAGAGTAAAACTGCTAAAGTGCAATGACTCAAACAGCTTCAACATAATAATAAGAAAATAGCAATATTATTATAAATTCAAAAATGATTCAAAACCAATAAATTATTCTCTTGATCATTTTATTTTAATCATTTACATATTTAACTTTAAAGACTAAATGATTTCTACTGAACATATGTATAAGTTTATTAAAACATCTTCTCTTAAAAATTTTATTATACACACTGCTGCTTTGAACTTGAACTAAGGAACTACAATAGTTACAGTTGCTAATAGTAAATATAAACCTTTTAAAAAATTGATGAAAATACACATGTAATAAAAGTGCCTAATAACTCTATCCATACATATATTATAAGAAATTTGAATATCATGATTTTGCTAAAAATAGTGCATAAATATGAACTCTCTTACATTCCTTTTAAGTAAAAAAATTTGTACTCATCGTTGTAGAAAAAACAACAAAGTAAAAACAAATTAAATTTGCATATTACATTAAAACAGAACATTTTATTTATATTAACTTAAAAATGATGTGTTGTTTACTATCAAATGTCGGCGCACAGGTGCTTATAAAAAGTTCAAGAAAATATGCATGAAAAGCTGTTTTCTAGAACATGTGTTACCCTACTTAAAAGCATATGAAAAGTCATTTTATATTAAGATTCTATAAAAATACGAATATATTAGAAAACCTATTCAACGCACATTTACAAATTATGTAGGTATCTTATTCAGCTTACGGTTTTTACTACGTTATGACATTCAATATATCAATAAACCTTGTATTTCAATTACTCAGCATATATATAATTGAGGTTATGATGTTAAACTAAGGATTAAAACGTTCTTTCTACCTCTGAACGTGAATAACTATTTATATATCAAATACATTTAAGGTTCATCCTACGTAAATACCTAGTAGTAATATTTAAATTGACATTGACAGGTATTGATGTTAACAAAGGTAAAAGTCGTAACAGCTTAAAGATACTTCAGTTCATGCAAATTAAAACGAATTTATGAGCTGAGGATATTTAATTGAAAGCTTCTAAATAAATAACTGAAGGGTTGTAAAAGTCATAATTTGTAATTTTTGCAATATACATATAATAAATCAAAAATAATTAATATTGCACCGTTTAAAATATCTATTGAACATAACACTATTTTTTAATAATTTAATAGCATTTATATTATTTCTGGAAGCTTCTTGTGTACACATGTAATCAGCTATAAACAAGTTTCATGTTTAAAAAAATTATAATTAAGTTACTTATAAACTTTTAAATTATTTTTGCTTGCTGAGTAGAGAGATGATAAGGTCATCAACTAACTTGCAGATTACACTTGTGGACTGTTCAAATCCATAACCGGATAATGTTATTACAAAATTGTTATTGAACGTAAACGTTAACAGCTTTAAATTTTCAAAATAATTTAATATTATATAAAAAAGTTCTTAATATTATAAATGTTCACAGTATGCTATTTATAAGACAAAAATTTACATATTAAAAATATATAACAATTTTTTTTTATGTTTCACAATTAAGTTGTCACACAATTAATTATTCATATCTGAGCAACACACAATTTATTATTAAGTTATTAATTCATTTTACGGAATTAAATATAGAAAATTTAAAAATTTAAAAAAGAGTACGAAATGAATATATATTAAAATAATTTATGCATTTAAGCAGAATATTCCATCAGAAGTCATTGCATGCGAATTGAAAAACCCGCCTTGTATAAAAATATTGAAGACCAGAGTGCGGAAAATTGTTTTTACTACTTTTTAGGCTCTATTTTGAAAAAATATATTGCAGTTTTAAAATAAAAATGTTTTTAAAGCTTTGCTGTTTATAACAAACATTGAAATATTTCCCATACTTGTACCTTAGAATAAAAAGTGGGAAAAAATCTGGTATGTATCATAAAATTAAAACCACATTAATTAATTAGTATCTTGGGAAATGAAGAAAATTACATTCAAGATGTTTATAGAAATTTAAAACCCATAATAACATATGACTTACTAACACATTCCAAATTATATCTAACGAACTGTTATTAATATTCCCCAACGGAGCGGAGCACTGCAACCATTATTAATATTTTTTGTCGGCCGTTGAGAACCACTTAATGTCAGAAGGGGAGAGTAGTTCTCGACCCAGTGATCTCCTCCTGATTCAGATCAATGCTGGGCAATCCCAGAGAATGTGACTGGAAGTCTCGTTTGCTTCTAAGGAGAGTCGACAATCTATCTTTTCGGACAGACCCATTTTGTTAAAGTGATACTGCAGTCCATTGTGACCTGTTAAATATCCCACTAACAATCTCAACTCTGTTCTCCTGAAAAAGGATATCTTTCCATAACTATAGGGTTGAACCAGCTCTTTAACCTGACGATTACCTGGAATGTCCAGCCAGTAACGATTTCTTTCGGCTGAAAACCATTTATCAATCAGAGACCTAGTTGTAGACCAACTTAATCCACAATATGGCTCGGATCCTTAGATTTTAATGGCAGATACTGAATAGAAGATAATGATAAGCAATTTCTACAAAAAATAAAAACTTGGCAGTAAAACCCTAAATTCGATCCGTATATTTTTTATATACGTCTTAAACACCAGAAAATGATTCTAACGTATGACAAATACAAGGTGTTTTAGTTACATGTTATGAGTGTTAATCATATTTCAAAATACATATTTTAGAATCTGCAAAAAATATTCAGGAACGACAATGTGAATGTCAAAATGGTAATAATTTAAAATGAAAACGAATCGTCTGTACCTAACAAGGAAGCACTATTAGTCATTATGTAGTTTATTCTAGAAAAAATATTAAAATCAGTCTGCACTTACATTTTGTCACACATATTTATATATAATACTTCAAAAAGAAATGAATGATATACACAAATTACCATTAAATTAAGCTACAACTGCACCTCATAAATTTAAAACATTCTATTTAGTAGTAAATTATTATCTGTCTCACAGCGTGCACGATCCATTAATATTAATTACAATCACATGTCGCTCATACGCAGTGTAGGCCATGTAAATGGATTCTTGAAGAAAACTAATTGTACAACAAATTTGCAGAAAGCAAATATATTCTGAGTCATTCTATGGCTCTTGTAAATTTCAAATTGCTTTATTTCATTTCACTTCACCTTCACTAAGGAAGAATATGCTAAAAACTTATTTTATATAATTTTACTACTTACCGGATGCTGCTTTATTTTGCAAGTTATGTAAATTGTATGTTTACATTTGCAAGTATGTGGATATGTTTTATGTATGTGAAAGTTTTTGATTGGGGAAGAAGAAAAAAAGAAAAATATTATTTAATATAAAAACTTTATCTGGACTCAAAATGAGTCTTCAGCTATTTAAAAATATTATGTATCTACCAACTTTTTAGAAGCACTACAGTACATAAAATTTACATAATTGAAAGTTAAGTGATATAAAGCGAAAACTAAGTAGCAAGGGGAGCAAAAGTTAATAAAGTGAAAATATATTAATGTCAAAGCTCTAGTTCTATGTGACTAACAATTTAATGCTTAATTGTTGGCTAAAAGTGTAATAAAAAATTGTAATGCATATAAATTTTCAAACAAAAACCGCACCTTTTCTAATTAAAATAACACAGAGAAGTATTTATTAGAAAAGTTTTGAAAATGTTATAAAAAATACTACATACTAAGTGCTTTAAGAACATTATAGAATGAACTATTTTGTACACTACTGACAGTCTATAGATTTAAAAAAAAATTAAAACTTATTAAAGTTTTTATGTGCAAAGCAAAATAAAACCTTATTTCTGCAGCAAAATTGGCGTAAAAATTTAATAAATGTGAGTCGTCGAACATTTTATCAAATTAGCATAAAAATGATCGATTTTCAATATTCTTCACAAACACGCAACTATATGAATTATTACCTACAATATGAGCAGTATACACTTATCGAAAATGGCATCAAATAATATACCAATATTTTTCAAGCTTTAAAAGGGTTCCATCAACCTGCATAGTCGATTAAATGTCGAAACATTTTGGGACTTCACAAAACTGTAACATATTTTCCGATTTCCTCTTTTTCGCTGTTTGATTTTTCAATTTTCACATAACAAATCCGATTTTCGAATATTTCAAGCATGCATTGTTTCAATTCAAGAGCAACGAATTTTAAACCTTCTCCTACATTGATACACCCTTGTATCCTCTCTTCCGTAACAAAAAATTTGTGGTGATGGGTTTTGATATTATTCAATTTCAATGATTTCCCAAATGTAACTTAAATTTGTGCGCATAAATTTTAATAATAATAATCACGAAATGAAAGTATGGAAGTAGACGAACGAGAACAGATGTTTTTTTCAAGTGCCATGTAAAGATACAATAAAACTGTTGGTCCTCAAGACTAACAATTTCGAAGAAAAGATTTAGTGTTCAAAGAAAGATTTGTTTATTTCATGAATAGATTTCAATACAAACAGACCAAGCAATACTTTAATGGATTTTCTTTTGTTGCTTAAGAGCAAAGGTTCTGATTCATCTCAATGAATTATGCATAACTCTACAAAAAAAATCTCATAAAGAAAATAAAATTTGGGAAAAACTTATTTAAGCATATTTTTCAAATATTTTACAAATTAAATCTGCTTACTAAATTGTTTCAATTTGCAGAAGCCAAAAAATAATAAGTATGATAAAGAGACTTATCATAGCATATAAAAGATATTTTATGATTTATTTGAAATAAATTGTATTGAAAGATTAAAATAATAAAATAAATAGAAATTTAATATTTTAAATTGCAAAAATTTTCTAAATTAAATAGAAATAAAAAATAAATAAATAAATTTTATTCATAATAATAGAAAAGAAATTCAAATCATGCTGTTTACTTTGTAATTAATTTAAATATTTCTGTACATAAAAATATACATTAATATTTAATTACATATTAAGTCCTTTAGTAGAAACGAAACTCTTTATTAAACGAAATTTGCTAACATTATTTATAACAAGTCCCTCCCCAAAAGCTTTGATTAATAAAAATCTATCTATAGCTATTTTCAACTTTTTTTTAAAGAAATTTTGAGCAGAAGAAAAAGTAAATGAATTGTTTTTTTAATAACAATAAAAATTTTCGAAAGTTTACAATAACAGAGTCATTATAGTGAAATAGCAAAATTATATACATATCAAGTTAAATTAGCAAAAACTATCATCCACATGTGATTCAAACTGTAGAAATATAGAACATTTAGGTATATCCTAAGGACACTTTAAAAAATTCTTCAAATTTTGTGTCAAGAGTAATTTTAAAAACCCTAAAACTATTATATTACAATTAATTCCTATGACGTATTACTTTTATCTACCGGAATAGAACCTATCTTTTGAACTTTGTATTCTTTATCAAAAGTATCCTTAAGTCAAATATCTAAATTTATATAAATCAAATCATTTCCGAAAATCATGGCCCAATCCAAATATCAACCTTATGATAACTTTATCAAAAACAATATTTAAGAAGAAAAAGAAGTTAATATCCACTCTATCCAGTTAAATAGTTGTTTAACATAATATCTCCTTAGCATATACCAATAAGCTAAGTACCAAGTATTCAGTAAGGACTACTGAATATGATTTATTTGTTATTAGAAGGGACAGTAGTATACTATGGCCTATGAAATCTATTGTCCTATAAAGAATTGGTGATAGCAGCATAAAAAAAAAGAGACAAATGAATTATACGTAGCTTTAAAAATAAAATATGAGGTGATAAAATATTCAGTAAAAATTTTCAATTGTTTTTATCATAGTTAAATATGTAATAGGGTATATTTAGATTAAGTGAATTAGTAAGTTCATAATTTAGTTAAAAAATTTATTCCTTCTAATTGCACTAATTTTAATTTCAAACAAGCTTAGCTAAATATTTGTATACATACTTTTACTGTATCAGCTTCAATTAAATTGTGTATTTGTGCTATTCAGAAACATACCAAACCTTTTATTAAATTTTTAGTAAACCTCAACTGAAACATGGAAAGAAAATCTAACCGAACAAACTCAAATATTACTAATTCAATAGAATCAACAACTGTTCTGAACATTCTTTTTAAGCTAACAGGATATGTGTTGGTGTACACCAGATTACACACTTCGATGGAAACGCACCCATTTACAAATATGTATAGAAATATGCATACTATCAAAATATCAAAGCAGTAAAGGTATTAAAGATTGTAACTTGTATAAACAGTCTTGTGAGATTTCATTGTATTTCCAAAACATATTAAATAGCCCAAAGCGAACCCTTTACTCTATTTAATACCAGAGAAAATAAAACCAAAAATAAAGTGAAACTTTTTCTATAACAAAAAAAAAAAAAATAAATAAATGCTGAGCCAACCCACAGCGAGAAAATATAGTTTGCTGTTAATGAAGCCACAAAGTTCATATAGAAAATTATAATTTTATGTGAGTTTCTTAATTTAATTAAATCGCAAATTATTCCGAAATTTCATTTTGACACCAAAACTAGAAAAAAATTACTTTCTGCGTTATATGCTTGTCAAGAATAGACGAAAATTTCATTATTTTGGGGTGACATATTTTTAATTTAATTTTACTATTTTGCTGCATGTACATATTTCCGTTCCTTCAGGACATTTCAAGTTCAATTTAGCAAATGTAAAGGCTCACACCCCGAAACAATCGATAATCTTGGTCTATTGAAAAATTATATGTGCACTCGGAAACTTTCGGGCTTAGTTTGACAAACAATTTCGTTTGTTTTTCTTCTTCTTGTCAGACTTTTGAGCGATTTTTTCCAATTTCTATGCTGGTATTAAGCGATTGATGTGTTCTTGTCAGAATTTATTGAATTTGTGCTTTTTTGTTTTGAGTACTTCAGAGTTTATTAAAGATGATGAAATCAAAATAAAGAGCTTGATATGTTTTTATACATTTTTGCAGTCAGCATATATTTTATGAAATTCTACTCAGTTCATATGAAATCTTCAAGTATGTATACCAAACGTATATTGGAAATCGGAAAATAAGAATGTATTAAGGAAATCATGAGAAAAGCTGTTAACAAAATTCTCTAATATTTTGTAATATTATGTATTAAATTTATTCTGTTTCTAAGAAAGTCTGATAAAACATAAACGTTCATAATATATTGAAATTTAACATAAATAGGGTTTTACATAAATGTGTAATAAAAATTAATAAAATAATACCCAAAAGCTCTCTGATCTTATAGGAATTAAAGAAACTAATGAATAAGATTAGGACTTTATACTATAAAAAGAACTGAGATTAAATAAACATAAATTTTTTTCCCTTAATTTGATAGTTATCTTTTAATTAGATAAGTAATAGATTAGATTAAATAGTTATAAGGAACTCTAGTTCAATTCCTCTTGATGATAACTCAAGCTTTTTAAAGAATATTAAACGGATTCAAGACCTCACTTCAAACAGCATTTAATGTTTTACTAAAAGTTTGAGACGGTCTCAAAATCTCTAGATCTTATACGATAGTACAATAGACCGACAGAGCTAAGAGGATCCCTAAAATCGCCATTATAACCTAACTAACATAGTAGTAGAAAATGGATGAGCAATTATAGTTCAAGAAAGTGCTTAATATTACGGTATACGTTAGATGTATATATAATCACAGAAAATAGAAAAAATCTAAGCATAAGTAAGAGCAAAAATGATAAAATTATTTGTTAAAATTAATATATATATAAACAGGTATAACAATGACGTGGAGTAAATGTATGAACTGTAAATAGTGTTATGAAAATAAAGTACCAAGTAAATCCGTGCCACTGGCATAAAAAAAATGTATAAGGCGAGTTGAGCTGGAACCATTCACGAGAGAAAGACGGTATATGCGGAAAATAGTACCTGTAATTTTAACTTTATATTATCCTATCAATTTGTCAAATAGTTCAGTCTACAGATGTTATTTATTAAAAAAACTATTACAAAATCTTACACTAATATCAAGCACGAAAAAGCTGATAAAATTGGTAAGCTCAAGGATGGTTCACACAAATATACTATATAATTTTTCCAAATCATTAAAATACATATTCCAAATTTTAACTAGTGGGTTTAATACTTGTTTCTATTATGGTACGTACACTGTTGTTAAATAAAACACTATGTGATTTTAACTCATTATTATTTTAATTCTAGAAATTAATGTCATTTAATGAATAATAAACTTGCTACATATGCTACATATCTTTAATAATACTAAATGCAAGTAAAAGTACTTCAGATTTCATTCAGCAATAAAAATTTATTATTGTAGAAAAATTTTGTTTGAGTTTTAAAATGTATATAAAAAATTGTTAGCTAATAAAAACACTACAAAAAATATTTTTAAATTTTCCATTCAGCTGCATGCATAGTTAAAATATTAGAGCAAACTTTAAGACACTTGAAAAGTATATTTTTTTTCGTAGTAAAAGTATGAAGTGATTGGAAAAAAACTCTACCTTTTATAGCAGAATAACTTTCTGTAAATTATTTAAATAGCTTTCGATATTATGGCCATACAAAAATGCAGCAGAGTAGAGCCAAAATTGTAAAATAAATATATCTACATACTTATAAAAAATAGAACAAATTCAGCTAACAGTTAAAGTTGTTAGTATAAAGTTATACTAATATGTATGCAAAATTATGTACTTAAAGTTGGTAAACTTACCCCGATACGTCCAAGGAGGAGAGCATCCATTTCGCCGCCAATCTGTGAAACCGGCACCGTTGTTATGACGGAAACTGTGGGCTCGTGTTGTACACTTAAGTCGACAGACATTTTTGTGCGGATTTAAACTTTTTATTATGGATATTTAAAAAATTATTTGTTTTTTTAGTTTTTAGTTTTTTCTTTTTTTGATTTTGTACAATAGTTTTAAAGTTCTGAGTTCCCACGGAATTTTATTATAACTTTTTTTTGTTAATTTTTTTTTTTGTATATTTTTTATAAAAATAGTTTTTAATGCAGTGCAATTGAAGCTTTTAAAAATTTGCTAAAGTATATAAAAGTTATTATACTCAATTTTATTGTGCTTTTTGTAAAATAAACTACAAATAAAAAGTTTATTTGTTTGAATTAGAAATTCTTACTATTTTCAAAGAAATTAAAAATAAAGTTTAGTTTTTAATTACTGAACTTTATATTAATGTTTGTGATATTATAAGATGCCATATTAAAGTGTTTAAGATGTTAATTTTATATTAATGTTTACATATATATTTTTAATTCTGTACGCAGTTCATAGTAATCAGTTTAAATGTACAAAGCTTTTAATACAATTTTTTATTAAAATTTGAAACCTTTTTTATCATTTTATCATATATTAAATATCTTATATTTATTATCTTATATTTTATATTTTTATTTATATATTATATTTATCTTATAGTTGAGTGCAAGGTCATTCAAAGCAAGTCTTCCACAGAGTAGTGTTTTGGAACCAATTTTGTACACTATAAGCTTTTCTTCACATATATTTGTGGGTTACTATGTACTCACAGATGATAACATATCTTACTTATGATGCTTATAATAATGTTTTAAGCCAAATCACCTAACATTGCATCTAGTAGAGTAGTAGAGAAAAAATGAACTCTATAAATACTTGACGTGAAATTCTAGGAAAAAGTCAATACCGAAAAATCTTCTTATTTAAGATTTTGTATGTGGCGTGGAATATACACTTTTCAGAGTTATTTTAAAGACGCTAATCCCAATGCGTATCAGTCTTTAATACTTCTCCTACCAACAAGATAGAAGACCAACTTGTAAAAAACACATACAAGCTCAAAACAAACAGATAATCTGAAAACAAAATATGATGTACTGTTGTGGCTGGGTCCAGGTCTAAGCATTCACATTAAATTTTTCTTATACACAGCTTTTATAGCACCCATCTGAATATATATAATACATACTTCAGAAATTTTTTCATACACTGCGAACTAAAAATTGAGCAACTGTATTTCGCGTGGAGATCTTGTTTAAGAGAACTAAAGTTCCGTCTCTACAACGGAAGAAACGGTAGACGTAAACGTTCACTCCGCTTTCTGAAAATGTTTTGGATATTTAAATAAATATTTACTCGTAGTATACTTTAATAAATTAGCAATTATTTATGGTTTATCGTAGTATACTTCAATTAATTGCCAATTATTTATGGTTTGTAATTCATATTGTTTGTACTAAAGATCAATTACCACAAATGAAGCAAATATTGCCGGCAACATTTTCTGATAACTGATAGCCTTAATAAAACCTTCGTCTATAAGAAGCACATTTTGTTTATATACAAATGCTCTATAAACGCAACAATTTCTTGAACGGAGCTGTAGAACATAGATAAAATGCTTAATATGTTCAAAATGATTGAGTTCAGTACCATTAGAAACTAAATATTTTATCCACAAAGAAATGTTCTTTATATTAAAGATAAGATTCGACATTAAAATCCTATCTATATATATCTTGACAGATTTAGCAATCACAGAAACTTATTAGATATACCTATATGCCAAAATCGAAGCAAAATTAATGTCAAAGACTCGATAGATTATATATCTTAGATTACCCATTAAAATAATTATAAATTAAATTACAATTATTTATAATAATTTGAGTGTTGATGTATTACAATTATCAATAATTATTAAATAAATTTTACTAAAAAATTGTGAATTTGAAATTAAAAATATAACAAACATTGTATAAAAAAAATACTTATTTTAAAATATAATATTAATAATTAGTAGACATAAATGAACACGTTAATTTTAATTTTATAAAATTAATTTAATAAATTAAGTAAAAAAATGAAATTGTATATGGATTGCAATATTATACACACACTATAAATACTTAGAAATATATATGGGATATTACATACTTTTGAAATATTTGTAGCTTATTTTAATTATTTTTAAAGTTTATTTTTAAATATTTAACTTAATATATAATTTATAATAAAATACATACATCAATTTTTTTTACAAATTTAACGAAATATTCTCGACTTCCCGTCTTTAATGCTAAACCCAACTGAGTTGTTGTATCCTATGGCATGACTGTTGTTCTTTGTTCCTTGAGGATTTAAGAACTGTTAAAAAACTCTTCCGTAGCGCAGAGTAAATTTAGGATAGAAAACAGTTTTTAAATGCACAGTGACTTTTGCACAAGGTTAACACGTATTTGCAAAGTCTTTAAAGTGTGCATATTTTAAGTATCCTTTAACCAAATGCAGATGAAGTATTTATCCGCATTTGCTGTATGCAAACACAAAAAGGAACAAAAATGATACAAAAAAAAAAAATTCTAGGTCAAAGTCTTGCACAAAGAACTGCAGAAATATGTAAAGGTAACAAGTTTAAGTGCACTTTCCAACGAATTTCACGAACAAAAACTGCACAATATAAGATGAAATGTTGCTTTAGTGGGAGTGTGTTAAAAGATGAAATTATTTATGCAATTTTCTTCTACGCGATAGTGATAACGAAGCATAAACTTTTCATACATTTAAGTTAACCCAAAGCAATTACATGAATACTAAACACGCGAACAAGGCTACACACATACTACTTTACTACTTTACTACTTTTCTATTTTTTATACCTTAAATGCTTTCGTGTTCAGACGTAATTGACATATTCATTGTTTTATCAGACTGTATCTTAAGAGTTATTGTTATTTAATTAATAAGTAATTTGTGAAAATAAAAATATTACGAGTATTACCGCTGTGCGGCAATTGCAATGAATTATACGTTAATTAAATGTTAACGTGCTACCATTTTTATACAACATAATAGGCCAACCTGACCTAAGCTATTCCTAGGACCATTGTGTTAATGGAGCCCTCCAATTTTGACTTTTAGTAGCTTATAATTACAACAAACATGACTTCATTTTTATTTCACACAAAGAAGTCATGGAACGCAAATTTGTTAGAATATTAAGTCACGCAAAGCCATTTTATGGTGTAAATTTTCATTTACACAAGTTCACACTGAACAACATGAAAATATTGTTTGATAATTTCCCAAAAGGATCAGAAAGTATTTACGTTAACACATAAACATATTTACAATTGTACTATATATGAGTAGGTGTAATGTATCGCTGCGCATATCTGACGCTGTGAAAAACACAGCATTTTGAAAGCCTTGAAGCGGTAATTGAAATATGATTACATTTATGTTGTTTCCATTTCAGAAAATATTTTAAAATTTTATTTTTTAAATATTTTAAAATATTTAATAAATTTTTTTCTCTTCATTTTACATATACTTGAACTTTAATATTGAATAAATGCACTTGTTCTGAAATACACTAACAGACATAATGAGTTTTTTTTTTAATTTTTTACTATAATTTAAATACCAGCATTAAGTTTTTATTTTTACATACATACCTACATATAACATGGAATTGTGAAAATAAATTAAATGCAGTCTTGATTTACTTTCAAGCTTAAGTATACAGTATACTCTTAGGAAACATTTTAAAAGTCATCAGTAAGTACTTTCTTTTACACTATTTATGAAGCATTAAACTTTTAGTAATAAAAGAATGGAATTAACAATCACTCATAATATATTTAACCTTAGAGTGCTTTAAGATTTATATACTTATTATTAAGAAAATATTATATTGATTTATTGCGAAAAACTATAGACTTAAGAGATGGATTCATACTTATTTAATTTAACTGAATTGATTTATCGGTTCTTTTGTCTTTTGAAAAGTTGTAGACATAATAAATTTAGCTAACTCAAACAAAAGACTTACACATAGTATCTATATATCCACCAGTATACCTTTTGACGCAAATCTTTGTACTTTAAGAAAATTTATTCTCAACCACATTAAACCAATTATAGTCTAGTAGCCTAATTTCTTGGTCTCGTTTCGGAGTCAGCTACAAACATTTGAACATAGAGTAAGTGCATATAATAAACAGAGAAGAATAAATTATTCCAAGAGCAAAATTTATACACAACAGTCCGTTCAGAATTGTCTAAACATTCCTGAAAGTAAGACTCCAAGCAATAAACTACAATCCTATTTCCTTAGTTTAATACAGTACTCTTATGAAACCATACTTAACTCAAAGCTAAGCTAGATCCATCGGATCACTCTAAGACATGACATGAAAATAACAAAAATTAGCTGGAGATTTCTTAAACTTTTTTTTAAATTTTCAATTTTAAAATCTGTTTCTGAGTAATATATTATATGCATTAAGACATTTTTCCTAAAATATTAATAAAGATTCGTTATAATTCATAATAAAAATTTTTTTTTATATTATATTAATTAATTAAATTTTTGGTGACCATACAGCTATTTCGAGTATTTCCAAATACACATGATCAGTAGTCTTGGATATAATTCTTGTATTTAATTATTCGTAAATAATTTTTTTTGAGACTGCAAGTACCAACTCGGGTTCTGTCAATTTTGAAGCTCAGTTGGTCAGCGCATCTTAACCAACTGATTATCGAATATAGAAAAAATTAAATTCATCTTATTTTAGACAATGATTTCAGAATTTTAATGAAACCAACAAAATCTAACACAATGACACCCATAAGTAATTTCATCGATTATAAAACTTTTTTCATCATTTAAATATAGTTCAGCATTTAAATATAACAATCTGATACAGATGTGCATATAAAAATTCTTATCGATTTCAAATATCAAATCGAATTGATCTGAGTTTAGAAGAAAAGTGCAATATCCTAATAAAATCATTACAATATGGTACAACGGTGCGTATGAGTATTTTTTCCAATTATTTTCACATTGAATTGCATTGCTGACATTACGTATAATAAAAGTATTCTACATTCATCAACATTAATGTAATATGAAAATTGTCATTTTGGAATACGTATTGTTTAAATGATAAATTATTTAATTTTTTTTGTGACAATCATTAAGTCAATTTTCACAACATTTTTCATGCAATTGTACAGTTGAAATTGAAAATTCCTTCAAGATTCCTTTAAAATTGTGTTGAATGTCATATAAAACTCTGAATAGCTGTGGGAATTTACGAAAAATACTGTTGAAAATATTTTCAATATTTCTTTTTACATTTTACAACAGATATTCAATAAAAATATAATAAAAATGCGGTAGAAGTAATATTTTATATTCATATCGCCACAAATATAAAAATACAATAATAATAAAAGAATTTTTTGTAATACAATTTTATGCTCACAGTTAATGCAATCGTGAACTATTATTTGCACCACAGGAAATTTTCTTTATGCTTAACTTTTTGAGGTAATAAAGTTGAAGATTTCTTAAGAATTACAGAGCAGGGTATTGCATTTTATATCAGTAAATCTAATGTGTAAAGTTTTTATTACAAAAGCTCTAATTGTACGTGACAATCGTCATACAAAGTTCAATGTTCTTTGTTAAAAACTATTTTCGTTAATTTTATGATTTTCATTTAAAATATTAAATAAAAAATAATGTTTTACTTACACTTGAAGTGTAATTAATTAACAATATAAGAAAATTGCATTTTATAAATGGAAAGAGCAATGGTCTTGTTAAACCCTACTAAAAATTGTTATGTGGATTAACTATGATGAATTAACTTAGTTTACAATTTATTTAGTTTTTTAAAGAAAAGTATGACTTAAAATTATAATTGTAAGTCATTGAACAGTTTTCCTATTGTATGTACTAACTTTCTTATAACTTCCAAGGCAAAATGTTATCTCTCTATAAATTAGTTTTTAAAAAAAATCCTTAGTAGTGGCTTAACACAGTAAAACTTACTGAAAAGCAAAACAGTATATTTAAAATAAACTTGACACATTTAAAAAATATCATCAACATTTGTTGTACAAAATTGAAGGACATTTTAGATTTAATGAATATTGAAGGATATTGCAAAATGTCAAATTGCTTAGTAAATACAATTTTTCATCGTGCCTGAAGTAAGATAAAATTGCTATTTCCGTTTATTTTAGTATCAATTCAGTAAATATATAAAAAAAGAAAAACTAATTTAACGATATTTGCATCAATGTAAATAAGTTCAAGTATTCTAATTGCAGTAAATCATTGGCATGTACCAAACAAGCATCACTGTAAAGTCCTCATTTGAACTAAGATAAATATTGGGCTATTAAAGCAACCAATGAAACACAGTTTGTACTAGTTAATAGTAGACTGCAAGTTTGAAATTAAAATTTAAAAAAATTAATAGTAGGAATGTATTTTATAATATACAATAAGTTAAAAACAATTTAAAATAAAATATTTACAAAATTTAAAAACTAATACATATAATAAATCTAATTTAACGTAAATCAAGTGTTAAAATAACACTTAATATATTAAGCGCTTAATATTAAGGTGGCGGAAATCCTCAAATATACGCTTCATTGATTGTAATAAATAAAAAAAATGCCAAAAAATATAGTTAAAACTGTGGAACAGCAAAATATCAGCATATTTTATCAAATTTAGCTTAAGGGTCGCCCATTACTTTTTAGTAGCAATTTTTTATTTTTACTGCTTTAAGGTTTGAATGAAAAAATAAATATCTACAAAAAGTCACAAAAAATGAAAATAAACCTATGTCCTTTTTACACAAACTTTTGCTTCCAGCTTACGTCCTGTTAATGTGTGCTAAGTGCTGCAGAAATGCTCTACACTGAACATACTTTTATATGCTGAAAAATACCAAATTACGTCGTAATCATAAAGTAACAATTTTTCTAACAAATATTGAACAACCACAAAAAACAGGAAGTAAACGGAATGCAAAGGGCGACAAAATCGCCAGGACGTGCCACAATTTTATGTTATAATTTTTTTATGAAAAACCTTAGCTGCAATAAAGATTATGAAGTATTAAAAAGTTATGTTTATATAAGACAAGCTTAAGGAGTTGAAGTATGTTAATTGGATTTCATGTGTTTTCTTCCCCCATTTGGATAAAATGGGTTATGGGAAATAATAAATACCATCCAACCATTAAAAAAGACTTATTTTCATATATACGTATGAGTAAAATAATAATATTTGCTTACAGAGTATCTACATGTTGTGAGAATAAAGCAAGTATCAACTTCTAGAAATCATCATAATTATTTAGTATTTTATTAATTATTTAATAAAGAAGTTTTTTCGAACAGTAGTGAAATACGACAACAAAAATTTTATTTTTTTTTTATATTATTTTAATTAATTGAATTTTTGGCTGACCATACAGCTGTTTCGAGTATTGCCAAATACCCATCATCAGTGGTCTTGGAAATACTTTTTTTATTTGTAAATTATTTTTTTTGAGACTGCAAATACCAGGAATCGAACTGATGCCCTGCCAAATTTGAAGCTCAGAGTCAGCACACCTGAACCAACTGACCCAAACCCGTACTTAAGTCGTCTTTAAACGAGGTGAGGCATGTGTGCAATGATTAATAGTACATTGGAAAAATATTTGTGGAATATGAAGAGAGAAGACACGTGGTATGACTAATCGAAAGCGAATCTGGATCCAAATATAAGAATATTGCCACGTAAATAGCGCGGAGCTATAAATCAAGAATTGTCAAAGTAGCTTAAACTGCAATATAAATACTCTGATCAATTCGGTTGAGCCACAGATTTAGAGTAAATAAGATTTTCTATTGCAACTAATAGTTATCTTTTTTCTAATTATATTTTACTACCAAAAAAGTTTTAAAAATAGCAGAAAATATAGTTTCGAAAATTTAACAACAAAAATACAGAAAAGAATTACTTGTTATTAAAAGAGATGAAAGATGTATCATCTCTTGACTAAATTATGTTGATTAAGAAGCATGATGTAAATAATTTAAAACTAAACTGGACTCAGTTGTAGTTAGATTTATTTCTTGTTAATCCTGAACATTCGCATGAAATAATATCACTTCATTCTGCGTTCAAAACTTTCGGCATAACTTACAAATATGCTCTATTAAAAGTCAAAGTCTTTGTTTATGTTTGCCTATTAGGAGATGCATCATCACAAAAGAGGTAATATAACCAATTGTGATCCTAACTAAATTTATTAGTCTCCTAGTATTAGATGGGTTGGTAGATGACCAAGCAATTGCAATATATCTTACTTATTTAGTGGTTTATAGAATTATAATTTTAACAACGAAAAAGTTTATTAATTTCACTGATCGGCACAAGAATAGAATACTTATGAATTGATCCGAACCTGAATGTTATTTTAAAATTTTACAATTTTTAATTAAATTAAATTCTTATTATAATAAAAATATTTTTTTAAAATTGTCTGGATGTTGAAACATACACTCAATTATATTAAATTTTATAATTAAATTATAAATAAAAAATTTATTATAAAATCACATTCTTATGAGAGTTTTTATATTGCCATTAAATTTTTAACTTACAAATTTAAAATTTTAACAAGAAAAAATACTTCAGGGAAAAAGTGTTTATAGTGCACTAACAACAAAAAATTGAAGGAAGCAGAAAGAAATTTCCTTGAATTATTTGACTTCTTATGCACTTAATAACCGGAAATTGTACTAACAACAATGACAACATCAGCAACATCAGACCCCATTACAAATGTGCTTAAATAAATATAAACAGATTCAAGTATGTGTGTAAGGAAGTTCAAGCACACTTAATAAAATTCAAGAATCCTGAACTGGATTTTTCGTCAGTTTTATTTATTTACTTGAATTATTTCTGCCATTTAATTGAGTGCCAAGTGTGGTTCTGTTATAATGGAGTTGCTGTTGCTGCATGAGACTTTTGTATAAATATATTGTGGTTAATAAGTTAACTACGGTAAAAGGTTTAATATAACTAATGACACAATATTAAAGAGCTATATAAAACAAAGGAAAAAGCAGACAACAAAACAGGATTACTGCCAAAAAAATAATTTTATTATATGCATTTAATCTTTGCCCTAAACTAAATATCTAGCAATTACTAAAAATTATTTCAAATAAGTTATAGTTAATATAACTAATATTTCTTTCTATGAATATAATTTAAATTATTTTTTAACTGTATATTTATAGCTTTTAAAAGAAAAAACATCGTTTAAGTTTCCATCACTTAAGGCTATTTAAGCTTAAAAATAGTCTACCATAACACATTTGTTCTTCGTCCTTTTGTGTACCTTAATGCAATTATTTTTTATACTCTGAAGTAGCATCAACCTTTGTTTACACTGCACTTTTATTTTAGCCTGAGAGTGAAAATACTGTTGACCTCCAACTAACCTTGCAGTTTCCAACTTTCTCAATGCAACTTCATTATTTGAGTTGAGTTTTCCTTTGTGTATTTTATTTTTGTACACAAATTTGTTGCAATTTTGTTTTATGTAAGTTCAGCTGTTTCATACAAATCACCGCAAGCAATTTTGGCATGCGTGCACGCATTTTTTCATCCTTGCATCGCAAGGATAACTACTCATTTAAAATATTATAAATGTTTCAAATATCTTTTGAATTATGAGTTAAGCATATTGAGCTTTTGCGCTTTTGCGCTTTCCTAAATAATTTTCAGAGATAAAAATAATATCTATCTTAAAACATGTTGCATTGCACTCTATCTATGAGTAGAACAAGGATTTACTTGAATTTAATAAGCGCGACTAATATTTTCATGGTATCAACCATACGTCACGTCGAGAGTTCGTGACAACCTTCTATTTCATATTTGACTGATTTTTTCGGTATTTACTTGGCTTAACTCTTAAGCTTTTCTAATTATAATAGTACTTAGACAAACTATCTCTGAAATATAATTGAGTTAAGAGATAAGTTGAATATACATTTAAGTAGTTTTAATTCAATTGAAAGTAGTCGGATATGGAACTCAGCATTAATTTAAAATGAAATCATATAACTCAAACTTATTGAAAGAAAGTTTAAGAAATTTGAAATAAATATGGACTAATTAATATGCTAAGTAATAATATATATAATTCAATTTAATAATACAAAAAGTATCGGCTATTTGTTGTGCAATGAATAAGATTGAAACTAAAAATCTAGCCAGTATTAACACAGGGCGAGGAATTGGACTTAAAGTGTTTCTCTGAAGATTACTGGCACAATATTAAGACACCGACCATGTTGTATTTAACAAGTATTTTGTAGAAGCAAGATTGAAAAATTGTTGGCATCATAAATTTCAATTCAAGATTCACTCAAACAGTTGGTGTAAACAAACTAAATACCCACATCCAATAAAATTTGCATAAGACTGATATTTCCCCAAGAATTATAAAACTTATTTATTGCTAAATAGTACTTTTGGGTCTACTTATTAACAAATTAGACATTTTTATATCAATTAAAATAATAATCCAGCTCAATATAGAAAATTAAGAACATATATAGTATTTATATACTATATATTTAAATTTACAGATAGATCAATATTATACATTTCTGTAACAGTGTTCTTTATTTTTCTTCCAACAAAGCTGGTCAATCATTGAGTGATTTTTTAAATATTGATGCATAACCTAAAATAGACCCTTCTTGTATCTTTTTAAAGAATATTTCAATTGATCAATACAATCGCTAATAAGTCATATCTATTATAGATAAAGGCAAGTAGGTAAGATTGTTGAACAAATATACAAGTTGCGTTTCATGATATATATGATGGGACGTTGGGACAGCGCACTGTTTAACAAGTGGCCCCACTGAAGTGAAGGATTAGTCGAAGTAGACCACGAAACTACTTGGGTCCTTCTTCGTCCTTCGATTCTCGGATGTTGTTATTGAGTTAAGGCTGGGGTGGCTTCCGTTCGCATAACAACATCTTTTGTTAATGCAAGCAGCTCATTTAGCTTGAGGTTTCCTGGGCTTCATGATACGTAATATTATACGATTCTATATTGTCGGAAACCTATTCAATCTCTCAATAAAATCAGTATCGCAAGTGTTCGGTTAAAATCTAACAGTAATTTTCGCGAAATACTTTAGGAATTCCTGAATAGCATCTCCGAAGGAAAGACATTGATATTTTTCTTTCAAAATATAGCTGCTTTCATTCTCCACTGCTATCGCTTTAACATACCAATTGCTTGAGTCTAATAAACCCTCTCATAAAAGTGATTAATCCTCAATAGTCTCGAATATTGAAAAGAAATCGTAGTTGAAAAACCAACCATTAAGAAATGTACTGTCACTTCTTTAACCGGATGAAGATGCTGTATACAGAAATCGGTCAATTTCCAGAATTGATCAGAAGCAGAAAACTGGTAGTTTCTTCGATTTCAATCATACTAGTCTACTGAACTTCGGGACAATAAATTTATCGACACCATGCCGAAAACTGGTGTTGTACTGGTACGCGCTATGCTGAGTCATAACATAAACATTGTTACTCAACCATAATAAAGAAGAGAAGTTGTGACGAGAGTTAAACAGTGTGTCAAAACATCAATTCATAGCTGGTTTTAAGAAAGGATATCATTGTTGGTGAATTATAAATACATCCAAATCAAATATCTCACATAAAGTACTTTTAACTAGTTTGCATGTGGCTTAGAAAAAAAAATAATTCTATTATTTAATATTAAAATAAGAAAATAATAGATACATAAAAAGATAATATTTGTAAATAAATAGTTTAAATAAATGGGCAAAACTATAAATGTCTTTATAAGATGTAGCAGAATATGAACAAGATGGGAAGTTATTACGATAATCTATCAAGTGAACATTTTGAAAGTCACTAAATTGTTTTTCTTAAAACTCATAAATTAATCAATCTGATATAGTTAGTTATTTAGTTGTGGTGGAAAATGGACGAGTCCTTTTTGAATTAGCTAAAAAAAGCCGTTTTGAATCCACAAAAAACTCGTAATAGAGGGTAATAGAGAGTATGTCAAATTAGAACCAGTCAAAGGGATTTATAAAGACAAGAATCTGTCCAATGCTAATGCTAGAGACATCGCCGAGTGAAATAAGTAAATAAGTCAATTAATCTGATATGCTACGTTGTTTCACAAATAGCTTTTGTATGGCAAATGCTAATATTAGAACATAATAATTATATTAAACAAAAATAATTTTTCACACAGTTTAAACATTTATTTAAATACAGCTATACATATATACAAATAACGTTTTTGAGAAAATTTTCTAATGATATGTATAAAGCTGCTGACCAGTCGATGTTCAAGTCATCGACTTTAAAATTTAACTGGATTATAAGGCAATGAAAATAAAAATCAGATTACTGTAAGTGTTATGATCTTTAAACTGCTTTACATTATGATTTTACAACTCATTTGTTTCATTATCATTATAAATTGTTATGAATTTAAATAACAAAAGCACATAAACTCCACTTCTAGTAAAAGGAACATAATAAAAATGCTTATAAAATCATAATAAATTGAGCTGCCAGCATAACTTGAAGCTATGCATTCAAGTTATGCGTAAAATTCATCTACAAACTATCAATTACTTTTTATTCTGTAGTTTATGCATTCTGATTGTATTTGAGAGCTCATGCAGCTAGCAATATGCTTTTTATTATTAAAGGACTCTGCCTGTAACACAATCACAAAGGACATTATTTTTATGTAACAAAGCAAGGAGCGAGCTTCATAAAAAAATTTACTTAAATCAGCAGTAATGGGTACGCACTCTCTTCCTATATCTCATGCCGTTTTTTTTCTATTTTTTTTATGAGAAAATGAAACGTTTATTCGTATCTTACTTAAGGCAACGCTTATTTGATTTATTGCCCCCATGTTTTGCGCTTCGTATGACGATACTTTAGAGCCATAATAACGATGTATCCTTTTAATTAAAATCGATATTGGCTTTTATGATTAAATTGACTACAAAAAGGAATTAAAATCGAGCGTTACAAAAGTAACAAAAAATGAAAAAAATAAACAACTGTATTTCAAATAAGCAAGATAAATTGGCTGCTTTTGTTATGAAATATCGTAAATAGCAAATTTAAGCTGAATTTTCTATTAAAATTGTCTTGATGAAGAAATATTTTCATACTTTGCACGCTAGCCGCTTAACAATGGTACACTTTTATGAGCTCATAAACGTGGCCACAATTAAAGAAGACTCACAATGGCTTACTAATAAGCTCCTCATTGTTGGTTACAAATTTTCAGGTAACAATATTAAAAGAAGACTTTTAATGCGTACAAATTGCCTTAGACTAACTGCTATTTTATATAAGTCACAATCTTTGCCTAAGATATCTCATTAAATTTGTATTTTGATAGAAAAGTCTAATACCTCAGTTCAACGTCCTGCCTAGCTTATTCCCTATTTTATAGCGAGAGAACGTGTAATGGAAATAAAAATGTAAAGCTGTACTATATACCAGGGTGTGTGCCTTACACCCACTTTTGCACTATTGTGAGAAGCAAATTAATTAATTTTTGCAGTTGAACTTTGTTTCCGTTAAGTATTGTATTATTAATTTTTTTATATTTTCTTTATTTTGCTGAGCTTAAATTTTATACCTTTTCACCAGCTGCGTAGGTTTTTAATATCAGTAATTACCAGCGAAATTCATCTTTATTAATTTTCGTTATAAGACTTAACGAAGCAGTAACACACACTTTGTGTAGCCGGCATATAACATACAGCCCGCTAAATTTAATTAAATTTTTAAAAATATACAGAAAATAGGTATTTAATAGAATATGTATATAACATATATAAAACATGAAATTAAAATTAATGGAATATAAATTCAATAAAAATTTTCTTAATATTTATTTGAAATAATTTGCAGTCAAATTTGGAAAAAATATTTCTGAAAGTAAATTGTCACACTCAATCTATTCAAATAAATCCTCTACAATAACATTAAATTGTTATATTAAGACTCCTTATAACATATATTTTATGACATCATATATTGGCAAACTGAAAGTATTTGATATACACTGCTTCGATGTGACGTATGTAGAATAGGAGCGCTTCTATCAGCCCGAGCGTTTCGTTTGTTTTAACCATAACATATTGTAGAGTTCATTAATTAATTGATTGACTTAGAAACTAAGATACACCAACTTTCTTTATCAGAATTTTCTTAATATGCCTTACGTATCTATCTAACAACATCTTATGTTTATAAATAGAGATTAAATTAATTTAAGAAAACTCATCTTTAAGTACACACACCTGCAACTTGCCGAAGCGCAAAAGAAAGCTTTACATGTGTTTAGTGTGGAAATCTGTGCTTTACTGCGGCACTATTTTTGGCGGCACGTTTAGTAGAATTCCACCTGCCATAATGGGAGGTTTAATCTGAATGCATCACAATGTTATTATCACCGTTGCTTAAAATAAAATAAGATTCTACGAACATATTGCCTTTAAAAGTGTTTAGAAAAAAATTGCAGGTGTTCATATGCATGAAAAAATGTTTTATATTGGCACTTAGAAATACAAAAAAGTATTGCTTATATAAAATTTTGCTAATCATTCTTTTTTACTATATATTATATTAATATTGAGTGGCAGACGGCTAAAATGCCATAACTGTAAGTATTATATATATAATTTAATTGAAATTTAAAATGAAATAAAATAAAGCAATAATACTACTACTATTAATAACATATTGAAACGCTTTTATACAATTATATTTAATAATCCTCTACCAGGACTACAATCTTGTCATACTAACGGGCTGTATATATACAGTGACGCTAAACATAATGTCGGCTATGGAATAGCCACCAATGAAATCTGTAAGCTTGAAACTGAATATAACAGCTAAATGCAAACTACATTTTTACAGTCTGTATATAACTTTAAATACAGATAGATGAGCTGCTGTGCCATTTAGAGCAAGAGGGATAGGTACAAAGAAAAAGAGAAAGAGTCATAGTCAATGTAAGAACAAACATTTTGCCTTTAGGCCCTATTACTTATGATCTGAAAAAAGAAATAACGGCATTTAAGTGTGGATTCATATAACAACAATACTCCAAGAGGGAATTGCAATATTGATAAATATCGTGGTAACTCGACTGCTGTCTGATAAATTTAGACCTGTCTTAAACAAGGGACATTACCACGAATGAACAGATGGCTCTATGAGCTACTATTTTCTTGACTTTCTTTCGAAAATATTATATTGCTTATAATATTTTTCAGAAATAAATATTAATTATTAAATGTTATATTGTATTTATATTCCTTAATTGGTACCGTTTCCTTGTACATACCATCTTACTATTCTATGTCAGTGAAATAGAAAAAGGTAGACTTTTTTAACACATGTGGATATAATATTAAAAAAAAATTGTGGATTTATAAGTAATTCTGAATTAGAAATGGATCGCAAATAAGATTTCGTGAATATAGAATAAAAACCAAAAAGCTACTTAGCAATGTTAATTATTATTATCTATTATTAACCTTATGACTGCAAGCAACGTAAAATGAAACCTTTAGCGTTCAGAAGATATAGATTCTTAGGAAGATACTTATTTGATAGTTTATCAAACTGAAGACGAAAGATCTCATCATCGGTGAAGACGAAAGATCTATTAAATTATCTAAATTCGGCGGGATGGATTTAGTCTCTACTCTTCTATACTAGGGTTTTTGCGAGAAATGTGGTAGCAAAACTAATATCTGCAACCAACCAAAATTTACAAATGTTTCATACTATTTAATGTAACTGAATGTTCAAGGATTTTTATTTAAAATTATAAGGATTCCTTACCAAAACATAAAAATTTTTATCACACTAAAAAATAAAGGATACATGTTTATTGTCATATCTTTTTGCCATAACTAACATTCATAAAATTTTATCCGGCATTTATTGGTTTATAATTTTTTTAATATTATAGTACCCAATTTTGTTATAGCATTAATATATTCACTATCTTAAAAAACAAACGATATCAAAGAAAAAGAGTCAGAAAAAAAGTCATAAAAGTCCTTAGTATCGTTCCATTTTTTAGAGATTTTCACCTTTTTACTTTTTAATAAAGATTTAGTGCAATAAAACATTGGATTTGTTGGCATTATATTTACAGATTTTCATTTTGTGTTACAATAGCATTTCTTGCTTGGTGACATCTCCAAGCACATTTGCTAGTTACCCACACAAATAACAATAAAATCAATATGCTCTCAAAGGATTTTTTTCTGATGTTGAATACAATCAGCAACTATTATATTTCATAGTGAAGTAAAAAAAATGTCACATAGCAACGTTAGTTGGCGAAGACACATCCGACTCACTTCAAGGAAGCCAGCAAGAACAGCAAGAACAGCACGCAAAGCATTAAAGTTCTCAATGGAATTTTTTCGTAAAGTAAAAAAAGGAAACAAACATAAACTTGAAAATAAGCGAAGAAAAAAGGAAGAAAACATTCTCCGCAAGGATGTCAACAAGTATCTACAAGGATACGTGCAAGTGCATTGCATACACGTTTAAGTGGGCACAAGAATAAATGCACAACTTAACCAGTTAATGGCGTGTTACAGCAAACTTATGCGGTGTAAGTAAATTTTTGTATGGATAGAATTCTATGCAAATTGGCACAAATTGACATTGTACGAGTATCCTGAGTAGAATACATATTTTTTTTATTTTTGGTTTATTTTTTTGCTTCAAACAAATGCAGTATTTCCGTTCTATGCTTGAGAAAACTTTTCACTATTTTTTTTCACATTCCAATGTCGAATTTGAAAACTTTTTTGAACATTTAAAAATGTTCATTAAATATATTAACAAACTTTTATGCACACTGAAATAGTGTGTAAACGTAGTATTCGGCATTTTCCCTCCAAAAAAGTTTAACCTCAAAAAGGGAACTAAAATGAAGTTTGTTTTCATGGCAAATAACGCAAATTGGCCTACAAAATGCAAACCAAATATTTGGGTTTAAATTTAATTGCGCTCTTGTAAAATCGTATTACATTATAATTTGTTTGTTTACTGTTTAATAGTTAAAAAAATATTTTCATATAGTTTTCTACTTAAAATTGCGTACAAATATCTTTTTTTTTCAATTTAATGCTCATGCCTAATCGCAAATGTACTGCCTTGGTAGGAATGGAAGCCGCCATTTTGACTTCTGAATTTTTGTATTTCTCTGTGGAATTCGTTGTGCTTTTGTGTTGGTGTTGTTGATGGTGTTGGTGTCCTGTTTGCATTCGACATATGTCAGGAGTATTTTCAATGTCACATCAAATAACACTTTTCTGCGTATAAATGGAATTTTTTATATTTTATTTGTTCCTGTGGCTTATACATCTGCAAATAAAAATACCATGGTTCTGCCATAACTGGCTTTGCGGCTTGGGATTTTGGTTTGTGTAATTTGTAAACGGAACAAAAGGAATCGTTGAACCATTTTATAAGTTTTTACTTCAGCCAACTGTCGTATAGAATTCATTTTATAGGAATTAGATATTTTTTTTTTCCTCATTTTAATAGTAATATCAAATTACTAATCTTGCGTTCCTCAAGTGTTAATTGTATAAGCGGAAAGTAATTAAAAATACATTTTAAATATTCAACTAAATTTTTAAAAAAGAAAATTTATCTATGAAATACTTTTAGGAAAATATTTTGTTTTAATTCTTGAATGCAAGCAATATTTTATTATTTATAAAGACTTTTAGCAGTAACTTTATGTTAAAAGTATTTTGAAATTTATTTTCTTAGAAATATTATACCAAAAAATAGCCTCTCCGAAATAAAAAATATTTATATACTGTTGATATAAATATGTACTTTTAATATGGACTTTTAACAGTAACTTGATGTTAAAAGTATATTGAAATTTATTTTATTAGAAATATCATACCAAAAAATAGCATCTCGAAAATAGAAAATATTTATATACTTTTGAGATATATATGTACGAATGAGAAATGTGATACTGAGACTTGAAACTATATTATATTTGTACTAAAATAAATTTAAGTTAAGATTACAGTGACTAACTGTACTCAAAAATAGTAAGTAATATAAAAATACTTATATTGTTGTTGTAGTTCACTACTTTTCAAAAAACCTATATATAAAAATAATAAAATTTTAATAAGCTATTATAGTATATTTATTATTAAAAATTTAATTTATTATTATTTTTATTTTTATATTTTATTATGTGTATAAATCGACATGTTTTTAACAATATTTTAATTTAAACAATATAATATAAATTTTTTAAAATTTATATAAATTGACTAAACTTAAGTTGAAGTGCTCTATTAAATCGGCTAAATTCGTTCATACTTAGATTTAACTATTTTTTATAGTTATACTATTGTATAACAATTTATATTGATTAAGCATAATAATTCATTTTAATTATTTTATTATTTATTTTATTTATTATTTTCTTTATTTATTATTTATTTTATTTATTATTTTATTATTTATTATTTTACTTATTTTTTAAAAGTTGGAGCTTGACCATAGAAAGTTTGTGCAATATTGTGCAATGTGGAAAAACACGATTGGTCATCGTTTTTAATTTGACACGACTACTAAGTCTGGAGACTTGCAGTCCAAAAAATTATTTATGCACTATAAAATAATTAAATAAAAATTCAAAAATTTCTTAAGATCATTGATGAAGAGTAATTGACAATACTCGAAACAGCGTTGTATGGTCAGACAAATTTAAATAAATTAATTAAAATTATTGTTGTTGTTGCTTCATTACTGTTTAAACCCTTCTAACTAATAAAACCCTTCTTTTCACCATAAAATGTGTCACTTATAATGGTTTAAATGATACATTTAAGATGTGTTGTGTAATTTCTTAAAGAGCATATTGCACATGAGATTTGTTTGTCAAAGTTTTTTGTCGTCGTTTGCTATTACACAACAAAATATTCGACCTTTCTTTGAACATGCACCCAGTAAAAAAAAAACCACAAATATGGTATACTACAAAATAAAATCAAACATGCATTTAAACGATGTTTTCGCTTCCATCCCTCAAAATGAATGAAATTTTGGATGTAAGTCGATGAAAATCCGATTATATACGGAAGAACAAGAGCAATTTTGACGAAAATTCAAAATTTTTTTCGCATTTGACAAAAAAGTTTGACGAACAAATCTCATGTGTAATACGCTCTTAAGTCTTCAAATATGTCACATTTCATCCGCCAGAGCCACAACTAGTGGGTTTATGAGAACAAGAATTAAAAGTAAATGAAACTATTTAAAATGACTACTCTTTGACTGGAGCTATATTATATATATATATATATATTATTATATTTATTAGAATATTAAAACCACATTTTTGAAAATTTTATTATTAACCTTGTAGGTGGGTAAATTGTTGGTTAATATTTTTTTTTCCACTCAATGAAAAATATCAATTCCTTTCATTTAAGCTGTATTAATTATCTGTCAGAAACAGTAGCAAAAAGAGTTGCCGATTTCAATGGAAACCCTTATCAAAAACAAAATTGATCAATTAAACGAACGCACAATGCAATTTGAAATGTCAAAATGATGCTCACATTCGCAGTAAACCACAAAAAAATTGCCTAAGAGAAGGTTTCAATTTTGCAACTGTTTTTAACGCTCTTTGTTGTTGACATAAATTCATACTAACACTGAAATTCGAAATTCGAGCCGCATTGAAAATGAATTCAAAATCAGAATTGATTTTTATTGGGTAATTAAATTCCATACCCACGTACGCATACACATGTGAATTCGTCCACAAACATTTTAATAGATACAAATAAAATTAAGTTCACGTGCGCTTCGCAAGCACATATGCAGATACATAGAACCATGGATACTTTTGGTATAACATTGGAAACGGAAATTTAACGTACATGGCGTATGAGTAACTTGATTATCATATGCATCCGTAAATCTCGTACGAATACAATTTAATTTGTATCAGTTTATCGTTTGGATAAGAGCCAATTGAATGAATTTGAATTGCATCAACTCAATTTTTTTCATATCATGAAGCGTACGTTTGAGTAAATATAAGGACTGCATTTTTAATGCACTTTTGAAAATATTTATATCAATTTTATTTTAAAAAAAATTTATTTTTCGAATAAATAAAATTCCAAATTCTATTGTTTTAATCATTAAAGTTAAAGTTTGTTGCAATTAAAGCTTCAATTCCAAAATTAAAGTTCATTACTTAAGTTTGTTGCACGAGCATATGTGGTATTTTGTTAACTGTTGCTGTAGCTTTGTATTCCATGCGGTCAGAGTCACTTTATGAATAATGCATTTTTTATGAAACTTGCATTTTTGTAGTTATTGCAGGTTTTTATTTTATAGCAACACGTTTGCTATCCAATTTCAATTTGCATTTTCGTTTTTACGGAAATTGCTGAGAAACATTCAGGATGTTGTTTACTTTGAACTTATGTCGGATTGTTTAAGGTTATGCAAACAGTTTAAAAATTAAATAAAACTGTACACATTTGTTGTTTTTTTGTATGGTATTTTATGGTTTTTAAAAAATAAATTTTCTTTAATTTATTATTTACTGCCTTATTTATTGCCTTAATTACAATTGTGCAAATTTTCAACTCAATTACATTTTAATGCATGCGTTGGATTTGCTTTATAATTGTCAATGTCACCAGCAGTTACACAGTCCTTTGATTACTCAGCATAAAACTGAATCCTGCTGGTTACAATGCAATTAAATTCAATTGGAATGGCCTGAATAGTTGAATAATAGTAGAATGCAATAGTAAATGCATTCAAAACTGATTTCATACACTTGTGTTTGAATTTAAATATAAAAAAAATATTTAATACTTCTAAGCTTATTGAAAAATTTGTTTTAATATAAAATATTTGAATTTGGATATGAATATGTAAAAAATAAATTAAAATTTACTGATTTAAAATATACAGCTTCACAGTATAATTTAAAAGTTTATTCTAAATTCGATTGTTGTAAGCTGTTATGTTCACAAATATTATTAATATTTGAATTAAGTGTTTCTTATAAATGCAAGAAATTAAATTCAAGGAAAATTTTTTTAGAACATATCAAGAATATTTTTAATAAAACAGTATTAAAACAACTTTAATAAAGGAATAACTACAATAAAAATTCAAAACATCATCAACTATCATTTACTAAAGTACTTAAGACAGACATTAAAAACGTTGTCCTTACAAATTAAGCGTAATTATTGGTAAATATTTTTCAATGAAAAACAATTGAAATAAAAGCATCTATATTTAGTTAATTTGAATTAAATGCATATCAACAACTAATTCAGCCCTCTCACTTCACTTAAGCTATCAGTCAACGCGTAACTTAAATCAAATGTATATATACATAAAAATTAAGAACAGCTAATTGCAATAAAAATGACAAGCAGTCACAATAAAAAAGAAGAAAAACAAAAATAATAAACAGCCAAAGTGCCACGCAACAGTACTAGCATAGTAAAGAATCCATATTAATAAGCTATTTCCTGCCAGCACAGAGTAGCGCTGCGACTTTGGTGAATCTTTTGTGATGTGAAATGATTCTATCTAAACAAAAGACGCTCAGCTATTTGAATGAAGGCCAAAATATCCCCTAATAAAGATTTTCTAATATCAAATAGGAAAAAGAGCTCTCGCTTCATTATTTGTCACTTGAAACAGATCAAATCTGGACAGTCAAAAAAAATGTGACTAGAAGTTTCTATCGTGGAACCAATATTGTATCTCTCTGAATAGACACAATATGTTAAGGAACACGGGCCATGAGTTCTATCCTCCTAAGGAAGAAAGCCTTACCATACTGTAAGGAGGAATCAATTGTTTAGCCTGCTTGCTGCTACCAGAATGTTGGACCAAGAGCGACATATTTCTAGTACAATTGAATTTTTATTACAAACGACTCACAGAATATAATGGTTGTAACAATTTTTTGTGAGACTGTTCGTAGAATCCTTGTTATTGATGCCTGCGTGGATAGATAACTAACAGAACAATACCTTTTTTTTCTGTAGCGACTGCTGCAGCATGTTAAAGCAGTCTATCCAGAGTCTGGAAGTAAGTTTTAAGAGAACTATGTTTAAATTTCACAACTCAAGACTGCCGTGCTTTACTAAATGACCTAGCTAGGTTTGTTAGGGTCAAACTCATTTGGGTTCCTGGTCACAGGGATATCACAGGAAATTGTAGAGCAGACGACCTAGCCAAGGCAGGTGCTCTTCTCCCTAACATCAACCTCTCTGATATAGGCGTCCCACTTGCTACAATTAAACTGGCAATCATACAAAAATACCTGAGCATAGCCAAGCAATACTGGGCTGACGAACCTCAATGTCAGATTTCTAGGTTGACTTTGACAAGAAAAGAACCAGTCAGCTACTTCAACTAAGACGGAACCTGCTCAGCACTACGGTATCTGTGCTGACGGGACACTGCGTAATAGGAAAGCATGCTATGAGACTGGGTCTCCCCTTTAACGACTTTTGTCGAGGTTGTGGCTCTGAGGATAAGGAGGAGACTGTACTCCATCTCATGTGTCAGTGCTCTTCCCTAGCCAGAAGAAGATTAAAAATCCTTGGATCTCCTTTTCTAACTGACCTGACTGAGTTGTCATCCTGTAATGTTAGGGACCTAGCCAAGTTCATAGAACTGTCAGGTTGGTTTTCCTTTACCTAATAGGGGAGTCGTTACCTTTCTTCGGCGTTAAATGTATACTGATTAAAATCTATATACAAATAACGTAACTCCTGTGGTACCACAATGGGTCTTTATTTGTGCTTAAGTGGGCTTTTTGGGATACAAGGCCACCACTCCAACCTATACCTACCTATGTTTAAATTACTGATCAACTTTCCGCAGAAATACAGATATGGGCGCTTTGATATAAATTTAGTAAAGTTGACTAAAGTAGAAATTTTAATAGAGTGAAACTCTCCTTGGAAACCGTCCAAATGCAAAAAAAAATGCTTTCTGACTGCACATTTCAAATGCATTTGATTGATTTATAAATGGAAGTCCTACAATTTTCCAAATAAAAACGATAATACATTGAAAAAATTTAGAAAACATACGATGACTGTCAACTTTATCAATAATTATTTAACATTATTGGTCATAATAATTTTAAAATTTCACTTCGAAAAAACCTGAAATATGTTTGCTAATGGTAATTGTTATTTTACATAATTTTCAATACTTGTGCTTTTTGAAGTTCAGTGACATTTGCTACATCACAAATTCTTCACATTTCTCTGAACAATTTGTTTTGCTCATAATTGGAAAACATAGACATACAACAAATAAGAAGCAACTAACCGCAAATCATAAATATTTAAAATCTAATTATAAAATTTAATAAAGACCTTAACTTCATGCCGCATTATCCTTCTGACAGAATTATTTGCCCACAACCACTGGAACTTGTTTTTTTCGCACCTATAAGTTTCTGAGTACTCAGGCCACCACAGCTGAAATGTAAAAAGCTGGCAGCATTTTTCACATTTTCACATTTTTTTCATTCACGCCTAAACAATTTTTAACCGCGTTTTTCTAGTGAACGTAAGTTTTAATAATGACGCAAGATACGCGCACTGAGCAGAAAATCGTAATAACTGAATAACAAAAGGGAGACGGGAGGAAAAGGAAAGTAAGATACCAATTGACTTATTTTCATCTTTTCACAGCTTCTCATACTTTCTTTCAACACAAGATTCTCGTATTTTTGTGTCATAATTTAGCACCACAACATTTTAATTGCGTCCTTCGCAATGGACTGAAATATGTATGAGCAAACAAAGTATAAGGATGAGGCAAAGCATCCTTACAGGTGTAGCCTTATGAAAGGCTGCTTATCTGTATGCGAAGCCGATCCACCTTTTCCCACACTCCTTTGAACCTATATATTTGCGGTTTTCGTTTAACATTTTATGCGCTTTTTTTGCGGTACTTTATTTTGTTTGGCATTTCCTTTTATGCTACATTCAAGGTTAGCGAGCGAATCTGGATACAAAAATCATCGAAAGTACTTTCTTTATTCCATCCCTGAACCATTGATGCCTTTAATAAAAATAATGTGAAGGAATCTTGTAAATCGTAAACAATTTAAGTAATGCTCATCAATTATTATTTTAAATTTTTTCATTTTTTGAGAAAAAAGTTTGTTGGACAAGTAAGTTTAAAAGTCAATTTAGCATGATTAATCTTTGGTTAACTTATTTGCAAGTACTCTTCATAAAAAAGTTAATATCCTTTTAATAAACGCTTGCTTGTAAGTTTGAGTTTTAGAGGCAACGAAATGAGAATTTAATATTTGAAGTTGCCTTCAAGAGGACAAAGATTAAACTTGATTATTCAGTTATGTGGGAAAAAACTTTATTTCTAAAAAACGAAATTTATTACTGAAAAATTATTAATAAAAATATTTTATGGAGTCTTAGTTTTATATATAAAAAAACTATTTGAATGTTTATAATATTTCATTTACTTTGAATTTTTGAAGGATTAAGTTTGATAAACGATTTAATTTGTAATTGCATTAGTTTCAAAAAATTGTTTAAATTTAAAAAACAAAAAAGGATTTATATATATAATAAAACTAATGATTAAGTTGAACCTATTATAAATGAAATTTAAACATTTCAAAGTGCAGAGATAAGAAAAATCTCGTCGAAACCGCATGTTGTCAGATATATAAATATTTTACAGATCCATAAGTAAATACAGTTAAAAAATATATACAAATAAATGGATTACACTTTTCAGTATGTCAAGTGAGGGTAAAAACTTCATACTCATAATAATAATACTATAATAATAATACATAATTAAACGATACTATGAAGGGAAATCTGTTAACGGTAATAAATATGTGGACATCCACCCTTGTAAGAAAAGATGAAGGATAAAAAATTTTATCAATAATTCAAAATTTACACATCTTAAATAAAACAATTACACATAAAAAATAACTACACCTACAGGAATAAGTAGAGGTTCTGAAGTATGTCGTCTCTGAAGAACAATTCCATATACATGATATAATAAGTAAATAAATAATTTGAAGAATCTTATATGTAAATTGTGACTTATATTTAAACAGTTTTTTAAAAGAATCTATAAAATATTTAAATAAACATTTCGTCATTATTTAAAGGTTTTTATTAATAAATTTTATATAACAGAAATAATTGTACAAGATAAGTTTATTGGAAATTTAAAGAAAAAAATTTAAAAAAATTTTAAGACCTTTTTATCTATCAATTTATATTACTTATAAACATAACCCATTAACATTTAAATAAAATAATATTAATTATATTTTATTTAAATGTTAATGGGTTATGTTTATAAGTAATATAAATTGATAGATAAAAAGGTCTTAAAATTATTTAAAATTTTTTTCAAACCCCAATAAAGAAGTAATTGATAATTTAAAATTAGTGTAGTATTAACTACAAGGAAATTTTATCACTAACAGTTAAATATATCTAATCGATAGGGTAGAACAATATAAGTCATTTCAATAAGAGTTCAAGCAATCTTTTAAAAAACTCCCTATAATAAATCTGTTACACAAATCCTAGTAACTGAAACTAGGTTTGCCTACTTAAAGGCAGATTATTGACTAATAATGAATAGCTTAGATGGAAAGTTCGAACGATACATCTACAATATTTTGTCGATAAGTTTACAATGAAAGTTTCACTTAATAAAAATGTTTAAAAGAATTCATGTATATTCTGCCACAATAGTGTAATAAATTGTGGCAACATTTATTTATAAAAATATTATATTTATTTTATAACAATTTTAAATTTCAATATGTCATACTTAAATAGAATCGATTCATAGCAAAATTGAACATCATCTATATATTTAATTGCTTTATATGTAATTTGTAATATTAAATAAATAAATCTTTGAATAATAACTCTCATATAAAACACAAATATTGTCAATAAAAGCATAAACTCATTGTTTTTATTAGCCTTTATATCAAATCGAATTAAATTCAGCTTATACAAAAAACTTTTAAGCTCGCATATGAAAAAGTAAATCCCATTATATGTAAAAACTAAATATTCATGCAAACCATTTATATTGATAAATTAACAATTGAATACAATAAAATTTTATTATGAAATGAAAATTGAATGCTGTTTCTATCAAAAATGCATAACTTTTTACTATGATTTTTATGAACTGCAACTGCATTTAACAATTGGAGTTAATACCTGTACAAAATATAAAAATATACATTTTATTATCTTTATAGTGAATTCTTAATTTTCGCACCTTTTCACAAAAAATTAAGCACTTTACCATGAATTTTATATTTGTTCAATTCTTTTATTTTTCGTTTAAAACATTCAACTTTTGTCCAAAAAAAATATGTCGTGAGTTCTGTTTCCGCTATGACAGCCTTTTACACTCGTGCATATCATGTATTGAATGTATTTTACTGAACACAAGCTGACAAACTATATGTAATCGCTTTATATTATTGTTATTGCATCATTAATAGTAAAAGGATATGCCAAAGCTTGTTAAAAATTTACATTCAAATAGAGAAAAAAATTATTTTTTTTTGAATAATAAAATTATCATTGCACTTTCTTTTATTAAAACTATGCATATATGATATGACAGTACAATATGCAACACGACACTGCCATAGTACAATAACTATATGCACTTATACTTTTTTTTTTCATTAAAACAATTGCATTTAAATAATACACATTATAACTTCAATTGCCAAATAATTAGAATTTAACACAATTCAGTCGAAACAACAATTGTGAATGAAACAAATTTAAATAAAATTTTAATTAATTAATTTAATTATTTATGATTTTAAATTCATTGACAAAATTTAAACTGAAAAGAAATAACGCGCTTTAAGGACTAAGCAGCGAAACTTTCATGTCACAACTCGTCAAATTATAATTGGCAACTGAAACACAAAGCATACTTTTAGGTAGAACTTTACATTTTGGTTTGTATGTATTTTCACACAAGCAAAGCTTCCATTGAGGAAATCAAACAGTACAAACACAATTATTTATTTTGTTGTTACACCATGTAATATCCTTATACATTGCATTAATACTAAAAAGCAAAGGCGGAAACAAAAAGCGCGTAGATGCCGTTTTCTTTGGTCCAATGGCAGAAAGCAAATAAACAAAAGTCATATGTTATTACAATGCTCTAAGCTTAACTCACTTAATAGATGCGAGCTTTTAACATAGCTTTTCGGTAACAGAGTTATAACAGTGCTGTTATAATAGTTGAAGATGTATTGTACTCGTATTATGAGTAATATAAATACTCATAATACGACAGCTGTTCTTCTTCTGAGAGAAAAATTCACTTGTTGATTTGAAGCTTATGAGTGCAAATAGAATATTTTATAATTTAACTCAAAAAGCTTAGAGAGAAAGACTTTCGTTAATGTTAAGCTGTAGTGAGTTGGATTTGAGAACATTTTTTACATTAAATTGGATATATGCATGGTGAATTTTTAAACTGTGCTCATTATTTATTAAAAGCTTATGAGAGAACAGTTAAACAATTTTTAACATTACTC
>NC_051846.1:225672426-225683973 GCF_002237135.1 Teleopsis dalmanni | reverse complement strand
ATTTTATATAATTTTACTACTTACCGGATGCTGCTTTATTTTGCAAGTTATGTAAATTGTATGTTTACATTTGCAAGTATGTGGATATGTTTTATGTATGTGAAAGTTTTTGATTGGGGAAGAAGAAAAAAAGAAAAATATTATTTAATATAAAAACTTTATCTGGACTCAAAATGAGTCTTCAGCTATTTAAAAATATTATGTATCTACCAACTTTTTAGAAGCACTACAGTACATAAAATTTACATAATTGAAAGTTAAGTGATATAAAGCGAAAACTAAGTAGCAAGGGGAGCAAAAGTTAATAAAGTGAAAATATATTAATGTCAAAGCTCTAGTTCTATGTGACTAACAATTTAATGCTTAATTGTTGGCTAAAAGTGTAATAAAAAATTGTAATGCATATAAATTTTCAAACAAAAACCGCACCTTTTCTAATTAAAATAACACAGAGAAGTATTTATTAGAAAAGTTTTGAAAATGTTATAAAAAATACTACATACTAAGTGCTTTAAGAACATTATAGAATGAACTATTTTGTACACTACTGACAGTCTATAGATTTAAAAAAAAATTAAAACTTATTAAAGTTTTTATGTGCAAAGCAAAATAAAACCTTATTTCTGCAGCAAAATTGGCGTAAAAATTTAATAAATGTGAGTCGTCGAACATTTTATCAAATTAGCATAAAAATGATCGATTTTCAATATTCTTCACAAACACGCAACTATATGAATTATTACCTACAATATGAGCAGTATACACTTATCGAAAATGGCATCAAATAATATACCAATATTTTTCAAGCTTTAAAAGGGTTCCATCAACCTGCATAGTCGATTAAATGTCGAAACATTTTGGGACTTCACAAAACTGTAACATATTTTCCGATTTCCTCTTTTTCGCTGTTTGATTTTTCAATTTTCACATAACAAATCCGATTTTCGAATATTTCAAGCATGCATTGTTTCAATTCAAGAGCAACGAATTTTAAACCTTCTCCTACATTGATACACCCTTGTATCCTCTCTTCCGTAACAAAAAATTTGTGGTGATGGGTTTTGATATTATTCAATTTCAATGATTTCCCAAATGTAACTTAAATTTGTGCGCATAAATTTTAATAATAATAATCACGAAATGAAAGTATGGAAGTAGACGAACGAGAACAGATGTTTTTTTCAAGTGCCATGTAAAGATACAATAAAACTGTTGGTCCTCAAGACTAACAATTTCGAAGAAAAGATTTAGTGTTCAAAGAAAGATTTGTTTATTTCATGAATAGATTTCAATACAAACAGACCAAGCAATACTTTAATGGATTTTCTTTTGTTGCTTAAGAGCAAAGGTTCTGATTCATCTCAATGAATTATGCATAACTCTACAAAAAAAATCTCATAAAGAAAATAAAATTTGGGAAAAACTTATTTAAGCATATTTTTCAAATATTTTACAAATTAAATCTGCTTACTAAATTGTTTCAATTTGCAGAAGCCAAAAAATAATAAGTATGATAAAGAGACTTATCATAGCATATAAAAGATATTTTATGATTTATTTGAAATAAATTGTATTGAAAGATTAAAATAATAAAATAAATAGAAATTTAATATTTTAAATTGCAAAAATTTTCTAAATTAAATAGAAATAAAAAATAAATAAATAAATTTTATTCATAATAATAGAAAAGAAATTCAAATCATGCTGTTTACTTTGTAATTAATTTAAATATTTCTGTACATAAAAATATACATTAATATTTAATTACATATTAAGTCCTTTAGTAGAAACGAAACTCTTTATTAAACGAAATTTGCTAACATTATTTATAACAAGTCCCTCCCCAAAAGCTTTGATTAATAAAAATCTATCTATAGCTATTTTCAACTTTTTTTTAAAGAAATTTTGAGCAGAAGAAAAAGTAAATGAATTGTTTTTTTAATAACAATAAAAATTTTCGAAAGTTTACAATAACAGAGTCATTATAGTGAAATAGCAAAATTATATACATATCAAGTTAAATTAGCAAAAACTATCATCCACATGTGATTCAAACTGTAGAAATATAGAACATTTAGGTATATCCTAAGGACACTTTAAAAAATTCTTCAAATTTTGTGTCAAGAGTAATTTTAAAAACCCTAAAACTATTATATTACAATTAATTCCTATGACGTATTACTTTTATCTACCGGAATAGAACCTATCTTTTGAACTTTGTATTCTTTATCAAAAGTATCCTTAAGTCAAATATCTAAATTTATATAAATCAAATCATTTCCGAAAATCATGGCCCAATCCAAATATCAACCTTATGATAACTTTATCAAAAACAATATTTAAGAAGAAAAAGAAGTTAATATCCACTCTATCCAGTTAAATAGTTGTTTAACATAATATCTCCTTAGCATATACCAATAAGCTAAGTACCAAGTATTCAGTAAGGACTACTGAATATGATTTATTTGTTATTAGAAGGGACAGTAGTATACTATGGCCTATGAAATCTATTGTCCTATAAAGAATTGGTGATAGCAGCATAAAAAAAAAGAGACAAATGAATTATACGTAGCTTTAAAAATAAAATATGAGGTGATAAAATATTCAGTAAAAATTTTCAATTGTTTTTATCATAGTTAAATATGTAATAGGGTATATTTAGATTAAGTGAATTAGTAAGTTCATAATTTAGTTAAAAAATTTATTCCTTCTAATTGCACTAATTTTAATTTCAAACAAGCTTAGCTAAATATTTGTATACATACTTTTACTGTATCAGCTTCAATTAAATTGTGTATTTGTGCTATTCAGAAACATACCAAACCTTTTATTAAATTTTTAGTAAACCTCAACTGAAACATGGAAAGAAAATCTAACCGAACAAACTCAAATATTACTAATTCAATAGAATCAACAACTGTTCTGAACATTCTTTTTAAGCTAACAGGATATGTGTTGGTGTACACCAGATTACACACTTCGATGGAAACGCACCCATTTACAAATATGTATAGAAATATGCATACTATCAAAATATCAAAGCAGTAAAGGTATTAAAGATTGTAACTTGTATAAACAGTCTTGTGAGATTTCATTGTATTTCCAAAACATATTAAATAGCCCAAAGCGAACCCTTTACTCTATTTAATACCAGAGAAAATAAAACCAAAAATAAAGTGAAACTTTTTCTATAACAAAAAAAAAAAAAATAAATAAATGCTGAGCCAACCCACAGCGAGAAAATATAGTTTGCTGTTAATGAAGCCACAAAGTTCATATAGAAAATTATAATTTTATGTGAGTTTCTTAATTTAATTAAATCGCAAATTATTCCGAAATTTCATTTTGACACCAAAACTAGAAAAAAATTACTTTCTGCGTTATATGCTTGTCAAGAATAGACGAAAATTTCATTATTTTGGGGTGACATATTTTTAATTTAATTTTACTATTTTGCTGCATGTACATATTTCCGTTCCTTCAGGACATTTCAAGTTCAATTTAGCAAATGTAAAGGCTCACACCCCGAAACAATCGATAATCTTGGTCTATTGAAAAATTATATGTGCACTCGGAAACTTTCGGGCTTAGTTTGACAAACAATTTCGTTTGTTTTTCTTCTTCTTGTCAGACTTTTGAGCGATTTTTTCCAATTTCTATGCTGGTATTAAGCGATTGATGTGTTCTTGTCAGAATTTATTGAATTTGTGCTTTTTTGTTTTGAGTACTTCAGAGTTTATTAAAGATGATGAAATCAAAATAAAGAGCTTGATATGTTTTTATACATTTTTGCAGTCAGCATATATTTTATGAAATTCTACTCAGTTCATATGAAATCTTCAAGTATGTATACCAAACGTATATTGGAAATCGGAAAATAAGAATGTATTAAGGAAATCATGAGAAAAGCTGTTAACAAAATTCTCTAATATTTTGTAATATTATGTATTAAATTTATTCTGTTTCTAAGAAAGTCTGATAAAACATAAACGTTCATAATATATTGAAATTTAACATAAATAGGGTTTTACATAAATGTGTAATAAAAATTAATAAAATAATACCCAAAAGCTCTCTGATCTTATAGGAATTAAAGAAACTAATGAATAAGATTAGGACTTTATACTATAAAAAGAACTGAGATTAAATAAACATAAATTTTTTTCCCTTAATTTGATAGTTATCTTTTAATTAGATAAGTAATAGATTAGATTAAATAGTTATAAGGAACTCTAGTTCAATTCCTCTTGATGATAACTCAAGCTTTTTAAAGAATATTAAACGGATTCAAGACCTCACTTCAAACAGCATTTAATGTTTTACTAAAAGTTTGAGACGGTCTCAAAATCTCTAGATCTTATACGATAGTACAATAGACCGACAGAGCTAAGAGGATCCCTAAAATCGCCATTATAACCTAACTAACATAGTAGTAGAAAATGGATGAGCAATTATAGTTCAAGAAAGTGCTTAATATTACGGTATACGTTAGATGTATATATAATCACAGAAAATAGAAAAAATCTAAGCATAAGTAAGAGCAAAAATGATAAAATTATTTGTTAAAATTAATATATATATAAACAGGTATAACAATGACGTGGAGTAAATGTATGAACTGTAAATAGTGTTATGAAAATAAAGTACCAAGTAAATCCGTGCCACTGGCATAAAAAAAATGTATAAGGCGAGTTGAGCTGGAACCATTCACGAGAGAAAGACGGTATATGCGGAAAATAGTACCTGTAATTTTAACTTTATATTATCCTATCAATTTGTCAAATAGTTCAGTCTACAGATGTTATTTATTAAAAAAACTATTACAAAATCTTACACTAATATCAAGCACGAAAAAGCTGATAAAATTGGTAAGCTCAAGGATGGTTCACACAAATATACTATATAATTTTTCCAAATCATTAAAATACATATTCCAAATTTTAACTAGTGGGTTTAATACTTGTTTCTATTATGGTACGTACACTGTTGTTAAATAAAACACTATGTGATTTTAACTCATTATTATTTTAATTCTAGAAATTAATGTCATTTAATGAATAATAAACTTGCTACATATGCTACATATCTTTAATAATACTAAATGCAAGTAAAAGTACTTCAGATTTCATTCAGCAATAAAAATTTATTATTGTAGAAAAATTTTGTTTGAGTTTTAAAATGTATATAAAAAATTGTTAGCTAATAAAAACACTACAAAAAATATTTTTAAATTTTCCATTCAGCTGCATGCATAGTTAAAATATTAGAGCAAACTTTAAGACACTTGAAAAGTATATTTTTTTTCGTAGTAAAAGTATGAAGTGATTGGAAAAAAACTCTACCTTTTATAGCAGAATAACTTTCTGTAAATTATTTAAATAGCTTTCGATATTATGGCCATACAAAAATGCAGCAGAGTAGAGCCAAAATTGTAAAATAAATATATCTACATACTTATAAAAAATAGAACAAATTCAGCTAACAGTTAAAGTTGTTAGTATAAAGTTATACTAATATGTATGCAAAATTATGTACTTAAAGTTGGTAAACTTACCCCGATACGTCCAAGGAGGAGAGCATCCATTTCGCCGCCAATCTGTGAAACCGGCACCGTTGTTATGACGGAAACTGTGGGCTCGTGTTGTACACTTAAGTCGACAGACATTTTTGTGCGGATTTAAACTTTTTATTATGGATATTTAAAAAATTATTTGTTTTTTTAGTTTTTAGTTTTTTCTTTTTTTGATTTTGTACAATAGTTTTAAAGTTCTGAGTTCCCACGGAATTTTATTATAACTTTTTTTTGTTAATTTTTTTTTTTGTATATTTTTTATAAAAATAGTTTTTAATGCAGTGCAATTGAAGCTTTTAAAAATTTGCTAAAGTATATAAAAGTTATTATACTCAATTTTATTGTGCTTTTTGTAAAATAAACTACAAATAAAAAGTTTATTTGTTTGAATTAGAAATTCTTACTATTTTCAAAGAAATTAAAAATAAAGTTTAGTTTTTAATTACTGAACTTTATATTAATGTTTGTGATATTATAAGATGCCATATTAAAGTGTTTAAGATGTTAATTTTATATTAATGTTTACATATATATTTTTAATTCTGTACGCAGTTCATAGTAATCAGTTTAAATGTACAAAGCTTTTAATACAATTTTTTATTAAAATTTGAAACCTTTTTTATCATTTTATCATATATTAAATATCTTATATTTATTATCTTATATTTTATATTTTTATTTATATATTATATTTATCTTATAGTTGAGTGAAAGATCATTCCATGTTATACATATACACTATTAAAGCAAGTCTTCCACAGAGTGGTGTTTTGGAACCAATTTTGTATACTATATTTACATACAAGCTCTTCTTCACATATATTTGTTGGTTACTATGTACTCACAGATGATATCTTACTTATGATGCTTATAATATGTTTAAGCCAAATCTCCTAACATTGCATTTAGTAGAGTTTAAGAAAAAATGAATTCTATAAATACTTGACGTGAAATTCTAGAAAAAAGTCAATACCGAAAAATCTTATTTAAGATTTTGTATGTGGCGTGGAAAATACACTTTTCAAAGTTTTATTAAAGACGCTAATCCCAATGCGTATCAGTTTTAAATACCTCGGCTATCAACAAGACAGAAGATCAACTTGGAAAAAACGTATACTCAAACAAAAATAGACAATTTAAAATCAAAATATAATGTACTTGTGGCAGGGTCTAGTACTGAGCATTAACAGTTAATTTCTCTTATATAAAGCCATTATAGCAACAATCTAAACATATAGAATACATACTTAAATTTCATATACTGCAAACTAAAAATTGAGCAACTGTATTTCACGTAAAGATCTTGTTTAAGAAAACTTTAGTTTAGTCAGCACAGTGGAAGAAACAGTGGACGCAAACGTACACTTCACTTTCTGAAAATGTTTTGAATGTTTTGGACCACAAATGAAGCAAATATTACCAGCAACATTTTCTGGTGTCTGATAACCTTAATAAAGCCTTAAATCGTCTAAAAGGAGCAAATTATGTTTGTTTACAAATCCTCTATAACCAAAACAATTTCTTAAAAGCAGCTGTAGTGACTATGTTCTACAGCTTAAAATGTTCAAAACGATTGAGTTGAGTTCCATAGATTCGACATTAAAGTCCTATCTATATATATCTTGACAGATTTAGCAATCACAGAAACCTATTAGATATACCTATATGTCAAAATCGTAATGAAATGAATGTCAAAGGCTTGATAGATTATATATTTTAGATTACCCATTAAAATAATTATAAATTAAATTACAATTATTCATAATAATTTATATTCATAATAATTATTAAATAAATTTTACTATAAAATTGTAAATTTAAAACTAAAAATATAACAAACATTGTATAAAAAAAATAATTATTTTAAAATATAATATTAATATTTAGTAGACATAAATGAACACGTTAATTTTATAAAATTAATTTTTATTTATGTAAACAAATGGTTTGTTTATAAATTATGTAAAAAAAATGAAATTATGTATGGATTGCAATACTATACACACACTATAAATACTTAGAGATATATATGGGATATTACATATTTTTGAAATATTTGTAGCTTATTTTAATTATTTTTAAAGTTTATTTTTATATATTTAACTTAATATATAATTTATAATAAAATACATACATCAATTTTTTTTACAAATTTAACGAAAAATTCTTGACTTCCCGTCTTTAATGCTAAACCCAACTGGGTTGTTGTATCCTATGGCATGACTGTTGTTCTTTGTTCCTTGAGGATTTAAGAACTGTTAAAAAACTCTTCCGTAGCGCAGAGTAAATTTAGGATAGAAAACAGTTTTTAAATGCACAGTGACTTTTGCACAAGGTTAACACGTATTTGCAAAGTCTTTAAAGTGTGCATATTTTAAGTATCCTTTAACCAAATGCAGATGAAGTATTTATCCGCATTTGCTGTATGCAAACACAAAAAGGAACAAAAATGATACAAAAAAAAAAATTCTAGGTCAAAGTCTTGCACAAAGAACTGCAGAAATATGTAAAGGTAACAAGTTTAAGTGCACTTTCCAACGAATTTCACGAACAAAAACTGCACAATATAAGATGCAATGTTGCTTTAGTGGGAGTGTGTTAAAAGATGAAATTATTTATGCAATTTTCTTCTACGCGATAGTGATAACGAAGCATAAACTTTTCATACATTTAAGTTAACCCAAAGCAATTACATGAATACTAAACACGCGAACAAGGCTACATACATACTACTTTACTACTTTACTACTTCTCTATTTTTTATACCTTAAATGCTTTCGTGTTCAGACGTAATTGACATATTCATTGTTTTATCAGACTGTATCTTAAGAGTTATTGTTATTTAATTAATAAGTAATTTGTGAAAATAAAAATATTACGAGTATTACCGCTGTGCGGCAATTGCAATGAATTATACGTTAATTAAATGTTAACGTGCTACCATTTTTATACAACATAATAGGCCAACCTGACCTAAGCTATTCCTAGGACCATTGTGTTAATGGAGTCCTCCAATTTTGACTTTTAGTAGCTTATAATTACAACAAACATGACTTCATTTTTATTTCACACAAAGAAGTCATGGAACGCATGTTAGAATGTTAAGTCACGCAAAGCCATTTTATGGTGTAAATTTTCATTTACACAAGTTCACACTGAACAACATGAAAATATTGTTTGATAATTTCCCAAAAGGATCAGAAAGTATTTACGTTAACACATAAACATATTTACAATTGTACTATATATGAGTAGGTGTAATGTATCGCTGCGCATATCTGACGTTGTGAAAAACACAGCATTTTGAAAGCCTTGAAGCGGTAATTGAAATATGATTACATTTATGTTGTTTCCATTTCAGAAAATATTTTAAAATTTTATTTTTTAAATATTTTAAAATATTTAATAAATTTTTTTCTCTTCATTTTACATATTACTATATTTGAACTTTAATATTGAATAAATGCACTTGTTCTGAAATGCACTAACAGACATAATGAGTTTTTTTGAATTTTTTACTATAAATTAAATACCAGCATTAATTTTTTATTTTTAATACCAACATATAACATGGAATTGTGAAAATAAATTAAATGCAGTCTTGAGATACTTTCAAGCTTAAGTATACGGTATACTCTTAGGAAACATTTTAAAAGTCAGCAGTAAGTACTTTCTTTTACACTATTTATGAAGCATTAAACTTTTAGTAATAAAAGAATGAAATTAACAATCACTCATAATATATTTAACCTTAGAGTGTTTTAAGATTTATATACTTATTATTAAGAAAATATTATATTGATTTATTACGAAAAACAATAGACTTAAGAGACAGATTCGTACTTATTTAATTTAGCTGAATTGATTTATCGGTTCATTTGTCTTTTGAAAAGTTGTAGAGATAATAAAGTTAGCTAACTCAAACAAAAGATTTACACATAGTATCTATATATCCACCAATATACCTTTTGACGCAAATCTTTGTACTTTAAGAAAATTTATTCTCAACCACATTAAGCCAATTATAGTCTTGGTCTCGTTTCAGAGTCAGCTGCAAACTTTTGAACTTAGAGTAAGTGCACATAATAAATATTCCAAGAGCAAAACTTATGCACAACAGTCCTTTCAGAACAGTCCTAAATATTTCAGAAAGCAAGACTCCAAGACCTAAGTATTAAACTAAAATCCTATATCCTTAGTTTGATATAGTACCCTTTTGAAGCCATACTTAACTCAAAGTTAATCTAAATCTATCGTATCACTCTAAGAACTCAATCTGACGCCCATAGACATGACATGAAAATAACAAAAATTAGCTGGAGATTTCCTAAACTTTTTTTAAACTTTCAATTTTAAAATCTGTGTCTCAGTAATATAATTATGTGCAGTAAGACATTTTTCAAAAAATATTAATAAAGATTCATTATAATTCATAATAAAAATTTATTTTTATATTATATTAATTAATTAAATTTTTGGTAACCATACAGCTATTTCGAGTATTTCCAAATACACATCATCAGTGGTCTTGGATATAATTCTTGTATTTAATTATTCGTAAATAATTTTTTTTGAGACTGCAAGTACCAACTCGTGTTCTGTCAATTTTGAAGCTCAGTTGGTCAGCGCATCTTAACCAACTGATTATCAAATATAGAAAAAATTAAATTCATCTTAGTTTAGACGATGATTCCAGAAGTTTAATGACACTATTAAAATCTAGTACAATGACACCTATAAGTAATTTCATCGATTATAAAACTTTCTTCATCATTTAAATATAGTTTAGTTCAGCATTTAAATATAACAATCTGATACAGCTGTGCATATAAAAATTGTTATCGATTTCAAATATCAAATCGAATTGATCTCTGTTTAGAAGAAAAGCGCAATATCTTAATAAAATCATTACAATATGGTACAACGGTGCGTATGAGTATTTTTTCCAATTATTTTCACATTGAATTGCATTGCTGACATTACGTATAATAAAAGTATACTACATTCATCAACATTAATATAATATAAAAATTGTCATTTTGGAATGCATATTGTTTTAATGATAAATTATTTAATTTTTTTTGTGACAATCATTAAGTCAATTTTCACAACATTTTTCATGCAATTGTACAGTTGAAATTGAAAATTCCTTCAAGATTCCTTTAAAATTGTGTTGAATGTCATATAAAACTCTGAATAGCTGTGGGAATTTACGAAAAATACTGTTGGAAATATTTTCAATATTTCTTTTTACATTTTACAACAGATATTCAATAAAAATATAATAAAAATGCGGTAGAAGTAATATTTTATATTCATATCGCCACAAATATAAAAATACAATAATAATAAAAGAATTTTTTGTAATACAATTTTATGCTCACAGTTAATGCAATCGTGAACTATTATTTGCACCACAGGAAATTTTCTTTATGCTTAACTTTTTGAGGTAATAAAGTTGAAGATTTCTTAAGAATTACAGAGCAGGGTATTGCATTTTATATCAGTAAATCTAATGTGTAAAGTTTTTATTACAAAAGCTCTAATTGTACGTGACAATCGTCATACAAAGTTCAATGTTCTTTGTTAAAAACTATTTTCGTTAATTTTATGATTTTCATTTAAAATATTAAATTAAAAATAATGTTTTACTTCCACTTGAAGTGTAATTAATTGACAATATAAGAAAATTGCAATAAATGGAAACAGCATTGGTCTTGTTAAACCCTACTAAAAATTGTTATATGAATGAACTATGGTGAATTAACTTATTTTACAATTTATTTAAAGTTTTTTAAGGAAAAGTACAACTTAAAATTATAATAGTAAGTCATTGAACAGTTTTCCTATTGTATGTACTAACTTTCTTATAACTTCCAAGGGAAAACGTTATCTGACTATGAATAAGTTCTTTAAAAAAAATCCTTAGTAGTGGCTTGAAACAGCAAAACTTACTGAAAAGCAAAACAGTATAT
>NC_051846.1:225654492-225672326 GCF_002237135.1 Teleopsis dalmanni | reverse complement strand
ATACGTACGAGTATATGGGAACGATTATGTGCAGTTATGTACTTTAAGGTGGTTTCTGCGTTTTATTTACCATAATATAAAATTTATTTTAAGGCAAAGCTGCTTGCTTCTAAGTGAATTTTAAGTGCATTGCACAAGCACTTATTTACTTTTTAACTTATTTCTTAATAAAAATTATACTAAACTACGAAACGTATATGGTTTCAATAAATTTTAGTGAATAAAAATGATTTTTTCTTTAAATATTCAACAAACTTAGGAATATCGTCACAATTACCAATAATTTCCATTCAATTGCTCTAAAAAGATGATTGGTTCATAAACAACATATCCAGCAAGAAAAGGGTTTATCTGTGTGACGACTTTTTATTGGTGATGTCAACAAAAATTCTTGCTTTTCCAGTCTTTGGCTCATGACAGATCGTAGTGACGTATTATAAATGCACATAATCGGTTATAAAGCTTCGCTTCACTCATCATTTTACTGAACGTGAAGGATCTTCCTTATTTTCTACTTCTATTTATCATGTTCAGGCTAGTTGAGTCAGTGTAGCCAGTGAACACTTTTACTCTCTATTAACAGCGAGATTTCTTAATAACCCCTCTCTATGCCTTGAATGAATTACTTCAGAATTGACCTCAGATCTGCACACCTCCCCGAGGAACCTGTACCCATTCTGAGATTCAATAACGCGGTATTGATAAGCTTCTAGTTTACTTTACTTTCTACAACTAGTTTTTTTGTTTCCCCATCTCCCCATCTTTACGTGACCAAAATAAGTCAAATATTCATTGGTAGTTACATTAATAACACATTAATAATAATTCCTAGAGCACTGAAATGTTGATTTTTTGACCAGGCCATGAAAATCTTAACACTTTTATATATAGGTCATTCTTTTACAAACCGGACGGATTTTGTAGAAATGTAGATATATTTTCAAATGACTAAATCTCAAGCTCTATAAATGGTAGGAACTTGAAATTTACTGCGTTTTAAAGATAATTGTTTGAACTTTTACGAAATTGTTTAAACAATTAAGATTGTTTATATTTAAGTACTAATATTAACCGTTAAATTAAAAAAAAACGTCATTTCAGCGAAATTGAGATCATGAGGTCAAAAAGGTGTCCGATTTGTAAAGGATTGACCCATATGCGCATTAAACCCACAATTCAAAGTTATCGATCTCCTGCTTGTCTCATTAATCAATAATCCATTTTTCGGTTACTTAATTAGACTTTGTGTACAAAACTTACATAAATGCAAATAAAAATAAAGGGGAAGAATGTGATAAACGATAAAAATAAGAGTGAAATTTATAAACAGCGCTTAATAATCTTAAAATACTTCTGATTTCATGTTACACTGACAAACGATGTCTTCCGACAGTATATTTTATTTGAATATGTACTTAACCCGTTTATTTTGTATCCAACCCATTTAATTTGAAGGGTCTACAAAGTAAATCTATTAATAATTTTTTCAATGTATTTGATATGAATTTCACATCCATCTTTAATGTATCAAATTACCATAAGAACAATTTTGACATCTCGTAATTAATAATAAATTAATAATTGAATGCAAGAAACAAATTTTAAATTAATTAAAGTTAAATTTATTAGCACTCTCCATTCGCAGCTTTCCATCATAATGACTGAAAAAATCACTTTCTAAAAAAAACTTCCAAAAAGGTCAAGGCTATTTCAAGGAAAATTAATATTTTCTTTTTTGGCCATTGCAGTAAACTCTTAGCGGGTTTTGCATATTTTGGCCAATTATTTATTTATTACGAACAGACATTATTTACCTAAGGAACGTTGTTCGAAATTATGCCAAATGCAGCACATTAAAATTCCAAATTTAGTTTGTAGAAATTCGTCAATAGGCGTGTCAGACTCTAGGTTTTGTTGTTCTTTTTCAGTATCTTAAGTATAAGATACTTAAAAGAAGCAGCTCAATATTATTTAACTCCACAGCAGTCATTAATGATACTTTTTTTTAAATAAAATAAAAATAATTAGATAAAAATTAAGTTTGAAATTTTAGGAAAATTAGGAGAAATATTTATTTATTTGCATAATAAAAATATGAAAGGTTATTTGAAGTAATAATAACACCTTAGCGTCCTTACTTATAGTTTTTTATTAATAACATCCGTTCAGGTAACGGCCGATAAGTGGCCATGCTGAAAAGTTTGGAATCCCTCAAGCTAGAAGTAGGAAAAACAAATCAACACACTTGGATACATCCTGTCAATATGCCCACGTCTGAATATGAATATAAGACATTTCACTACGAAACGTTATGAGCTGCTGATGGACATCCCAAATAAATGTGCAGGTTGGATTTCAAAACATGCATTTTTAAATCACATATCCGTACTAGACATAGGGTTTGTTACTTATTATCGTATACATATAAACAGTATATGTAGTTTTGCTGCCTCCGAAACAAATCCTTTGCCTTCAATATATTATTTGTCTCTAAAAAAACCTCATCATCTGCAACTAATATTATCTCCCTGTTCCACATTAGAGCGAAGAAAACCCACAAACAATATATGTAGAAATGTTTGCCTCTTCTCAGCAAAAGAAATATTTAATTTCGTCAAGTAAACCTATTTAGTTGAGAACATGAAAAGGTAGGTGAAAGTCTTCCGTCAGATAGTCTGTCAGTAAATTCATCAGTAAATCCGATTGCTGAGAACTTGGATTTAATAATAGAGCACAAAAGTTGTGATTACTGGTTTTAACCTCAACTATTCATATCAATTTCGGAATCTTTTTAAGTACAGAAACATAATAGGTACAAATTAAACGATTTTAATTACACTAATAGCTAGTATATAACAATCTATTTGTGTTAGCCATTTTTAAAGTATTGGTGGTTCATTTACTAAATATTTTTGACTGTCCATACAGCCAAATGTCCATCATCAATGGTCTTGGAATATTTTATTAAATTTAATTACTAGTAAATAATTTTTTAAGGCTGCTAATACCAAGAGTTCAAATCGGGCGCTACTAAATTTATAGCTCAGAGTCAGTCTTCATTAACCAACTGATCCAAAGCCTTACTTGACATATAGGTATGTTCGAACTTGGAGTTTTATCCTAACATTAACAAATTCACTTGCTGTGTTATCATAAAATATCTGTAGAATAATTGAATTAATTAATTATATTAATTAGTTAGTGTAACCTTGGCAAGTTGTGAAAAAACACGATTAGTCATCACTTCTATTTTGACTGGCACGAGTTCTAAGTCTGGTACTTGCACTCCAAACAAATTATATACGAGCTATAAATATACGAGCTATATATATATAAAGAAATTCGAATATTTACTAAGACCACTGATGATGAGTACTTGACATTACTCGAAATAGCGTTGTATGGTCAGTCAAATTTCAATAAATTAACTAAAATTTTTGTTGTTGTCTTTTATATTCATAGCCTTGTAACTTTTAAATAGTTTCTTTTTGTCATGAGACGTGTCACTTACGGCAAAAAAAATTAATATTAAAATTATATTTTTATTTTTAATTGATACATACTATACTATTCAATACTATTCTTTTGTAGAGGTATTATTTATTGTATGATTTTTATTACTGTTTTTTGTGTATAGAACTTAATCTAGGAACCTATTACGGTAAAAGTGCTTTCTACTGAAAACAATAGCTTATTTTAGGAATTTACTTTCTTTGGTTAAGACAGACGTTAAAAATCAACTAAATATTTTTTTCCATTGAGGGTTTCTTCCACATTCTATTAGTAAATATACGACAATTCTTCATTTTTGGAGCAGAGGAGTTATTTTCATAATTTTTTCTAATACTATTAGAAAACCCCCTATTTAATTTATTAGTAGAATATCTGTGAAATTCTAAAAGCGTGTATTAAAAATACATTAAATTAAATGTGAAACATATTTAAAGCTTGTTCCGTATTTTCCCGGTACTAATGTTTATACTGCGTTGAAGTCTCTCTGAAAAACTTCGAAATTTATTTTTCATGCCAAAGTCATTACAAAATGTAAACTCTTAAAAACATATAACATTTGTGGCTTCATTAACGAATTTCTGTTTTTACTGGATTTTTTTTTGTTTGTTTTTATTTTTTGTTGTAAAGAGAAAATAAAACATTAACAAAATTGACCGCAGCTATTCGTGTTTGTACATGTAGCATTTCAAATTTTTTGGAAATTTTACAAAACATTAGAAAAACACAAAGTATGTAAAAAAATCTTTACACAAAAAGTAATTAAATGAAACCAAAAAAGGACACGCTTTGGAAGCTTCCTTTCTTCACAGCAAACAGAAAATTAGCTTAACTCAATTTAAAATTGTGTCATAAGTAGCCACAACTTTAGCAAATCCTGTAACTGTGAGGCCACTTTAGGTCGGAATGCGAGTATATTTCAGCTTATTAAGCTGATTTAATAAGGCTACTTTATATGTCTGTATTAATCTCAATTTCAGCAGAACAGAAAAAAGGAAGATTTGCCTTTGCATCATAACTAACTAACTTACTTACTGTAATGTACGCACGAAATCCTTGTTAATGCTGCTCCCTTTTATTAAATCCTACGTTTTGAAGTAAATTATCCTTACTTTGCACTTTAACACGCTCCTTGCTGGAACCGATTTTGTTAAAGCTGAATCCGATGCTGATGCTGATGCTGTGATTGAGACTGAGACTGATGCTGATGCTAGTACTGATGTTATTCCTCTTCTGCTGGTGGCGTTGGGTGTTGAGTATATTTAAAATTCTCTATAAATCACAAATGTAGGAGGAAAATATTGTTCGCACTTAATTTTCTTCTCATTTATTTTCATGTACTTTTTTACAAGAATTCCACTTTCTTTAGGTTATTTTTTTTGCTCAGCTTTGTGCCTTTTTCACTTTAAACTACAATATTATGTCCTTCCATTTTGATGTAATCGTGTTTTTTCGTCCACTTAAATATGCGGAAAGATAAAAGTGGCAAATCCTTGCATTCAACGACTACGGCACTTCTTATTGTACGATTTATTATGAGTTTTTATAAGAATTTTTCTTTCAAAAATTTTTTCGCCCTTATCAGCGCTTTGTATTTGTATTTATGTTATTTTTTTAAATATTCATTGGTTTTTTATGTTTTAATAATTTTTTAGTTCACTCGCATTTAAGATGAAATTTTTTCCTTCACCTCTTTGTAGGTAGTTTTAAATATGAAGTCACAAAGGACTCTATATATATTTCCTTATCCTAATGCCGCAGGTTGGTTGCTTTTTTGTAAGGATTCTACATTTAATTTGCGGTTTAGTTTGTTGAGATTTTTATTTAAATTTTTTTGATTTTATTATCTTTATAAATATTTTATGAAAGTTGATAAAAAGTTTCATAAACATTATTTGTTTATTAATTAAAAATATGCAATATTTATTTAATAAATAACATAAATAATGACATAAAATTAATAAATTTTAAATATTAGATGAAGATCTACCAGGAGAGAGAATACAATAAACATAACCTCTCTTAGTTAACATCAACTTATGTCTTTCTCAAAACACATCCCGCATATACTAATGAAGGGTCAGGTAAAAAAGCAATAATGGGAGCAGCCTTGTTAATATCTCTGCAGCAGACAAAGGCCTTAGCAAACGCAAACTATAATATTTGGAAACTTTCGAAGTCACATAATAACAACCACATTGAAGGCATCATGTGTTTCTCTAAACTATGGATCAGAAGCAATAGCGAAGCTAAGATTTTGGCAAAGGGGTTAGATTAGGTTGTAGTGGCATTGTGGCTAAATGTTAACTTCAGCTCAAATAATGGCCAGTTGTGATACCATGAATTAGACCAGTTCATATCTTTCTGCAGAACGGAAGGGTTCCCAAAAGAACTGCAGTGCTTAGCCTATGAGCAACGCCGTCAGGTGCAACTATAAACTGGATCAAGTCTTTTACTTCGCAGGTTGACAGCACTGTCAGCTCGGTAAAAAAAAGAGCCGTCAATGATAAAAGAGATTCACTAGAAAATATTTTTTGTCAACGTTTTATGCAGTCACTGAATTCATGCTATTAACAATTAGCAACAATTTTATTTATTAAATATATACATAATTTTGTATATTAATAAATATGTGTAATGTTGTTATTGCTACTATTTTCATAAGCCTTTTTGATTAAAAACACGCTTTGATCAAGAAATAAAACCAACGCTTCTGTAATAATTATTTTTAAAACTTTTTCGGAATCGTATAGGTTAAATTACTTTTGAATTATATTGCCATCTTGAAATCTATTCCCTATCTCCTATCAAAGGTTTACCTTTGAATTCCTAAAATTTGTTATCCTGATTTTAACAGCAGAAAAACCCCGCTCTGAGTTGTAATACGACAATTATTTCTATTAATCAATGGCATGGCATGTAGCAAAAATAACTCATGAAAGTATATATTATTAATAATAACAATAATATATGCAAAACACTTTAATTTAAAGTATAAATAACAGCCGCTATTCTCTGGTCTAGAGAACTTGCTTCTACGTTTAACCTTTCATTTAATAAAACCCTCCCATATATTGATTAGATTCGATTTAATGTTAAACCTTGTATTCTGGACTTGTATTGTAGACTGCCTATAAATCTGATGCGTTACCCTTTGGCTCTTATTAATATATACTCCCATCTAGTGATATGATATGATATGATATGATATGATATGATATGATATGATATGATATGATATGATACTTAATGTTTTAAAATTACGTGATCTCAATCAATCATCTCTTCTTACCTACCTTCCCACCTCTAATAACTGCTTTTAAGGGGACCTATTGGATATCACTATGAATCTATCTCTAATTAATCTTAACTTATCAACGCTGCCTATATATCTTCTCATCTTCATTAACTATCTTAAACGATTCTTATATTACATTCATACAGAACTGTGAGGTCATTAGGAGATCTCGACCAACTGAATCTATTGAGTAGGTAGATTTCAATTTTAGTAACTATCTTTAACGATTCCTATTTCATATTTCTGGGAAAAGTATTGTCAGGTCTATACATGATATCGACTAATCAACTCCACCTTCCTACCTTCACTAATTGTCTTTAAGAATTTGGTATCACTTTACATCCGTCAGGTCTATGCATAATCTAGACCCACACTTGTTTTATATATTTTTCTAATTTTTTTAACTCCTTCCTAACTCCCTTCCCACCTTCGTTAACTGCCTTTAAGGACTTCTATCTGATATTGCTATGATTGTATCAGGTATATACGTGATATCGACCAGCAAACTATACATAACTTCTTTTTCATCTTTATTAACTGTTCTTACCTATCCTTCTAACTTCTTTGACTGCTTTTAAGGATTTGTATGATGGTATAGATCCATCTTTCAGGTCTATTAGTAATGTCAACCAACCAAATTTACCTCTTTACCATCCAACATTCGTTAACTGCCTTTAAGGTCTCCTATATGTTGTTGCTAAGGATCTGCCAGTATCATGAATAATCTTGGCTAATCAACTCCACTTAACTAATGCTTTAACTAAATGCTTTAGAATTGATAATCTAAACGAAGTTTTGGAAAATCTTTTTTCAAAACTAAGAAAAAACTAAAACTTTTTTTGCTTTTGAAAATCAAGTTGATTTAAGCAGTGAATCAATACTTTAAATTGTTAATAATCAAATTTTATTTTCACAAGTGCATAAGTTTGTTGTTTGTCCCTTTGTAAACCATAATATGGAGTATCCTCCAAAACTTTCTACCAAGTTGTGCTAATATTAAATTAACATACAAATGAGCATGACTTCATGAACTTCATAAATTTTTTGTGTCTTCTTTTGTAGTCTCTCAACAGTGGGAATCGTAAAAGCATCTTTAACTTGAACAACTTCTCCCAAAGGAAATAAGTATTTTCTCATGCATATCCTTAAATTCATTTTTAAACTTCAGTCATTTCGGAATCTTTCTTTGTTGACATTTAAAACACAAAAAAAGGGAAATTTTAGATTCTAAAAAAATATTAATATATTTATTTCTTATTTCTTAGTTGAGGATATTGAGTCGAGGACATTGCACCATATATTTAACGGCAATTTTTTTCTATTATTGTCTGTACTTAATACCCACAAAAACTATGAAAATCTTTGCTGGAAAAAGCACAGGATATCTAATAACAGACAGGAAAATTAAGTACATCTGCAGGAACAAAAATTCAATGCACTTCCAGAGAACTTTACAGAAATGTTTTTGAGTTCCAATAGTTTTTTGTCATATTTTTGTATATTTGTGAATATGAAAATGCTCGTAGGCAACATCCTTAAAGATAGTGTCATGCTTTTGTAACTAAAATATATACACGCACTTTAGCATATGCGGGGCAACAAAATTAAATTGTACACTAACTCTTCAACATAATCCACTTAAAATAAAAATAATCCTTTGAAGGGATTCATGAAATCTCAACAAACTCTTAACCTTTTTATATTCACACTTTAAACGCACTTAAATCACGCGGAACATTGTTTGTATGTGAAAACTCAAATAGTTTCGCCGTCTGCTTTGTCGGCCCAATTAATACACAGAAGATTCACTAGAATGTAACGCTTGTTGACGTGGTTAAAAGGAAACTGCAACTTGTTGTCTGTTTTGACACTTTGCGAGGCTGCACGAGCAACAAAGTCGTAAAGCTGCTGTTAACTTAACATAGCGGTTAACAGTAATGTTAAATTGGCATCTTTTAACACAACGAAGCAGTTTGCTGATTAATTTTTAAACTGTTAAAACTGTTAACGTTTTAAGAGAAATAAACAATTTAAGAAACAATCAAGAGAAGTTCAAAATTATTTAACATAAACAAAAACTGTTTTTGTCATGTCCTATATTCGGTATTAAATTCCGAAAAATTATAGTACTTTTCATATATAGAAATATAACGGTTGAAACTATGAACAAAAGCTTATTATAAGCTCTTATAACTAAAGACCGTAGGTTAATACAGACGTTCGTTCAACCACATCTATTTCACGCTACTGTTTATACGTATATACATATACATAAACAGTAGCGGAACAGTAAAATGGTTAAAGGTACTCATTTATTTAACGCTACTGTTTATACGTAAATACATATGTATATAAACAGTAGCGTTACAGTAAAATAGTTAAAGGTACTCATCTGTTTCACGCTACTGTTTATACATATATACATATATATAAACAGTAGCGGGACAGTAAATTGTTTAAAGATACTCAATGAATACAAAAACATTGTTCCTCTTGTGTATTGTTTACTCGAGCTCACAAAATTCACTTATTAAATAGATTTTAAAATCAATTTTAAAAGCATTGATTTACAAATACGAAATAATTGTAATTTATTTTAATTTATTAATTTATTTATTTTAATTTAATTTAAATTTTATTAATTTAATAAAGAGGTTTTTTTTCGAAAAGTATTGAACTACAACAACAAAAATTCTTTTTCTATTATTTTTTTTATTAATTTAATTTTTGGCTGAACATACAGTTGTTTCAAGTATTACCAAATACCCATCATCAGTGATCTTGGAAATAATTCTTGTATATAATCAAACGTAAATAATTTTTTACGAACTTCAAGTACCAGGAATCGAACTCGTGTCCTGCCAAATTTAAAGCTTAGAGTCAGCGCACCTTAACCAACTGACCCAAAGCCATACTTGACTTTTATGTTTACACATTTTTCTGAAGTTTTGTTAATTTTGAAATTAATTAATGAAGTTTTAACAATAAATCTATATTATCAGTTTAAATACATGATTTTATTAAAGTAAGGGTACGCATGCAAGGCAATAAAATCGGCAAATGTACAAATTTACAAGAGTTAAAACATAAAACTACTTCTAAACACATTTTAAGCTAAATCTGTGCAATTATCAGCTGTTTATTTTTCAATACAGATATAAAAAATAAAGATTGAGATCTTTTAACTACAATTATATATTCTGTGTTATACTACGTTTACATTGTGAGATTAAGAAAATAGGATTACGTTAATCTGCACCGTTTACATTATACATTGTATATTAATTTTGACGTTTCTCTTGTTGTGTTTTGTTTCGTGTGTTTGAGAAATTCCTGTAAATAAAGCATTAAATAACAACTTTGTACAAAAAAATTATAATATACAAATTTTAGTTATAATTATGTACAAAACTATTTTTATACAAATTTAGTAAGAATTTTACTCATACAAGTATTTTAAAGCAATTTTGCGAATGTATGCGTCAGATTCTCTGGTATACGTATTCAAATTTTTGTTCATTTTTATTATTTATTAATAATTCATATGAGTTAAAGTGTTTAATATCAGCGTGACCGTAAAATAACGTTATTATCTATAAAAAGGGATGGTAACTCTACATTTGTTTTGCAGTCAAATTGCGGATGACAGTTCACTGAATTGTTGTGTAAACAAAATTTAGTAGATTTTGTTAATAAAAAGTATTAATTATGGGCAAAATGAGCACGGATGTGGTTGCAGAAGGAAAAGTTAACGATAAATCTGACGAGTTTGATTTCATCATAGAAGAAGAAGATGCTAATAGTAATAACTCCGACAGTAATGATTCTGATGTTGGCACGGAGATGTCGGATTTATCAAAATGTAAAAAGAACCAAAAAAATAATTTAATAGCAGCAAATACTAAAAAAACTTCACAAAGAGGTCGAAAGAAAAAGAATTTAACTGTTGAAAATAAAATAAAAATATTACAATATTTAAAAGAACATGGAACGACAATGAAAACAGTCCGGGATGTAATTGCCAAATTCAAGCTGCCAGAATCTTTAGTTTTAGGTATAACAACATATAATATTCTTTATATTATTTATATAAAAATTTACTACATATTTTCCATTTTATTATTAGAATATGTAAAGCAGCAAATGCAAATTGGACAGAGAAAAGCGGCAGAAGAATGCAAAAATGAATCTTTCATCAACGCAAACTTGTGGATTAAAACATATGAAAACTATCAGGTTTCTAGTCACACCGATTTCGAACTTGCGTATCTATATAATAATATTGCTGATACCGAAGAGCATCCCGACCCAGCAGAATTGGATGGGATTGACTTAAAGTAAGTCTTAGTTCTTAATATAAACAATAATTTTTTAACACAAACTATAATCTTTAAAGAAAAGCATACAAGTTTTTGGCTAATGCATTAGAGGGTAATCCTCAAATTCCACCGGATGGTCCAACAAGTGAATTTCTAAAGCAACAATTAAATGCAAGTATACATTAATCATAAAGCAATCATATATTAACATATATATTTCTTTTTTAGAAATTAGGAGAAACTTCTGTTGAAGAGGAAGCTCAAATACAAACTAATAATATAAAATTAATGCTTGGAAATAAACATCAGCAAGAAGGTACAAATAAGAGATCTAAGATAAGTCTTGATCCCTTAAATTACATCCCAAGCATAGAAGGACATATATAAATATATGATTTATGATTTTTAATATTGAATAAATTACTTTTTATTTGAATAAGTATAATATAAAATATAATCCGTAATTTTTAAAATACCTCTAACTTTTTATATAATACAATTTCCTATATTGATTTTAATATAGCTTAACAATAGTCAAACGAGGTTAAGATAAGTAAATTAATTTATTTATTATTTTAAATAAAATTGTATAATCTAAATTTCTATGCATATTTTTTGTCACTTAATTGAATATTGATTATAAAAAGTTTATATTATTAATTTAAAAAACAATTATTAGAATTGCAAATTTTAAAGTGGATAACTGTCTTAAAATGGGCAAGCCAAATAAAAGAAAAATTAGATGAGGCATCAGGAATTCTTAACTACAGGCTAATACAGCACCCAATCCACAATGAAGCAACTGTCTCTGGCTGCTCTATTAAATATAATCAGACCACAGTCCAATCCATCAGCACCCTGTTATCTGCTTACAGGTCCCAGCAGTCTATACCGACGCGCTCACAAAAGCCATACAATAATGTGATACATTGAACACACTTGTTTTGAGGGACCGTTTAGTGTTCTTCTGAAAGTTTTCTTCGTGAATTGATCAATTCGTTTCTACCAAATAAGTAGAAACGCTCTCGTTTTACCACGTTGGATAGATCATATTGTTCTGGTAAAATAAAATAAGTTCATTATCAATAAATCAGTGTAAAATGTCGAATGCAACCTTTAATAAATTTTTCACAAGAGAAATTACCAAAATATGATATGTCATATGTTTTATATGTAAAATGTAAACAAATAACAGCTGAGCTGTAAACAAAAGCACTAAGGAAGTAAGTATTTAATAATATCTTTGTTTTTCTTAATTGAGTATGTAATGGATATATAAAATTTATATTAAGTGATTTAAAAAATCAATTATATATTTAATTTTTTTGTCTGATATATTATCAAATGAAGTTTATAAAAGTTTTATCAGCTGCATAAATTAGCTCATAATGTAAACGTTCACTCATTATTATAAATGAGCAAGAACCTTAATGAGATAGTCTGAATGTACTATTATATTTAAATATTTATTGAATTAATATAAATCATATATCATACATATATATGTGATTTGTTTTTAATAATACAATATTACTACTAATATCTTCTGATAACTCGAGGAAGTATATTTTACTTTAATTTAATGTTATACCATTTATGTATTATTAACTTTATATTAAGTAATTCTTTAATAACTTTTTTTACATAAGTGCTAAAAGGTATCACTGAACGACCAATTGTAACTTACAGAATAGCCATAGATTAAAAAATTGGTTAAGTAAAGAATTAATAATAATAATTAAGAAAATAATTAATATAAAGGTTGTTCAACGTGAAAGAAATTTCTTTGAAAAATCAATTGTGAATTTATATATTTATGAAAATAAAATTACAATCTATTACATTATTCTTCATAGAAAAATTTGGTAACTCTGAAACGCACTGTCCTGTCTACTTGTGGATACCATTTCTTTGATTGATATTGGTGAAGTACATTAAATGTAAGCGGTAAAACAGTGTACAATAATGTCTGAAATAGAAACACCAAGTGTAACCAAAAACAAGATAACTAGGATCTCTGATAATTCCAAAACAGATGTTCCAATAGGAAAGACTGGTATGCGTACTCGTAACACATCATATAAAATTGCACGCCACAGTCAAAATCGCAAAAGGGGGCCAATATTAAAAATAACAAGAAGTGCATCCATTATAACTATGCGCAAGAAAAATTCCAAACCCAATGTGCAGGCAAACCAAAAACGGGGTGCAACAAGTGCATCTAATAAAACCAAGAATGAAAATCTTAAAGAAAATCTTGACTCACATGAAGAAAATGTGTCGGAAGTGCCCAAAAAGCAAAACATAGAAATTCTTCAAAAAACTGATATCTTAAATTCGGATATGCTGCTAAGAAAATGCAAAAGATGTGTATTAAAACTTCCAAAATTGAATTTCCAGTCAGAACAACAATGGGGTCCAGCAAATGCATCTACTGAAACCACGAAACAAAGTCTCAAAGAAAATCTTGATTCACACGAAGAAAATGAATCGGAAGTGTTTACAAAAGAAAACATGGCGACCCTTCAAGAAATTAATCAGATAAATTTGGAAATCCCGGCAATAAAAAGCACAAGACGTGTAGTGAAATCTCTAAAACCATATGTCTGGACAAAACAACAACGGGGTACAGCAAGTGCATCTAATGAAACCACGAAAAAAAGTCTTATAGAAAATCTTGATTCACATGAAGAAAATGAATCGGAAGTGCCTACAAAGGAAAACATAGAAATTCTTCAAGAAACTGATGACATAGATTCAGATACACCGTTAATAAAAAGCACAAGGCGTGTAGTAAAACGTCCAAAACCGAAAGTCCAGGTAAAACAACAACGGGTCACAGCAAGCGTATCTAATGAAACCACGAAACAAAGTCTCAAAGAAAATCCTAATTCACACGAAGAAAATAAATTGGGAGTGCTTACAAAGGAAAACATAGAAATTCTTCAAGAAACTGATGACATAGATTCAGATACACCGTTAATAAAAAGCACAAGGCGTGTAGTAAAACGTCCAAAACCGAAAGTCCAGGTAAAACAACAACGGGTCACAGCAAGCGTATCTAATGAAACCACGAAACAAAGTCTCAAAGAAAATCCTAATTCACACGAAGAAAATAAATTGGGAGTGCTTACAAAGGAAAACATAGAAATTCTTCAAGAAACTGATGACATAGATTCAGATACACCGTTAATAAAAAGCACAAGACGTGTAATGAAACGTCCAGGACCGAATGTCCAGGCAAAACAAATACAGGGCACAGCAAGTGCATCTACTGAAACCACGAAAAAAAGTCTCAAAATAAATCTTGATTCCCACGAAGAAAATGAATCGGAAGTGCCTACAAAAGAAAACATGGAAACCCTTCAAGAAACTAATCACATAGATTCGAATACACTGTTAATAAAATGCACAAGACGTGTAGTAGCACGTCGAAAAGCGAATGTCCAGGCAAAACAAATACAGGGCACAGCAAGTGCATCTACTGAAACCACGAAAAAAAGTCTCAGAAAAAATCTTGATTCCCACGAAGAAAATGAATCGGAAGTGCTCACAAAAGATAACATGGAAACCCTTCCGGAAACTGATCACATTGATTTGGATACACCTTTAATAAAAAGCACAAGGCGTGTAGTAAAACGTCCAGGACCGAATGTCCAGGCAAAACAAATACAGGGCACAGCAAGTGCATCTACTGAAACCACGAAAAAAAGTCTCAGAAAAAATCTTGATTCCCACGAAGAAAATGAATCGGAAGTGCTCACAAAAGATAACATGGAAACCCTTCCGGAAACTGATCACATTGATTTGGATACACCTTTAATAAAAAGCACAAGGCGTGTAGTAAAACGTCCAGGACCGAATGTCCAGGCAAAACAAATACAGGGCACAGCAAGTGCATCTACTGAAACCACGAAAAAAAGTCTCAAAATAAATCTTGATTCCCACGAAGAAAATGAATCGGAAGTGCCTACAAAGCAAAACATAAAAATTCTTCAAGAAACTGATGACATAGATTCAGATACACCGTTAATAAAAAGCACAAAACGTGTGGTGAAACGTCCAAAACCGAATGTCCAGGCAAAACAAATACAGGGCACAGCAAATGCATCTACTGAAACCACGAAAAAAAGCCTTATCGAAAATCTTGATTCACATGAAGAAAATGAATCGGAAGTGCCTACAAAGGAAAACATGGAGACCCTTCAAAAAACTGATGACATAGATTCGAATACACCGTTAATAAAAAGTATAAGGCGTGTAGTAAAACGTCCACAACCGAATGTCCAGGCAAAGCAACAACGGGGTACAGCAAGTGCATCTATTGAAACCAAGAAACAAAGTCTCAAAGAAAATCTTAATTCTCACGAAGAAAATAAATCGGAAGTGCCTACAAAGGAAAACATAGAGATCCTTCCAGAAACTGATGACATAGTTTCAGATATACCGTTAATAAAAAGCACAAAACGGGTAGTGAAACGTCCACAACCGAATGTCCAGGCAAAACAAATACAGGGCACAGCAAGTGCATCTATTGAAACCACGAAAAAAAGTCTCAAAGACAAACTTAATTCACATGAAGAAAATGTGTCGGAAGCGCCTACAAAGGAAAACATGGAGACCCTTCAAGAAACTGATGACTTAGATTTGGGTATGCCGTTAAACAAAAACACAGGACGTGTAGTAAAACGTACATTAAAGAAAAATTCTCGCAAAACTCTCAATGAAAGGAAAAGCATATTTAAAGCTGCAAATAAAACTTTGTTCAAAAGACGAGAAATCTTAAGTGCCGAAAATAAGATTGAAATATTAAAACAATTAAAATCATTGGGAACATCTATGCAAACAGTTCGAGAAATAAGCTCCAACTTGAAGCTTCCAGAAACTTCAGTATTAGGTATAAGAAGAAATCATTTTTAAGGAATATTTAGATTAGCATTAAATTGCATGTTGTTCTTTTGTGTTAGAGTATGTGAAGAATCGAATGCAAATTGCAAAGAAGATGTTAGCAAGCGAATGCGATGATGAACACTTTGTCAATGCAAACTTATGGCTTAAAAAATTTGAAAAATCGAAGATTTCTGATCACAGCGATTTTGAACTCGCCATAATATATCATGAAATTGCTGATCATGTACAGCATCCAGATCCAGAAGAATTGGATGGTATTGACTTAAAGTAAGTTTAATTTATAGATATATAAAATATGTATTTATTTTTAATACCTATTTAATCTCTATAATAATCTTTAATGTATAATCTTTAAAGAAAAGCATACAAGTTCTTGGCTAATGCATTAGAGGGTAAGCCACAAATTCCACCGGATGGTCCAACAGGTGAATTTTTAAAAGAACAATTTGAAGTAAGTACACATTATTTTCTTATATCTTATTTATCTTATATTTATTTGTTTTTAAGGATTTAAGAGAGCTATGCGGTACAAAGGAAGCTCAAGCGCAATTCAATGCTTTAGTAAATAACGGAGCTAAGGTACAGGATACAAAGAATATCAGTTTAGATCCATTAAACTTAATGGCTGACGCAGTATAAATATTTAAGATTTTTTTTATCGTGCATTGGCAAAGTATATAATTTATTCTTACAATTCAAGATCTTTTCTTAACTGTTCATAATATTATTAATAATATGAATTTAATATTACCATTTATGAATGAACCTTTTTGTATATTAAAAAACACGTTTTGTTCAAATAGAAATACAAATTTAATCTAATCTAATGTAAAATCTAATATCTAATGCAAAATTATTCCAAATATATTAGAGGTGAAATCATCCATACCTCTTTGTATACGCCACTGTGAAGATAGAAATAAAATTTCATTTAAAAATATTATTAATATTTCATTTTACACCAATTACTATTATAAGAAGAAACAATACTATACTGCAACTTATAAGATCAATTGTGTTGTCCTAGAGAGACTCTCCTAAGCTCATTCGAACTATTTATGGGAATTGATAAGCCTAATAATATCACTAAGTTGAGAATTCCAAACCTAATTCGATTTAATGGAAACAGTATGGAGTTACTAAACACATTTTCTGAAACAAGACGAGAAAATAGGAGCAAGTTTACTCTGCAATCACAGAAATATGTTAGTGTCAATAGCCTCTGAAAAAAGCTACCGAACAGGAGCATATCCAGTTAAAAAAGCAGTTTGGAATCCTGAGTTTAGATCTATTTAGACCAAGAAATCTGCCAACATTTTTGCTGTTAATTGAAATGGCCTGTTTATTTTGCTTAGACAGGCCAAAATTGACCTAACCTTCTCAAGGGCTTTATATTCGGTGTATCGTATAGACACTAATGCAATGTGATTAGTGAATATTCTGCAAAAAAGTTTGGGTTAATTTGCTAAAGTAAAATGTGAAAATATGGCAAATCTAAGTCATTAGCTTAATTTAAGTCAAAATCGTAAATAATGTCTCAATACTAACTTACGTTCCCAAGTTAGTAACGACTGTCAAATCTGCTTCAGAAGAAAAAAATTAAATAAAAAAGTGCATACATGTAAATCTAATAGGTGGTTTATGTATGTATATACGAGAGTGTGGGTTGATAATTTTTTTTTTAATTATAGAGACGATAATTTAATCTAATCGCTGAAGATCTCACCCACTAACAATCCAGTCGATTCAATTCATATAACTTCTGGTTCAATTCTTGAAGAATCTCATCCATCAAT
>NC_051846.1:225650255-225654392 GCF_002237135.1 Teleopsis dalmanni | reverse complement strand
TCATGCTTATAAAACTATGGAATGGTATTTCGATGAATGTTTCGGTCCGAACGAAGACAGCGAATGGGATCCAACGGGTTTCTTTGTGTTCAAACAATAATTAGAATAAAAAATTAGCATAAGTTAAATTAATATTAAATATATAACATATAATGTTAATGTAAGTGGTACAAAACAAATCAATTTAACTTGAATAATAAAAATATTATATTTATAGAATCTGTGTAATATCTAATATATTTTTTCGTATACTAATTCGAATGAATTCAGTTCAATAATAATTAACCCTAATAATGATTAATTAATTAGCTTTAATTTTTAATTAGTGAACTAGAAAATACTATTTGAATTCTTAACTTATCTAGCACAATAAATTATAAAAAATGAACTATATGTGTACTTAAAAATTTTTTTTTTAATTTAAAAATTATTTATTAATCTTTCTCACTTTCGTTTACCTAAATATATCACTGCATTTTAGTTCAAATTATATATTAAATACCATTTTAATTAGTTCTAGTTAGCTAGATATATTAAATAATTTTGTTATGACTGATGAAAAAGATTATCACTTTCACTTATATTTAAGCATTTATTTAAAAACATATAACCACAAATTTAAATATATATTAAAAAAATTGACTGAATTTTATTTTTATTATTTTAATATCATATAGAATTTATTATAAATAACCAATTGTTTATTTTAGTGAAAAAACAAATATAATAATGTTTTATAATCATTATTTTAAAATTTTATTCAAATAGTATACCTTTATTATTATAATGTATAATAATTTTATAAAATGGTTTGTATATTTTTTTTATTGCACTTTAAATATTTCTTTAAATATATATTTTTTTTAAATTTATTACTATGAATTTTTTTTAAAGATTATTAAATAATCTTATAAAAAAAAATATAAAAGTATTCTCTACCTAAAACAAAAATAAATTTATATTTCAATTTAATAATAGAATTAGCTTCCATATCTTTTAGCAATTAAAACACAAACTTTTATCTATAAAATTATAAAAGATATTTTTTTTTTATATAAAATAATTTTAAAATTTAAATTAAGTTTAAAATATATATAAAATTTCATACATTGAAATTGTTATGTAAATCCGAATTCGATTCGAGATTGCATTCCATTAAATTTTATGTTAACAATGTAATAAAAGCTATATATATAATTGACTATACTTATCAATATAAAATATTTATATAGCATATTTTTTATCCTATTTTTATTTTAAGAAAACATTGTTATTTAAATCTTAATCACTTATGAAGACAATGTATACTAATACACAATGTATGCAATAAATATATATCAAAAATAATTTACATTTATATTTATGTTATAATTTAATTATGGACATTTTTAAATATATATATATTTAATTTTACTGTATATTAAGATTAAATGTGGTATAATAAATTTTAAATGTTTACAATAAAAATAAATATATAAAAGAATAAAAAATTAAAACGATTTGAATATTATTGACATACATTTACAATCAGTTCAAAAGAAATTTAATAAAATAAGAATGTTTTCATATGGTATTATAACAATAAAAAAAATAGCAGGTTTGTTCTTTTTAATCGTTCCCGTTTTAAAAAATCCCAAATTAACTGTCTAAGCTGATGTCAAAGCATTAATCATCCATTTAGAAACTCTTCCAAAGCATCTTTGGTTTGTTCATCCTGCAAATCTACTTCTTCTAACGTAACTTTTGCTTTGGATTCGGTAGATATTTCTATACATAAGAGAATAAAATAAATTAACAAATAATCAACAATAAATATAAAAAATCAAAAATTTAGGCTAGATAAACTAATTATCTAAACATTTTATCATTTACAATTTTTTTTCAATATTATAAAACAAAGTGGTGCTGGTGTCCATGGATATAACATAGCTATTCTATATATAGAAATCGCAACACAAAAACCACACATTATATACTAGAATAGCCCAGCAACTATAAAATATCCCCAACAACCAAAACCAAGTTGATGAAAGTTTCGATGGAAATAAATTACCTGAAAGATTGACGAAGAAGGGTGCTGAATCAGTACTACTCAGAAAATCAAATAAAAGAAGTTATTCAAGAAATTCTATGCCGATTCCTCAGGTTCCTCAGTTTATAAACAAATCCAAACTCAGATTAATTACTGGTTTTTTAAAGGGATTTGTACCCGTTAATTACCATCTTCAAAGATGGTACACGGATGACATCAACACCTGTAGACTCTGTAAGATGCATAGTAATACTTTCTACCATCTTATCTGTGTATGTCACACGATTATCTGGAAACGAGTCCAGTACCTTCATTCAGTTTTCATTGAAGCGAATAAGGTCTGGGATGTCCAGAGCCCTGAAGCTATATGCGAAAACCGACAGGCTGCCCTACTAGCACTTGCTCAAAGTCAGGCATTGCAAAGACTCTTCATAGTGCCATGGTACATCCGCCCGAATGACATGCTAAGAGAATAGACCTAGAAAAGATCCGATCAAAAAATACATAAGGGACAGAGCCCTGAAGCTATATGGGAAAACCGACAACCTACCCTACTTATCACTATCTAATCTCAGAGTAATCACTAACCGCACGGGGCGGTACGCAGATCTTAAATCAGTCATTGAATAATCACGAAGCTTATGAGGAATACAAGGAGTAAAATCAAAGAGTAGTGAGTGTCCAAAAGCACTCACTCAGAAAGGGCTCAACATAATTATTTATAACATATATATCTTTAATATCGTTAAACCATTGCATTTACTTGTTATAACGCCTTTCTGCTTAAACTCCTCTACGTCTCCACGGAACGCATCGTCGAAAACTGCTTGACGCTCCCGTTGAATTTGCTTCAAGTGTTCCTCATGCTGTCTTATTTTTCCTTGATGTTCAGCCGCAACTTTTTGGCGATAAACTTCTAATTCTCCTTTAAATATAAAATTATTTAATTGATCAAATTTAAAAAACGGACTTATGTACCCATTTTCTTCTGTTTATATTGTGATAATTCAAACTGCTTTTGTAAAATAAACTCCTGCATTTCGCACTCTTCACATAAATTCTGTAACACATCCGTTTCTCTTTCCACTCTTGTTGCAAACTCTGTTATGTCCTGCAATGTTTTCTTACTATTTTCTAATTTTACTATAAGCCCTGGTATTCCAGACAGACACGTAATGAGATCAGTCATCACTACACGTTGTTCCATGGTTTTCTGTTTGATTTTATCAATTTCGGTAGCAATTTGGTCAGCTCTTCTCGCATTTTCTTCGCTCATTTTATTAATTGATACCCAGTCATCTTCATATTTGGCAAGTAAATTACAGCCTGCTGCAACATTAACATTTGAAGGAACTGCGTCCACCAAATCTTCAGTGGTGCTAGAACTCCTTAAAGAAGACCGATCACTATTGAAGCGGTCCTCAAAATTAGGCGATACTGGTGTCGATGGAGTACTAACGCGTCTATAGTGCTGCTGAAGGCTTTCAGATATAACGAATCCTTCTTGTAAAGCATTACTTAATTTTTTCTTAATGTTTCCAAACATTTTGCGAGTTTATTTAGATTTGAGACGATGAAAACAGCTGTTTTACTAATTATCCGTAGGCTTCATATTGCCGGATAAGTAAACACAGGGTGATATATCATATGCTGCTTTAATTTAGAAATTGAAATAAATTTTTTTTTTAATTTTAAAATAAATTGCGTATTTTATACGCAATATGAAATTTTATTATACAAAATTTTTAATATATATTTAATTATAATTTGGCAATATAAATCTAAGTATAAATAAAAATTAGATAAATAAAAATAAATAAATAAAATAAAAATAAATAAATAAAATAAAAATAAATAAAAATCATTATTCTGCACCGATTTTTATTTTTGACTGCCACAATTCGAGTTTGAATCAGTCTCTAATGAAATGATATTCGGAGGACTATGCTCACTTGACACATATAAGACTGAACTATCGCTTAAATCGAATTCATCGGAACTTAAATTAATAGGTGGACTTGTAGCATCATTAACATTATTGATATTTCTGACGTCACTACCACTTTCCTCTGATTCATTATCCGTCAGCAAGTTAATGGTAGGAA
>NC_051846.1:225612993-225650155 GCF_002237135.1 Teleopsis dalmanni | reverse complement strand
AAAAAGTTCTCTTTAAAAAAAATTAAATTATTTAAATTTTATCATTAAATTTAATTATTAATTTTTAAACTTTTAATAAAATTTACTATTGTAATTATATTAAATAAATTTCTATTGAAAATATTAAATAAATAACAAATATATTAATATTAAAACGTGAACTCGAAACTATTCAACTATTTAAACTTTTCTTGAATAATTGAATGTAATGTATAATAAATGATCATTAAATCCCTTTTTGTATTTAAACCTATTTAATAAATCAACTTATCAATTAACTTAAGGCTGATCTAAATGAGGTCAAAATATTAATAATTAATAAAAATAAGTGAAATAATCTATAATATAATTATGGTATAGGAAAATATATACACAATATAATTAATGTAAATAATAAAAGATACTGCAATTATTATTTTATTATAATTCTAGTGTAACACCAAAATACGCTCGCATTGGAGGAATCAATCTTACTGACTCCATGAATTTGGACATAAAAATTAAAAGAATTATAGTGCATCCTTCATACGACTATATATCATCTTATAATGATATTGCGTTAATAGAGCTGGAACAAGAATCAAAGTATGTTTAATATATAAATGAACTCAAGCCTTATAATTAATAAATTTTTTAATAAATATCTATTTTAAGTAATGAGGTAGTTTGCTTATGGAGTAAATATGATCTACCAAATAAAAATGTCACAGCAATTGGTTATGGACACACAAAATTCGGTGAGATTAATTATTAACTATTAATTATAGTGTACATAAATTCAATAAAAATATTTGATATTAACTTATATAGGCGGAGAAGCTTCTCAACAGCTGCTAAAGGCCAATTTGAATATAGTTCACAATAATCTTTGTAGAACACATTATATTCATGATAACGATCAACTTCAATATGGCATTATCAATACACAGATTTGTGCTGGAGATCCAGAAGAATTACGAGACACTTGTCAGGTATTTTATAAGTTGTGAGAAATTTAAATATAATAAAATATTGGCTAAATTACTGCCATTATGTTAGGGTGACTCTGGTGGTCCAGTAATCATGAAAATTGGTGAAGACATTATACATGACTTTATTGTTGGTATTACATCATTTGGACAAGGCTGTGCTGGGAAACCACCCAGCGTAAATACAAGAATATCAGCTTACATCGATTGGATAGAGAACATTGTATGGCCTCAATCATTATAAACATCTTAATATAAAATATGGGTATATGTACATACGTAGTATTGTGGATTCTAACGAATACCAGCTATATATAGCACATTTTACATATAAAGTTTTTATATATCAAAATTATTTATATTTTTAAAATATATAACATAGCAACTAATTAAAGGATATAGACTGTAGAATAAATTTTACATATTTTTTGAAAAATGAATTTGTATAAATTTGGTTAAATAATATTATATAATTTGCTTTTAGCTAATTTATTAGAAAATCCTAACCGGACAGAATTTTTTATTTTTTTTTGTTTTCTTTCTTGACACAGGCTTCTCACACAGGATTTGATAATATTTATATATTTCTTTGTGATCATCCTTCTCCAAGTAATTATCGATTAACCTTCTTCTCTCTTTCTGAAGGATTCTATTCCAGAATCGCGTGCAAAATTTTATTTAGAGGCTTGTGGAAAGTGCGATTCAGTCAGATGTTTGATTACTTATTTGTTTAGTCTATGCATTCATTACTGACAATATGCATTCATTGGGACTTATTGTGTATACCAATATTCTTAATATTTATCACAAAAAACCGTCGATTAAAATTTGTTTTTTATATGCAATTAAGTCCATTATAAACCACTTTTCTGAGCTATATAATAAAACGGTTTCAACAAAAGTATTAAAAGCTTCACTTTCGTTTTAGAATACGAACTCGTTACGAAACCAATTTCTAGTGTCAGCAGTATTACCACTTTTTAATATATATCCGAGGTATTTCACTTCATCCACTTTATTGCTATTAAAAAGAACTGGTTTTCGGCATTCTATCTACGGTTAACATTCATACCAAAATTATTCATAATATAGTGGCAGGAACCAAATATTGTCAAACTCCACATCGTCCCAGTAGAAAACGGATCGATCCGTCGATCCGAGACGTCTTCAAGACATGGATATATACATGAAGATCGATAGATACAAATGTATGACGGTCTTCGAAGACATTTTTGAACAAATCAGCCAAAAGTCTTCGAAGACATTTTGCGTACATGTCTCGAAGATCATGTCTGCATAACGAAGTCATTCGATTGAAAGTTGTGTGCTCTTACCATTTAATTTTTTCACTCTTTTTTATTTCTTCTCTTTTTTGCGCAGCAGAGACGCAGCAGAGGAGATATGCTGCGTCAGGCCGAAACTCGGTAACGGGTTATTATGGCTAAATAAAAAAGTAAGTAACTTAACGCTTTCTGCAGATCTCTTATTAAAGAATTGAAAAGAATTGTTATTTATAAAAACCAGCTGTGTTGAAAAAAATTCTGCAAGTAGCAAAAATAGCATCCAGATACTCCCGTAAAGATGTTTTTTCTTTGACACCACCGTAGGTATGGGACAGAATTATATTTTTACTAAAGATGGCTTCAATATTTGCAACATTTCCCGACTAACGGACAGTCTACATGAAAGTGTAGAATATAGGTTATTATAAATATAAGATATATATGTATATTAAATAAAAATTAGTTTCATTTACCTCAAAACTGTAATTCACTTCACTTCACTTATAGCTTCACTTCACTTATAAAACATCAACAATATTGGTGTATGATCTGCCAAGGTATGTTGATTGGCTGTTGATTTCGTTTATTGTTGATTTGTGCCAAGTAATTGGAGGCCTTCTACTTCTTCTACTGCTTTGCGGGTTATACGTAAGAGCTTGAAAATAGACTTCACTTGTTGGCTTTCGTAAGATGTGACCAATCCAGTCAAACTTTCTCCTGCGGATATTTATACTGATATCGTTTGTATTTGTTTTGTTCCACAATTGTTGGTTTGAAATTCGGTTTGGCCAAAAGATACGTAATATTTTCCGAAGGCACTAGTTTACAAACGAACACACTTTGTTTTGAATTATCTCGGTTACGAGCCATGTTTCGCAAGCATATATCAGTATGGATAAAACACATGCTTTGTGCCAATCGCCTTTCGTATTCTTGCACTCACGTCCTGCATACTGCGACCATCAATAGCTACTGCACTTCCCAAGTCTTGAAATTCATTTACTTGTTCCATGATTTGACCTTGAAGTTCGAATCGGTCATTGCATGTTGTATTAATTCACATTCCTTTGGTTTTTTGTGCATTGATCTTGAGCCCAACTTTTGCAGCTTTTGCTTCCTGATTTTCAAGTTTTCGCTGCATATCGGTAAAACGATGTGCCATTTCTACTGGGTATGCTGATAACACATCAATGTGTTCTACTAGACACACTGTAACAATGTATGTTGAATTGAATATATTAAACTCAATATACCTATATCCAAAAGCAAGCATTTCCAAAGAATCTTAAGAAGCTATTTATAAATAAATAATCTCAAGCGATAAATAATTTTACAGGAATTTCCCAGTATATACGGCAACAGTGCATGCTTAACATTAAGTAAAAACCCAAAGACCTCAGATGCTAAGTTTTGAAATTGGTAAATAAAAAAAATATTATTTTTTTTTCCATTAAATTGTTTCAGTTCTTCTTATAAATGTAAGAATATAATTGTTTCATCTTAGCATCGTCTTGGCAGTTGCAATCGATCGAGCTTAGAGTGAGCACTCAATCGGTGAAAAATTTTAGAATTGAAATGTTGAATTTTATATGTAAATTTTTATTTATGTTGTGTTTTATATTTGGAAGGTGTAAGTTCAAGATTCCGGTATTTTATGCAATTATTTTAAAAATATATATTTTTGCAGCTGCTTCTTCCAAAATACGACCATCTCAACTTGGTAATACTAGTGTTGATATAATTTAATAAACATAACAAATTAAAATCGATTTTTCACCAGAATGTTTAGCTTCACATCCAGAAAGATCTAATCACCATATTTTTCGCAGAACCGTCGTAGGAAATGGGCCTGGTTTGCCAACACAAGCAAACGAATTTCCTTATATGGTAAATTTTTTAACATATAGTGAATATAAAATTTATATGCAATATACATATATATTATTTTATAATATGTCGTAGGCGGCTTTAGGTTATAGAAAAAGTGGTTCTGAATCTGCAACCTATTATTGTGGCGGAGTTCTTATATCAAAGAGATTTGTTTTAACATCAGCCGTCTGTGCGGACAATGGTGATACGTAAGTTTAAACAACTTGAGCAGAATAACATATGGGCATTAATAATTGTTTTAAAATAGTCTCGTTGAATAGTTCAATAATTATATTTATTGATTGTTTTTGTTATTACAATCAATTAATAATATATTCAAATCAGTTTCATTGGTGTTCATTAAGTAAATATGAATATAATTTATCTTGAGTATAACCAGTGCAAAGAGAATGTCACTATATATATATTCACTACTTTCACTTTAACATTATATAGTATATTGTGTCATTCAAAGTTCTATATTGTAAATTAGTTTGGATTTAAATGTGCAAAACAAATCTATTTTCAGTTTATACTCTAACGCTTTTGTTATTGATAACAACTATTCCCAAAGCACAATTAAACTGCAGTATCTAGAAATGTTGAAAATGAAGTGTTCGAATGTTACGCTACATTCGGTAATTACTGTACAAGTATTCCATATAATTGAACTACAGTGAGAGTGCCAACTACTGTAGTAAGAAATTATACTTAAATCATGGATTGGGCGTAATTAAGAACAAATTTATACATATTTTACTTTCTCCTTTAATTTTATTTTTTTTGCTTAAATCGGGACGTGACATCCATCTACTAAAAATACTACTACTAAAATACTAAGTGAAGAGATGTTTCTCTTCTATAATTGAAATGAACCAATCACAGTTGTTAATAAGTTTACGTAGTTTATATTCGTTTTAAGTTCCAATTAAGAATGGAAACATTATATATATTTAATTTTATTATAAAAATAAATTTTGAGAATATTTCAGACAACCAGAATTCGTTCGATTGGGTGGAGTTAACTTGAAGGATAAAAATATAAGAGATATAAAAATTAAAAGGACATTTACTCACCCTTCTTACGATACTGATTTAAGCTACAATGATATCGCGTTATTAGAATTGGAGAAAGATTCTGAGTAGGTTCCACTTTTCAATTAAATACATTTTCATTTTGAAACCTTGTAACCTTATAGTAAAACTGTTGCTTGTCTATGGGATAAACATGATCTACCTAATACAAATGTTACTGCCATTGGTTATGGACGACCAATATTTGGTAAGATATATAACATATATATATAAGATATACTGCCATATGCTACTACGAAAATTTATATGTTATTTGACTTAAAATCATTATTATTTGACATATTATGTTATTTTTATGTTATTATTTGGTTTTAGAGTCTCAAATTTCTGAAAATGTTTCAAAAGCAAATTTAAAGGAAATAAATAACAAAAAATGTGGAACGTATTATAAATCGTATGAAGAGGCTTTACCAAATGGTGTAATTAATACTCAGATTTGTTTTGAAGATCCAGTAACATTACACGATACTTGTAATGTATGTTAGAAATTTAAATATGACATATATATCTTTTATTTATATTAATCATAATTTCAGGGTGACAGCGGTGGACCAGTAATAATGGAACTAACTACAGATAAATTAATTGATTATGTTGTTGGTATTACATCATATGGACTAGGTTGTTATGGTGGACCTGGCATATACACAAGAGTATCAGCTTACATTGATTGGATCGAGGGTATTGTATGGCCTTTGAAAACTAATTGAAATTTCAAGAGACATTAATTAATATATTTCTATGAAATTATAAATAAATATAAATAATAGAATTATAACTGTTAAGTTAAAATTGTAGAAAATATTTAATTTTATTTGAAATAGTTAAATCCTGTATTCTACAAACCACTAAGTAACTTTACGTAAAGCTACAGTAGTACATCTAGTGGGAATTAGGAAATAGATACCTCCTTAAGATAATATGCTTTAAAAATATTGCCAATAAAATATTTTCTAATATATCGCTAGAAAATAATTCTAGTATATATATTGGTTATCCCATATATACCAGTCGGTTTTGAATGTGTTCTATAGTATATCTAAAACTGTGTACTGCAAATAGTTGTCCAACTATTCAACTAAATGTCTGTAGTCACTTGCTCACAGATCCATTTAAAATTCTGCCTCATTATTTAAATAACATTTTATAATTTCGATACAATTTAGTTCAATATCATTTTTCACTGGATTAGACAGAGATAAGTTAAAAGTTACATTTTATCTTGAGGTAAAAAAAGTGTTTTTTGCGGTTGAAAAGAAATAATGTTACCATATTTAGACTCTGTTTGAGAATAGCTTCGTTTTAACCCACGATTTAAATCTTTTTTCCAACACTACCATATCAGCTTTATTAGAATTGTAAAGAACCATTTCATGCAGTTCGATACCAAATGACTTATTTATCATAATGCTCAAAACGATAATTGGAGCAGAAGCATTGAGCCATAACGACTATTGACGAAAGCCAAAGATATAGTTATTGTTTAACTGAACACCTTTCCAAATTAGAAAAATATGAGTCTTTTGGTAAATGTACATAAAGCAAATACTTTCTTTTTACAAATAAATTTCCAGATCAACTTAAAACGTTCCGACATTACGTTCTGCATTTTTAACGTAAGGGTTAAGTAAGAAACGATCTGATGTCTCTCGGTACTACCAACTGGCGACAACAAACAACTGATCGAGATGACTGGTGAAGAATACTATTGGACGCGGACAAACACAAAATACTTACTTATGTAAAGTAATGCTATGGAAAATAAAGATTTTCTATAGCTGTCGGAATATCTATGAAAACTATAACAATATTATATTAAATAGAAAACTAGGGATGTGACTTCATAAGCACCAAGTACATCTTTTTATTTATTCAGATATTGTTAATATAAAATGGACTTAAATAGAATGTTGTTGTTGTACACGGGTTGAATAATAAAAGATACAATGTTGCTATTGTATATGGACAAATGCATTAGCTTAGAGGAGAGGTTGTTGGCTGGAATATGTGAGAAATAAACAGAGGAAGTGAGCCATATATATCAGCGTATTTTGAATGGTATTGAAACTAAACGAGGTCGGAGTGAGTATTGACACCTCAATTTAATGGACTAGTAAATCGATAGGAGTTGATTTTAGGTACGATGAAACAGTTTAACAGATAAGCATCGTTATGAACAAAACGGAGGGATTAGGAGGGAGGGATTAGATGTATTAATATTATGTTCTGATTTGAGTTTAGCTATTAAAATTTTTGCTGCACATGACAGTTGTCTTCCATTTGAATAGATTCCAGACACACAGCCAATCAGAACTTTGTTGCAACGCAATAAATATAGTCTGCAAAAGGGTACCTTTTTCTCGAAATGAAGAAGTATAATAGTATGTATGTATGTTGATCATTTTAATTTACTTTTACTCTTTGATAGCTGGGGATACTACAGGGTCCCACCCATCTCATTGACTAATATATGTATTCCTTATAAGCTTCATGATTATTCAGTGATTGATCTAAGATCTGCGTATCTCCCCTTGCGGAGAGTGATTACTCTAAGATTAGATAGTGCTAAGTAGGATAGCCTGTCAGTTTTCGCATATAACTTCAGGGCTCCGTCCCTTATGTATAATATTATAATATAATATTACGAGTACCTTTATTATAATACTTATCGATGTATACATAATACAAAAAAAGAAAGATTTTTAAAAACGAACTGCTGAAAATGTATCCATGAATAGAGTTTATCTGAGATATATTTAGTGAAATTCTTCTTGAGACAGTTGAAAAAATATATTCATATTGGACTAGTTTTTTGTATTATATTATGATTCAAGGACTAGTTACTATAGCAAAAAATATGTTGTTTAGAATGCCAGTGATGAGTATAGGTTTTTCTTACTGTTTTCTCATTTAAATAAAAATTCAATATATTTTGGTTTTTAAGTTAATACCTAAAAACATTTAGGTGATTTTTCAAAAAGTTTTATTGATTTTTTTTTAGATTTTTAATCGAGTTTTTGTTAATTTTTTTTAATTTTTCAATTTACGTACATTATACACAATTTTTGTGTTTTTTTTGTTTGTTAAATAAAAATTATATTAATTACATAATGTATAAGTTATAATAATAAACTTCACATTTTCAACGTGTTATTCTCTTTTTTACATTATTCAACTAGAATATAATAATAATTTGCGATACTTACATTAACTAATCTTGTGTGTTTGTATTTTTACTTTAATAATTTAATTTTTGGAGAATTTTGGGTACATTTAATAGATAAATTTATTTATTGCTAATCAAGAGGTAAAATATATATTTGTATGCATAAATCTATAAGTTTGAATGCATACTAAACTGTGGTAGCATTCAGCGCTATATTACGTATGTACTTTTTTGCTTGTTTTTTTTTTCTTTTTCTTCTTTAAATATAATTAATAAGAATTGGTAGATTCACAATGTTTACTTTTGCACTTACTCCAATATGATCTCTTAAATATATTCTTGTTAATTTGATGGTTCATTTCATTTTTTTAACTAAATAAAATACACATGTTTATAGTATTTGTAGCCTGAAAGTAAGCTGCACACAATTTTTATAATTTTATATTGTGTTTTTACTCTCCGAAATCGAATTTGTGTTCTCATTTTATACTTTGATTTGATTTGATTTTATTTTATGAACGATAGACTTTTAGTTTTAATAAGCTTATTAAACGCATTTAAATTATTTTTCTAGTTGCAATTAAAAAAAAAAAATTCGTATTACATTTTGTAATTGAATATACTGTGAATATACACCAAAAAAAAAAATAATAATAATAATAGTAATAAAAAAAAGTGTACAGCTTTTACATGTTAGTAGATGGAACAACAAAAGCGTGTATAAATACAAACGTTTTAATTCTTGAATAAAATAATTAAATAAATGTAATTTAAGCATATTATATATAGTTACATTAAATATTAATATATTTACAAAAAGACCGACAAAATAATTTGCTTAATAAAACGTTATTTAAACAATTGCAATATGGAACAGCGATTTGTGTATTGTTTGCTGTACGAAAAGCATGCAAATAACTTACTCCTTACTAAGCATAAGTTTTCAATTTAATTAAAATAATAATTAAATTTATTTATTACAAAAATTTTGAGACGAAAATTACGAAAATATATTAGAAAGCAATTTTGTTGCAATAAAAAAGCAATTTTTGCGTTTTTATCAAGTGTTGAGTTTGCTTAGTTTAAAATTGTTTTAGATTATCTTAATGAAACTAATGAATAAGAAATGGCAGTTTATGCTTAATTTATGTAAGTTTGATTCATTTCAAAATACATAAAGTTGCAATTGCTTAAACTACGCTTAAAAGACGGAATATGATATAGTTTTCGTTATTTTTTCTTTTTTTTTGCTTTAAAATATAATTTCTTAACTTCGTTTTAATTCATGCATATTTCATAATATTCATTTATGATAAATTATAATTAATTTATATTTATATATATATATATATTAAATTAACATTGTTTATATTTAATAAATTAACAGTGTAACTATTTAATAGTGTGGTAAAGTCTTAAGACGTAAGGATTCAAAATGTACATTTGTTTTTATTTAAATTAATATTCTCACTTAAAATATATAATATAACTTTTCAGTAATTACAAAAGTCTTCAACATTTAAATTATTATACATTTTATAGAATAATGACCGCGTATAGAGTGAGACTAAACTAAATAATATATTTTATTTACATAGCTACATAATCAATTTTATTTATTTTAAATTGCATTTAACATTTAAACGCAGCAGTAAAGGCTTAAATATTTATAGTTAGTTCTTTATTAAAAAAATATATTTTATCCATTCATAAGAATGTATTTTTTATCCTATTTTGAATCAAAATATATACGAATCAACATAGTTGGAAATGTGTACACTAATGCCTAAATTAATGTGCATTCTTTATAGTTTATTTATATCTACAAATGCTCAATATAAGAAATGTTATTTATATATATATATATATAGAGAAACGTCGGTGACATAATTTTAATAATTGATATAATATTGATCTTAGTTTACTTATACCAATAAATTTTCAGTTTTTAAAATGTTTTTATATATATAAAAATGTTAATGAAAATATACATAATAGATTTTTTATCATTTTTTTAAATTATTCATATCGTTAAAATCTCAGTTTTAAAAACATAGAAATATTATTGAGATTCTACATACGTGATATAATATCCCATTTTTAGAAATGTAGTTCAGATATAGAAATGTTGGTGAAAATCTACATAATTCTTTTAATATCCATCTTTTTAATTTATTTATATCGTTAAAATCTCAATTTAAAGAATATTTTTTACATAAAGAAAATGTTGGTAAGAATCTACATAATTTATATAATACCGATCTATTAATTATATTTATATTGATAGATCCTCAGTTCTAGAAATATTGTTTATGTATATAACTGTTGATAAGATCTACATAATTGATGTAATATTGATCTTTTTAATTTATTAATATCGTTCATGTTTTAAAATTATCTCTTATATATAGAAAATATTGGTAGAATCTATATAATTGTTACATTATCGATCTTTTTAGTTTATTTATATCGATGAATAATGTTTTTCAAATTCTGTTTGTATATAGAAAAAGTTGGTAGCAATCTACATAATTAATATATTATCGATCTTTTTGTTTTACTTATATCGATAACTAATGTTTTTAAAATATTATTTGTGTATAGAAACTTTGGTGAGAGTCTACATAATTGATATAATATCGATATTTTTAGTTCATATGTATATCGATAAATGCTTTTAAAATATTGCTTATACGCATATTAGTATACTCTAAATTGCAATTAAGCATAAATTATATATTTATATAAATAAACGTATAAATGACATTAATATTTAACTTATATTAGTGTACATCTTTGAGTAGCATAAAATTAAAAGTAAAAACACACTAGACGTCCTGCGTAACGGTGTTTACACGCTTTAACTGCTAAAATTACACTCAACAATTTTGAAATGCCTGTATATCTTAGGAAAGAAATGCTTTTTCAAATGAACGAGCGTCAGCACTCATTCCTTGATAATCATTAATAATGCTGGTGTCAACACACTTGTCAAAAACCATTCCCAAATAAGTTCTACAAGCATTTCAAACATGGTAATCGTAATTGTAGTAGTCCAAAAGTAAAATAACCATGGCTGGGAGTCAAAGTGTTTTAACATTGATTAAAATAAAAGTACATATCAATATATATTATCACTTATCAATACAGTTAGTTCACTCTATAGGGTTACAGGGAAATTAAAATTTTATTGTTAATAAAAACTTCAAAAAAACTAAAATATATCGGGAAAAATATTTGAGTAGACAAAAGTATTAACATTTAAAAATCTTAACCAATTTCCCTTATTGTGTTGATAAAAATGTATACTAATGAAAAGTTCTTCTTTTTACAACAAATTACATATTTAAATAGTACAAAATTAGGACTAATGCAGCAATCATTGGTAGCAAGTTATACATATATATATAATTCATTTTCTTCAAGCAATAATACACGCTATATATTCACTAAAGTACATTAAAATTTAAATAATTTTTTTTTATATCAATAAACAACAAAGCTAATTATTAATTTGTAGAAATACATATTAAATATGTTTAACTAACTATATATTTATATATATACTTTTGCAAAATGTAGCCGAGTTCTGCAAGTAAATATAGAAATTTACATTTTATACATAAAAGAAATTATGTACAATTTACTAATAAAATTTCGCTTATAAGATATAAAATATACAGCTATAAGATATAAATATAAAAAATTATAAATGAAACGAAATATATATTATTTAATTAATAACAGATTAATTCATTTGTAAATACGTAGAATAATCAATGATTGATATTTAAAGCAAAAACATTAAATTTTAATTTATAATCAATTAAATTATTAATACATAACTTTTATACATTTATTTCGTAAATAAAAAATTATTAAAATTGCACAAAAAAAAAAGAAAAATAAATAATAATAATTTAAAGAATGCAGAAATTTACTTTTAAATGTTGTCATCTTAAAAATATAATATTTCTATGTTTTTTGAATATTTCTTATTTATTGTTATTGATATTTTATCATTATTTTTATTCAGATTTTTGTTTTGTAAACTTTAATAAAACCAGCGTGTATTTTGCTTTCATTGAAATAAAATGAAAATATATATTTTTTTAATTTTTTTTAAACTAAATATAAATTTTGCTACCTTGCTATATTATTTATTAAATATATACTCATATATATAGGCACAGGTTAATCTATTTCTACACTACTACCAAATTTAATCAATCTTAATGTACGTGAGCTGATGACGCATTATCTTTAATAGCAACAATTCCAAATAGTTTTTCCATAATATATTTTCTTTGTAGATGCTTGTTGGTATGCATAGTTTTTTTTTCTTTTGTCAATTGTTTAATACAACGTTTAAAGCAAGTGCGTCTGTTTGTGTGTGAGATAGTTCGATGTTTTACGATCTAATAGATTGAAGAGCGAAGGTCATAACTTACATTGTTAATCAAAAATGATGTATGGATTAAAATACAATATATTCCGATTCATGCATTGAGCTATGTATTTTACAGTTGCACTTTAAAATCTATATTTCGATTTCGATAACTGACTGGGATGTCAATTTCCACAAAACTTTTCTACACAATCCCGTTTATTTGCTGTTGTGTTGTTTTGATTTCTTCTTCTTCTTCTTGTCTTTTGTTTCGACATTGCGTTGCTCTTTTAAAAATAGAAGAAAAAAAATGTTTAACTATGTGAAATATTGGTAAGAAATTGAAAAATATCTTTAATCCCATCTAAACTGAAATATATTACTGAAAGTAGTGTTTTAAATTGTTTGAGCTAGTCCAGTACATTTAAATTGGGGCTATTTGGAACGAATATTTTAATTCTTTCAGAATTTTCCAGCTACTCGTAGAACTACTCACCTACTCAGATCAATGATTCTCTTCTCAACATTTCATGTTATTCTGCAGTATACAAATACGCATAACAGTAAATGCTCGGACACAGTAGGTGTTCCAATATTTTTCAGCGGGTCGATCCCAAGGGATCCACTTAGGCCTATAGGTCAATTATGTTGCCTTATAATTAAAAACTTAAGTTTATAAAAGTTTATATTACTATTCAGAGAGAGGTCATGCAGTTCGTCAAGATCCTCAAAAGAGAAAACCCTATGAGATTTGAAACGGAGATTCATTTTCTATATCATTAAGCCAACGATATACTTAATTTGGGTTGATCTCAGTTACGCTCACTTGTAGTTTAAAAATTATAAAATAATATTTTATATTTGTTTCAATAGCTAACTTTTATCAATTGATCTGCATTTAAGCTTTAGATCATTGCAAAGAGCTTCCTTACATATTATATATAATATTAAATTTGACACAATAGAAATAAACATTATTTTCAAGTTATTATTTTATCAATAATTACTTGTATCTATTTGGAATCTCTTTTCAGATAGAAAGAATAATAGTTAATACAAAATACTATAATAGCTGGAGCGTTTACTTCTTAATTTGTAGTTAATATTAATCAATCGATGATTAAAAGATCAGATAATAATATATTATTTGAATTGAGAAGAAATTAGTATGATAAAAGACTGAGTAGATACTTTGATTTCTTGTTAAATTATTTAGTAGTTATACATAATGGATCTATTATTTGCTCAAAAAAATTTATTTAATTAAGAATTGTGAGTAGTTAAATTATCTTACTCTATTATCCTCCTTTTAATTCTTATATACTATTTATCATATATATAAGAATTTTAATTGAAAATTGTTATAGAAATTTTTACTATTAATAAAACAAAGTCATAAAAATTTACAATCTGCTTATAAGACCTAAACACTAATAATTTAACTATAGTTATTTATATATATAAATACATATATGCATACATAAAATGTTCAATTATTCAGTTCGTTGGGGTTAAAGTTGCTTAATATAATATAATTATTATAACTTACCTGTCTTTGATGCTGATGAGCTCGATGATGTTGAATCATATGCTTCCGATGCCACTGAAGACTCAGAAGATATGGAAATGATTGATGTCGATGACGGTGAAGATACAAGTGTTGACCTTTGTGAAAACAACTTGTGTTGATTTAGCGGTTGCCTTTGTTGTTGTGAATGCATCCGTTGCTGACGCATTTGTGGTTGGACTGGTCGCGTATATCGCGATTTATTAGCAACGTAATTAGTAGACGAAACCACATACGGTTCAGCACAAGATTGATATTGCTGTTGATACTGCTGCTGCATAGGTGGTGGCACATAAAATTGTTGTCTATAATATGTTGCATGAGTTTTATTAGTTGTATGCTGTCGTTGCGGTGACAACGGTGATATATCTGTTTGTTGTTGATACGTATGCTGATAATCATTGGTAGAATATCTTTGCTGCGATTGCTGATGATGAGATATATTTGATTGTGATATATGTGGGTATTGTTGTGGTTGTGGTTGTTGTTGCTGCTGTGTTAAATGTTGGGTTTGTTGCTGCAGCGGCAATTGCATGATCATTGTTGTTGAATGCACATTATTAGAATGTGAATTTTCATCAACAATGTCAGCAACACCAATACCACTGCTATTTGTTATGGCAGTAGGGGATAGGTTGGTGTCATTTGCCGATGCTTGTTGCTGCTGCTGCTGAACAAGCCCGGCGACTATTCATCATGTCTCTATGCGAGAAATTGTATGAATATTTGCGGATGTTGTTAAACCGGTGGATGCAGACGAGGTTACGGGCGCTAGCATCATTGTCGGTGAGGTTGAGTCGACGTCACATTCTTTACTATCTTCAGAATCATCAGCAGAGGACGTACTACCACTTCTATGATGGACAGATGTCATGGCTGCATGTTGCTGTTGATGATGATACATTTGTTGTTGTAACAAGTGTACACCATGTGGCGTCTGTTGTGACGGAATAGTTCCGGGTGGCAATAATGCAGATTGAACCATCGGCACTTGTACATATTTAACACCACCAACAGTATTTCCTACAGTAGAAGGAACGAGAGAACCTATGGGCGATAACCGTGTTAAAACTAAACTTTCGAAATTTTCTCTTATCCACTCGCGATAGTCAATAACATCGTCAGTTATTCGTATAATGCGTCCTAAAGAAAAATTTTATATATAATTAGTTTTTTTTTTGTACGGATATTTTAAATAAAATGTTGGTATATGTTACTTTTTACTGTTAAATTTCTTTAATCGGACAAAGTTTTGAAATTATATTTTATATCGAAAACTTTTCTTTTAAAATACAATTAACGTCCATGAATTAGAACGTCCAGATTTGATTTTCTTTTTGTCATGCATTAATTAAATACTGTAAAATTACAACTTTTGCTTTTAAGATATCGATGTATTTTCAATTTTTACCTAAATGTAGGGTTCGAGGGAAATTACTTAAAAACTTTCTGAATAAAACAAAATTGTTTCATTCAAATAACTGGAGTTTTATAGCACTTTTAAGTCATTCAATTCATTCTGATCATTTTTATGAATATATTTCGTACAAATAGCTTAAGTAATATCAGTTTTGAGTCTATAATTTTTTTTTTAATTTCAGGCCTATATGTTTTTCTATGTAAATGCGATTAAAAGTTGTAGTGGATCCAATTAAATCATTTATCTCAAAATTATTCATTTTTTTAAAAAATTTTTCTTGTCTTATTATCTCGGCAACATTTTTTGCTAAAGAATTCTGCAATCTCGTGTTTGACTGTCCTACTACTTTTTTTTTCAACAAAAATGTAGAGATCTATTTATTAGTATCCCCACGTCTTAGAAAATTTGTGCGGTTTTCTTAAAAAAAGTAATAGGAATTGCGCTTTGGAGTTGAAGTAAAATGTTATTTAATAATAGATGAAAAAGGTAGACTAAAGTAACATGGACACATATTGCCTTCGATTATCCGTGTTTCAAATAATTATAATTTTTACATTAGAAAATAATATATACTAAATATATTTAATAAATAATTATCACTAAAAATAGTTTATTTTTCATATAATTCACACTTATAATATATTTAATCATAAAAATTTAGTCACTTACCTAATATTGAACGCTCGTTACAATCACTAGCCCATAAATTAAGTGGACTCACAGCCTGTGACAGCATTAGATAAGCGTATTCGAACGCTTGTTTGACTTGTAGTGCTCCATATGAACTACGTCCAATATCATTTCCAGGAGTTAATGGATCTTCGATGCATAAAAGTGATGGACGATGGCCATCAATCATATCACGTTGCAAGTCCTCTTTGGGTATATAGCGACCACCATTTTTAACAGAAATGCCAATTTTCATGTAATTAAATTTTCGACCATACAATTCAAAAAATTCTAGCAGCAATACACCTAAATTTGCGTTATCTACATTGATTTGACGTGGATGCAATTGCAGAAAACTAATACACATTAATATAAGAGAATATGAGGAAATTCCACCGGTGAAGACTTCGTTGAGATCACGCTGCAACAAAAATTGCTTCAGCACTAATACAAGTTTGGCTAGTAGCGGGAATTCTTGCTTATATTTTTTAATCAGTTCAGCCGATTGCACACCCGACTGCATGTTAAATGATATATCCACTTTAACTTGTGTCTCACGATCAGTTAGTTTAATAATTGGTACAGAAGCTTTGTCAAGTACACGCACTGAATGCGGTTCAGCAATTCCACGTGCGATAAGTTCAGTTTCTAATGTACGTAAAGGCGTTTTTTCCCAAAGACCTACATTAAAAAATTTTTTTTTGTAAATTTATATATATATTAAATAGATTCATAGAATTATTTTGTTTTTTGTTTTTTTTTTTCTTTACCTAAAACAACTAAGTCAATATCAGAAGTTGGAAGAAACAATCCTGTGCGAAAAGAGCCAAAAATTTCTACAATAGCTGATGGCCAAATAGAATGCACCACTGCCTCAATTCGTTGCACAACCTCATTGCGTATCGCATGTTCTGTTGGTGTAGGCAATACATAATTATAAAACTGTTCTATTTCTTCATGCAGTCCAATTACACCACGTCCATATATATGTTCGGGAACTCGCCAAGGACAACCCTTATATTTGGATATAAGTTTATCCATATGTTTATTAAGATTATATGTACTTGCTTTATTATCAACTATGCGACCTATTTTCCTACGAGATGGATTATAATAGCTGGGGCGTTCGTGAGAAGGCATTTTCGAAGTTAAACTGTCTTGTAGACCAGCTGGAGTTGTAGCTGGTGTTGTGTTAGTATCGTTTGTACTTGTAGAATCTAATGAATTATTACTTGATGTATTACTCGAGTTACCGTTACCGTTACCGTTCCCGTTTCCGTTACCGTTGCTGTTATTATTACGAACTCCTCCACTAAATTGTTGTAGTAACAATTGTATCGAATCACGATCACGTGCGCTTAACGTACCGTTACCTAATTTTCCGTTAAACCCTTGTAATTGTTGTTGTTGTAATTGTTGATTTTGTTGTTCCAAGAGTTGGCTCATATCAAGCGCATTGGTTTCCCAAATTTTAGACCATGTGCGTAATGCTGGACCCTCCTGTTCCTCTTGAAACCAACCGACAAAAGGATCCATTCAAAATTTTAAATTTTTTGCTAGGCGTTCCGTTTTTGCGTTGTTCTTAAACCAAACGGGATAGCCTCTTCTTAGGACTAATTATTAGCCAAAATATTATTGGCGGCTGTTCTTCTTCTTATTTTTTTGTACTGTTTTAGCTTCTTCGCAGATTTATTTCACTGTAAAATAATATGTCAATAATGAAATATATATTATAATTTTAATAGTAATCGATATAATTATATATAAATAAATATTGTAATATGTGTAATGCGTATGAGATTAATGTAAGAGTTAGAGATTTAATTTTTTAGTAAACTTATAAACTTAAAAATGTAACAAACAATAACAAATATATATTTATATATTCTATTTATTAGTGGTATATACATACTCTAATGAATTGTTTCCTAAATTTTGACGACTTGCGACCCATTTTATTTGAGTAAGTGAACCACTGAGGTGTCGTCATTGATACTTTGGGAATGGTTGCGTTAATATTCAAAGCAAGTTTTGTTAAAATGTACATAAATTCATTAATGAATAATAGCCATGCTTCCCGGTTTTGAATAACGAATCCGCTGTACTTGATATTTCTGCGATTGTTCCACATTACTGGTCTTTTTATCGCAGTCTTCTCTTGTCTGCATCATTCGCTTAAATCATTTTCATTTTTTTAGGGCGATTTTATTTTAAGGCTTCCAGTTGCATAGTTTAAATATCTATGCACTTTGTTTGTTATGGCGAAAATTTCTTAATGTTTAATATAAATAGATTTTGCAAATATTTCAACTCAATACAAACTATTAATTGAATTATTGAAAATATTTAATTAACACAGTAAAGTAAAACTTTACTTAAAGAAGTATTAAAAAAGTAAGGGTTTTTTTTCTGAAGCCTTCCTCCTTCAAACAAAATTATGCCCGGATATATTATTTTTCAAAATCGTAAAAATATTTATTTTGTATTTATTTAATTATAACTAAACTTTTTGAAATTAAACAAGAATAGATTGTGATTTTAACAAACGCAAAATTAGTAAAACCACCCCCTCGTTGCACACACCTGGCATATAACGAATATGTACTACTGAGTGAGTGCATGATGCATAGAAACTACGAAAGAAGGAAAACTGAGGAAATTTCTAGCAGTCACAAACTGAACAAACATATTTGCACATCAAATATACAAATATATAAATATACAAAAGAAAATTAAGTTAAATCAGAAAAATTAGTAGCAAATTAAAATAAACGCATTTAGAGCGCGAATAAAAAATTAACATAAAAGTTAAAGAAAAAATAAACTCACGAGACTTGTACTTTGTGGTCTGAGTGAAGCAGGTGAGAAGGCGGTGAAATGAAATAGATATGAAAAATTATTGAACAGCAACAGCACACTTAAGTAAGATGTTTCATACATGAAAATATTAATAGAATAAAAGATTTTTTAACAAACTATATTATACAAAAGTTGCTAATTTTTTAACTAAAGTTAGTTTTATAAATTTCAAATATAAATATATATGTACATGCAAACGCACACATACGCGCTTAATACAGATGAACAAAAAAAATGACAAGGCTACATGCAGTAATAAGAAATTTAACCAAATTAGGTGAAGTAATAATTTTGTACAAAATTTATTAGGTAAATTAATATCTACAATTGCTAATTTGTATTATAGTTTTGCTTATTTGTATTAATTATTAAAACTCACTATGCGTAAATTTAAACGAACTTTACACAAATCTTCCAAACATGGACACAAAATTGTGCAGGTGCAGTCTCGATTGCAGTCGCGCAGGAAAATCCTTGAAGGCAGATATAGTAATATGTGGCAAATAGGCGTATCAACTATTGAGATGTAACACGTTTATATTTTAAAACAATATCAGTTGAATCTGTTTTTAATTTTGTGACATTTTTACTGTTAGTTTTAATCTTTGTATGATTTTACTGCGTTCTTTTACACTTATTTTATGTGCCCCTACATCCGCATTGTATGTACGTAGAATGTCTACACGAAAGCAACCAGCAACGACTGTGAAGAACGCGGCGATAAGAAAATTGTGTGAAAAGTGAGCACAAAAATTTATAGTTTTAATAAAATATATCAACTTTTTATTGAAAAATTAATATAATCATAAATTAAAATGTTTTTTAATTACAGTTAATGATTTTTTATACACTTTAAATGCAATTTTTGTATATTTTATTGGCAAAAAGTTGCACTAACTCCTTCGTCTTTTTTTACTGCGCCCGAATAGTCACCACCTTTGACAGCGCGAAATGTATGCAAAGTTAATTCTACTCGTTGAAACTAGAAACCAGTAGAGCGCGTAAGTGTTGAAAATTAATATGGTGAATATGGTGTGCTAATTTTTTTTTTCTTGCTAATCGGCTTTTATTACATAGCCAATTTGATTAGAAGTTACCACACTACAATTATATATTTCACTTTAAATATTTATTCAACACTTTCACAATTACGGAAATATCATAATTTATATAATAACACAATAATTTACTTAATTAAATTTTAGGGAGGAACGATTATTCGACAACACAAGTTCTACTCGACCACGCTTTATATGACATTTTTCATATACTACTGGGTTGCCAACTCTTTAGAAATGTAAAATATTTTTCACCTCTAGTTAAACTCTTAATAATATAACAAGTTAAAGATTTATTAATAAGAATCAAATCTATAGAAAAATCTATATAAGATATAAAAAAATTTTTATTAGCAAATTAATAAATAATTAAATATAAATTTTGACATAAATTAATTGAAAAGTGAATAATAAATCTATTTATGCTGAGGATGTAATCTTAAAATTGATTATTACTTTGCTTATTTAACTCTCTCACCAAAAAAAAAAAACTGGCTGAGAAAACTAGTTGTGATTTCCTCAGTTTTGTTTTTATGATTGAAAATAATGATCGTTATAAATTATTTAGTTAGCACCATTTATCGAAATATTGATTGATTGAAATCATATTCGTTCGGCTGATGAAACAAAAATAAAATAACTACATTAACAGTTGATTTGTAATTCGTAGTAAATTAAATTAAAATTTACTCTAGTATAATTGTATGCATAAAGATAGCATTCATATATTTTCTTTTATAGAAAACGTTAATAAAGAAGAAACTAATATGGCGTTCACACTGGCCGAAAATGGCTTATTTCGAATGAGCTATTTGAAAATATTTACATTCGTTGTAATTCATTTGTTCGCATTTCAAACAATTGATTTTTTAACCTGCCTGTTGATTTGATTTTTGGCCTGTGCCAAAAAATGTTGCAAAAGGTTAAATATACCTTTAAACCTTACAATATAAACTGAAAACGTATTTTTAACTTCGATTAAGCACTTTTTGGGAAGTAGAAGTTCTAAAAAGAGGTGCATCGTTTTCAAAGATATGCAACCACCAAACATTTGTTTACCTTTCTTTGTAAATATGTCAACAACAACTTTCTCAAACTGTCAAAATGCCATGAAAAAGCTTTTATTTCGGGTATGTTCAGTGTATTCATTTGCATTTGGAACATATTTGGAACTCATTCTAACCTCGTTGGTACGCATTTATACAGAATACAATCCAATGGATCTCATTTGCGTTAGAGGTGTAGGCCTTTATGTTTTTCGATAGAACCGGATTATAATTCCAATTAAGTTTTTGACGAAGCGATTAAATTATATATTATATATGTATAACGCTTATTATAATAATATATGATATCCTATATGTATTTTTATATACATACTACTATATTACACAATATCTGTATTTCTGAAAAACAAAGAAGTGTATCTAACAAAAGTATATAGTTTATATTATATATATTTATTATAAATTATCACGTAAAAAATTTTTATAATATATTTAATATCATATATTTATTGACAAACTACAATATTATGAATAAAAATAAACAAAGCTCTAAATTTGTTCGAAATTCTTATATCAAATTAATTCGCTTACTAAAAAAATAAATTACATTAAAAATTTACATTTCAAATTTTAAATTCTATTAACCATTGTGAATTAGTTATAAGTAACATGCAAGTAATTTTAATTATATTAAAAGCAGCTAGCTGTGTCATATCAAATTTTTTGTGTAAAATAATTTATGTTAATTGTTAACAGATATAAAAAACATTAATATATAATTCGATCTTTAAGGGAAAAAATCTTAACCTTTTTTCAAGCACATATATTGTAATTGGAAATGCAACCCTGCTTCCTGGTTTGAAGTGTATTTTAATTCACCTCAGTAGTTTATCCACGAATGGGATATTTTTGTATTTTCTTTCTGTGTCATATTCGTAAATAAAGTCAACATGGAGGATGCTTTAACACGGTAATATTTAATAATAATATAAACATTAAACAATTTTATTGGATAAAATATTAAATTTATCTAGACAAGCAATTCAAGAAATTATAAGTGAGACTTATGAAGAGAGCACACAATCATGTACTAAACAAAGACCTTCAGTTAAACCGAACAAGGAATTTCTTGGCAGAACGATTTCATCCATTGTAAGCCACAATAAGAGAGAAAGTGCTATGCAGCAAAGGAGGTGCCGTGACAAATTGAGGGAACTAGATCGAAAAAGTAACGTTGAATTCAAGCGAAATGAATATAAACGTAAATACTATAGGAACAGATATGAACAGGAAAGCAGTAGCTCCTCCGAATCTGAGTATGAGCGTCACAAACGAAAGAAGAGAAGAAAGAAAAGTAAAAAGAAAAGTAAGGTACATAAGCACAAATCGAGTAGGCAATTATATAAACTTGATACAGAAGAATGTGGCTTAGCAGAAAACAATTATCGAAATGCATTTGATGCAGAAGTATGTGATATATCAGAACAACAGTTTTCTTTAAATTCGTTTGCTCTTGAACAGATGAAACAACATTACATATATCAGCACTTATTAGGTAGTGAAAATAGCAGACTGGTGCAAGATGCTGAGTGGAAGGATGCAGATTTGATTAGTGTTGCAGACACTAGCTCCAGTTCTCCAGTTTTATCAGTATCTTCGTTAAACTCCGAGATTAGTGTAAAACAAAATGTTCCTACCATTAACTTGCTGACGGATAATGAATCAGAGGAAAGTGCTAGTGACGTCAGAAATATCAATAATGTTAATGATGCTACAAGTCCACCTATTAATTTAAGTTCCGATGAATTCGATTTAAGCGATAGTTCAGTCTTATATGTGTCAAGTGAGCATAGTCCTCTGAATATCATTTCATTAGAGACTGATTCAAACTCGAATTGTGGCAGTCAAAAATAAAAATCGGTAAAAAATAATGAGTTTTCAAATTTTTATTTATACAAAGATTTATATTGCCAAATTATAATTAAATATATATTAAAAATTTTGTATAATAAAATTTCATATTGCGTATAAAATACGCAATTTATTTTAAAATTAAAAAAAAAATTTATTTCAATTTCTAAATTAAAGCAGCATATGATATATCACCCTGTGTTTATTTATCCGGCAATATGAAGCCTACGGATAATTAGTAAAACAGCTGTTTTCAACGTCTCAAATCTAAATAAACTCGCAAAATGTTTGGAAACATTAAGAAAAAATTAAGTAATGCTTTACAAGAAGGATTCGTTATATCTGAAAGCCTTCAGCAGCACTATAGACGCGTTAGTACTCCTTCGACACCAGTATCGCCTACTTTTGAGGACCGCTTCAATAGTGATCGGTCTTCTTTAAGGAGTTCTAGCACCACTGAAGATTTGGTGGACGCAGTTCCTTCAAATGTTAATGTTGCAGCAGGCTGTAATTTACTTGCCAAATATGAAGATGACTGGGTATCAATTAATAAAATGAGCGAAGAAAATGCGAGAAGAGCTGACCAAATTGCTACCGAAATTGATAAAATCAAACAGAAAACCATGGAACAACGTGTAGTGATGACTGATCTCATTACGTGTCTGTCTGGAATACCAGGGCTTATAGTAAAATTAGAAAATAGTAAGAAAACATTGCAGGACATAACAGAGTTTGCAACAAGAGTGGAAAGAGAAACGGATGTGTTACAGAATTTATGTGAAGAGTGCGAAATGCAGGAGTTTATTTTACAAAAGCAGTTTGAATTATCACAATATAAACAGAAGAAAATGGGTACATAAGTCCGTTTTTTAAATTTGATCAATTAAATAATTTTATATTTAAAGGAGAATTAGAAGTTTATCGCCAAAAAGTTGCGGCTGAACATCAAGGAAAAATAAGACAGCATGAGGAACATTTGAAGCAAATTCAACGGGAGCGTCAAGCAGTTTTCGACGATGCGTTCCGTGGAGACATAGAAGAGTTTAAGCAGAAAGGCGTTATAACAAGTAAATGCAATGGTTTAACGATATTAAAGATATATATGTTATAAATAATTATGTTGAGCCCTTTCTGAGTGAGTGCATCTGGACACTCACTACTCTTTGATTTTACTCCTTGTATTCCTCATAAGCTTCGTGATTATTCAATGACTGATCTAAGATCTGCGTACCGCCCCGTGCGGTTAGTGATTACTCTGAGATTAGATAGTGATAAGTAGGGTAGGTTGTCGGTTTTCGCATATAGCTTCAGGGCTCTGTCCCTTATGTAGTTTTTGATCGGATCTTTTCTAGGTCTATTCTCTTAGCATGTCATTCGGGCGGATGTACCATGGCACTATGAAGAGTCTTTGGAATGCCTGACTTTGAGCAAGTGCTAGTAGGGCAGCCTGTCGGTTTTCGCATATAGCTTCAGGGCTCTGGACATCCCAGACCTTATTCGCTTCAATGAAAACTGAATGAAGGTACTGGACTCGTTTTCAGATCATCGTGTGACATACATACAGAGTCTACAGGTGTTGATGTCATCCGTGTACCATCTTTGAAGATGGTAATTAACAGGTACAAATCCCTTTAAACAACCAGTAACTAATCTGAGTTTGGATTTGTTTAAACTAAGGAACCTCAGTTTTACCTTTTATTTGATTTTCTGAGTAGTAATGATTCAGTTTGATAAGATATCCTGCTAAAAGTGTCGGGTCCTATAAAGGGTGACAGTGCACCCTTTTTCGTCAATCTTTCAGGTAATTGATTTACATCGAAATTTTCACCAACTTGGATTTGGTTGTTGGAGATATTTTATAACTGCTGGGCTATTCTAGTATATAATGTGTTTTTGTGTTGCGATTTCTATATATAGAATAGCTATGTTATATCCATAGACACCAGCACTACTTTGTTTTATAATATTGAACAAAAATTGTAAATGATAAAATGTTTAGATAATTAGTTTATCTAGCCTAAATTTTTGAATTTTTATATTTATTGTTGATTATTTGTTAATTTATTTTATTCTCTTATGTATAGAAATATCTACCGAATCCAAAGCAAAAGTTACGTTAGAAGAAGTAGATTTGCAGGATGAACAAACCAAAGATGCTTTGGAAGAGTTTCTAAATGGATGATTAATGCTTTGACATCAGCTTAGACAGTTAATTTGGGATTTTTTAAAACGGGAACGATTAAAAAGAACGAACCTGCTATTTTTTTTATTGTTATAATACCATATACCAACATTCTTATTTTATTAAATTTCTTTTGAACTGATTGTAAATGTATGTCAATAATATTCAAATCGTTTTAATTTTTTATTCTTTTATATATTTATTTTTATTGTAAACATTTAAAATTTATTATACCACATTTAATCTTAATATACAGTAAAATTAAATATATATATATTTAAAAATGTCCATAATTAAATTATAACATAAATATAAATGTAAATTATTTTTGATATATAATTATTGCATACATTGTGTATTAGTATACATTGTGATTAAGATTTAAATAACAATGTTTTCTTAAAATAAAAATAGGATAAAAAATATGCTATATAAATATTTTATATTGATAAGTATAGTCAATTATATATATAGATTTTATTACATTGTTAACATAAAATTTAATGGAATGCAATCTCGAATCGAATTCGGATTTACATAACAATTTCAATGTATGAAATTTTATATATATTTTAAACTTAATTTAAATTTTAAAATTATTTTATATAAAAAAAAAATATCTTTTATAATTTTATAGATAAAAGTTTGTGTTTTAATTGCTAAAAGATATGGAAGCTAATTCTATTATTAAATTGAAATATAAATTTATTTTTGTTTTAGGTAGAGAATACTTTTATATTTTTTTTTATAAGATTATTTAATAATCTTTAAAAAAAATTCATAGTAATAAATTTAAAAAAAATATATATTTAAAGAAATATTTAAAGTGCAATAAAAAAAATATACAAACCATTTTATAAAATTATTATACATTATAATAATAAAGGTATACTATTTGAATAAAATTTTAAAATAATGATTATAAAACATTATTATATTTGTTTTTTCACTAAAATAAACAATTGGTTATTTATAATAAATTCTATATGATATTAAAATAATAAAAATAAAATTCAGTCAATTTTTTTAATATATATTTAAATTTGTGCTTACATGTTTTTAAATAAATGCTTAAATATAAGTGAAAGTGATAATCTTTTTCATCAGTCATAACAAAATTATTTAATATTTCTAGCTAATTTGAACTAAAATGCAGTAATATATTTAGGTAAACAAAAGTGAGAAAGATAAATAAATAATTTTGAAATTAAAAAAAAATTTTTAAGTACACATATACCATAGTTCATTTTTTATAATTTATTGTGCTAGATAAGTTAAGAATTCAAATAGTATTTTCTAGTTCACTAATTAAAAATTAAAGCTAATTAATTAATCATTATTAGGGTTAATTATTATTGAACTGAATTCATTCGAATTAGTATACGAAAAAATATATTAGATATTACACAGATTCTATAAATATAATATTTTTATTATTCAAGTTAAATTGATTTGTTTTGTACCACTTACATTAACATTATATGTTATATATTTAATATTAATTTAACTTATGCTAATTTTTTATTCTAATTATTGTTTGAACACAAAGAAACCCGTTGGATCCCATTCGCTGTCTTCGTTCGGACCGAAACATTCATCGAAATACCATTCCATAGTTTTATAAGCATGACTTAGGGATTTACTTAAGTGGTGATCTTCATCTGGATAAACCTTATATATAAAAAAATATTATTTTAAAGAAAAATAAATATGAAAATTACCATATATCTTACAATTATAATATAAAAATAATCAAATTTAAACAAAGTCAAATATGACGAAGAAACTATTAAATGTTTCAATTAATTGTATTTTTTATTGATCATAGAACTGATTCCGGATTACCAAATAACCATAACTAGTGGTCTTCACAATTTTTTTTAAGATTTAATTGCTTATATATAGTTTTTAGACCATATAAACTAGGTTTTGACAGAGTTAAAGTTTAACTCTTGATATTTCCAGAGAAAAAAATTTTCAATGAACAATTAAATGCAAAAACTATTTCTTAAGACAATTGATGGTACATATTTGGTAATACCTACAAGCTCTATGGGCACCTAAAAGCTATAAAATAATAATTTTCTGAAAATTATTATTATTATTAATATGTATTACTGTTTTGGTCACCAAAAATTGATAGTTATGAATATAAACATAAAGTTAGTCTATTGACTGTAGCTCATCACAATTAATAATTGAAGATATAATAATTTATTAAAATTAAAAACTAATAAAGTATTTTGAATGTTGCGTTAACTAACCTGATGTCTAAACTTAACCTGTTGATCCACCATTGCACGCACTAACATTAAAGTGTGCTCTTGATGTACCAATGTATCGGCCGTACCGTGCATTATCATAAGATTCCGACCTTTAACATTTCCGGCTTTCATAGTTAGATCCGATTCTTGCAATGCTCTTAGATAGTCACCTTTCAGTGGTATATAACGTTCAGTAAAAAATGAGTCTAATACATGTGAAAAACAAGAAATATTTTATAAATATTTTAATTATTTATTTTAGTCAATTTTCATATAAAAAATTAAATGATTTTGCAATAGCTTCTTTTAGAGTTAAGTAGATTTCAATAGATTTAATAAAATATAGATTTAAGTAATTATAACACACTAATGGGTACTTACAATGATATCCAAATGATACTAATGGATTAATAGCAATGCCACATAACAACACATTTTGAGAGTCTTCTATTAGTGCCATTATGGTTGCATAACCTCCATAACCCCAGCCATAGGCACAAATACGGGATGGATCAATAAAGTGTAAATTATCACGTAGATAACTGAAAATCAATATTTTTACATACATATTTGTAATAGAATTAAATGAATCAGAAATGAAGCTCACGTCATAACGCCAAGTTGATCTTCAACCTCAACCGTACCCAGTTTGCCATGAACTTGAGTGCGTAGAAGTTCTCCCTGAAAACCACTACCGCGTGCATCGATTTGTGCCACAATTACTGAACGTTGACTACACAAGTACCAATTCCAATCGATTTGATATTTCTCAGTTACTAATTGTGAACCAGGCGAAGCATCACTACAACAAATAAATTTTTAATATTTAAAAAAATCTACTGCGCTTCTATGTTAGTTTACTTACACCTGTAAAATCACTGGAAATGCAACTTCCTCATCCTCTCGCATACCGGGCGGTAACAGTAAACGCACCTGTGCATAGAAGCCGTGCCGAATTTCAACATTGAATGTACGTAGCTGCGGTAAAGCTAATTGTGAGAGGCGGTTTCTTAAACTATCCCCGGCATTCAATACATAAATCTTAGTATTGGTTTGGGTGTCTACTAAATAAACACTGGGTGATTCGGGTCCCAGACATTCTTGTACATAAAACGAAAAATCTTTGCTAAAGTAAATCTTATTATATAGACAATTTTTAGGTATTTCATAAGGACATTCGTCACTTTCACTGCTATTATTATTTTCTATAGGTGCATTAAATAATTTAAAGGTAGAAGCACTGTTGTCACATGTCAGGCAAGTAGGTTGTGTTGCTGTTATATATGTGCGATTTGGTTTGGTTATATTCAATTTTAGCCGAATCTTATATAGATGCCTTTCGCCAGGTCGCTTCTCTGGTGCGGCCATAAAATAAACAATTTCATTACTCTCATCCCAACCAACAATATCAGTTACTTCAAATTTTCCCATAGTAAGCGGTACTTGTCGACGATCTAGTGATGAAACGAAGACTACATGACGAAAATGTCCATGCTCTCCATCGCGAACAGGAAGACGTTTCAATAAATAACCACCATTAGCGATTTCATATGTAGTCTGTCCATTTGTAACATTCTGATAGACAACATTATCGTTAGGTACATTGTTCAGGTATTGCTGCTGATTGTTCCTTAATTGGGAATTAAAAATTTTTGTGGAAAATATCGGTTTCTCTATTGGTAGCACCCAGCCATCATTTACTGTCACCTCGGTATGCACAATTTGACATTGAAAATCTGGTGCACGACACATAACGGTAGTAGCTTTGGTTTGAGCGCGATTTGTTATTGTAACCGATAGATCAATGGGTGTGGCCCACGTTAGACCACCGATATAACTTCCATTTGTTAATTCCATAGGTAGCTTTATTTGTGTTGGAAAGATATATTTAAGGACGGACAGATTCACAACATTTACAGTAACATTAGGATTAATGGCACCAGCTTTAGGATACCGCTGTTTCAACACAGCAGGATATTTGATGTCATCAGCCATCCATGTATATCTGTTTGGGGAAAGGAAATCTTTAAAAAAATTGTCTGTGAAATTATATGGTTGTTAGCTTGTAACAATTTATGGTTTTTTTTAGATATATTTAGATAACGAATTGTTTACTTGTATTCCACAACTGCTGTGTCATTAAATGTGAGAAACGCTAAAAATAATCCGTCCGGTGAAAAAGTCATACTCTTCTCCTGGCTATTCAACTCTGGTACATTACCATATGTCCAATCTGGTATGCCATTATATATAACGCCCGCTTGCCCTATTATTGAAGTTATTAAAAAATATTCATTACAGTTTAATTAGTTTTCCATAAATGCGCCTATTACCGGTGGAAGTTATGCGGCAGACCAATTCTCCCTGCACTTTCGGTTTGTAATAAATGTCATTTTCGAATGCGAATGCTATGGCTTGATTTGTTGCTTTGTTTAAGCTGCTCGCGTGTGGTGATTGGTAGTTGGGTGGCGTTGGTTTTCCGGCCCCTCCAAAGTTTCCAATACTGGTTGTGCCCGTCAACGTGTTCGATGTCACTGTCGTTGTTTGTTGCGTATTCGTTGTAGTTGGCCCATTTGTGGTTGCTAAAGGCGAATTATTTGGTGCCCACAAAACGTATTGTAAGTGAGGCGCCTCAGCACTGTTTTCAATGGGTCCCAATGGGAAAGTATTTGTTGTCTGGATTTCATAAACATGATGTCTGACAAAATGAATTAATTTTTGCTCAATTATTTATTACAAATATTAATGTCGCAATTAAAGCAAACGTTTAAAGGAAAAAGTTTAATGATAAATTATGTACTAATTTAAATAATTAAAAAAAAATATCTCTAATATTAATAATTAATTTGGTAGAAAAAAAATTCTTTGTGTTCACAATATTAAATAATTTCTTAGTGAATTTACCTTGATCCATCACTGTTCGTATCGGATTGTAAAAGCACATACTTTTGATCTGGTGACACAATAAAGGAATCAGCGTTTAATTGACGCTAAAAGATTTCAATTCAATAATATTCAATTAATTAACATAATAATTAACATAATAAGTAATTTTATTAACACCACTTACAAATGTCGAATTTGTCATTAAAATTCTAGTTGTATAATTATCTAAATTTAGAATAGAGAGTCCACCAGTTGGATCACGGAAGATAAGTTCCACATCTAAAATATCAAAAATAGTATTTATTATATTCACAAACGATAATCGTATATGATGAACTTAGAGGTCTTTTGTGCTATCATTAAAGAAAGTCTCCTAAACTAAAATGGGCTATTGATAAACTTAACAATATTTCTTGGTTCAAGAGTTTAGACCACATTCGGTTCAATGAAATGTAGATGGAAACATTATGCTTTTCACATATGCTCAGTGTATCGACGTGACGAGACGTGATGTAGTTATAAACAAGTATGTAATTAATTAGAGTTTAGATCTATTAAAAAAAAAGAAATCTAAGAGTATTTTTGTTGTCAATATAAATGAGTTGTTTGTGCTGGGTTGGACCTTTGTTATCGGCCGATGATTTAAGGAGCTACAAAAAGAGGTAAGGCACACTCCTTCACAAATCCAATAGTAAATATTAAAAAATTTTTAATCATGATAGATCAGGTTCACAAAAAATAAATAGACTTTATATAGAGAGGAAAAACTAATTATTAGCTCAAGAAATTTTGAGACATATGTATTTGAGTACAACAAGTGGTTTATATATTTCTATCCTTTGAAAGAATAGCTAGTAAATTACTTTCTTTATTAATTGGTATGTTTTTAGCTTTGCTTTTTAACATATCCATAATTTTAGATTTTATGATAGTTCTTCGTAAGATTTTTGTTCATTGCGAGTTGTCTTAGACTATCAATGACGTTTAAATATACCACAAGCTGGATGAGCTTCATTACCATAAATACATAGTTCAGTGAGTTAATACCAACTGGTTTTTTTGGGTTGTTTATGTTTTGAAAATGGAGTATGATAGTTTAGCGTAAAGAGTATTTAGGGGAAAAATATGATTTTTAAGGGACGTGTGTCTGGTAAAGTGATCAAGTCGAGCGAATGTTAACTGCACCTAAAGTACGAGACTGCAGAAGATGTATACAGGAATGGTTGCAAACCATTCATAATCAATTTTAGAATTATTTGAATTATTTTCAATTTCCTTACCACTACTCCAAGTGCCATTGAAAGGCTTCCATTGTAAACTTTTACTTATTATATCACTTAATATCAGGCGCCTTCCACGAATGCGTAGCCCTTCATCTTCTGTTAAATTATAAGTATTATTAGAAATTTTAAATTCAACTAGATAGTACATTAATTAACTTACCTGGTGACAGTAGAAATATGGAAAATATAATTAAACTACAGACTGCAGCTATTACTAATAAAGCAATAAAAATTCCACGCCAATTTCTACGTTCTGGAGAGATGGCAACTAGTTCCTATAAAATTTTTAGAAGATTAATCAACTGAATTATACTAAAAACTTCAATATGTAAATTAAATATTTTTATATATGCACAATATGGAGTCTATAAATAGTTTTGATTACCGTCAAAAAATATTTGAGGATCCACGTAGAATTCAAGAAACTATTTTGATAAAGTTATATTTTAAAACTGATTAATGGATGATTTTAAAAAGAAAAAATTTTAATAAATTTTTTATAAGATATTTTTTTTTTCTGGAATATATTTTCCATATTATGAAAGAACTCAAAGGAAAGAACAATGAGTATTTGTCAATATGCGAAAAAGCTGTGTGGTCACCCAAAACTTCATTAATTAAAAATAAATTAAAATTTTTGTTGTTTCAATTCCGTAATGTTTGAAACCTATAGAATATGGTAAAAGTCCAGAAGATGCTTCAATATTTTATGCTACACAGGTTGTGCTCAACCCTCTAACATTAATATGTAGTATACGGACTAAAATACCCCCTCTTTGCTGAGACTTAATCTCCCGAGGGACCGTTGTCACATTATATCGAGGAGGATCTGTTTTATGTTTGTATTTTAAATCATGCTTTTGTGATTTTCGATCTGCGTTCAGACCTTCACTTTTTTACCGCATTTTTTTGGTGTCTGCACTATTAATTAGCTTATTCTCTTATACTTCTTTTTAGGTATGATTTCTTCGGTTTGAGGATTTGAATCACATAAAACTCTATCGTTCGCTAGTTGACTCTGGGTTCACTCTCATCTTTTTGACTTTATTTTCGAGACTTATTGGTCTAATCTAGGCTATTTACACCTATTACAGTTAGAGAATGTGTGCTCTTCGTTGTCACAGTCTCCGTCGCCATAAATGCATTTGAGTAGATCCATCTTTTCCATGCGGTACAGGTACTTGCAAAAATATTTAAGTACGGTCAGCATCTGAAAGAGATAGTAATTTGTGGCTTTCGATTTCCGTTTGAGCCAGGTGATTATATTTGGTTTCAGTCTAGCTGTCCCGCTTCCTTGAGTGCTATTGTTCCATCTCTGTTGTGATATTTCGATTGTTTGCTCCTGATTTTCTCTTGTTATTTGTTGCGTATATAAGCCGATCAATTTCTTATTGTATACTCTTTGGCGCTCCTTTGCATAAATATCAATTAGAGCTACACCTATTAATACAAAAACTGTTTCTGCCGAGAGAGTACGATACTTTGATTCGTAGAGCCACCCGCTATGCACCGTTATTATTTCTTTTATGAGGGTTTCGATGTCTAGTGTGTCTGCCCATACTTTGATACCATAAAGAAGTATGGCGTTTACTGCCGTATTAACCATTAGTTTGTTTAAGGCAGTGGTCGCCTAGGCTGCTTTCTCTACTGCTTTATTTGTGCCCAAAACGTAAGTTCCCATTGAATTTTATTTCAAGATAATTATTTGTTTTTTGAGTCTTTCGAAAATTATTATTTATTTGCATCTCAATTTCCGATGCGACACAGTTGGACATTATAATATTTATGTGTTCTTTAATGACAACTAATGTAAGACCTTTGTTTTGCACCCATTTGTTATTTTCAGTTAGTGAAATGACATTAGTTTCCTTAATTTAAGTAAATTAATTTTATTGACGCACATATCTTTTCACGTATAAATGGAATAACAATAGCCCAGTTTCTGCTTATTCGATTTCCATTTTCATTATGTCCTGGCACAAGAGGACAGACAGATCGACGCTCGAAGCCTTTATTGCAATCTGCTGATTGCAGAAAAAAAATCTTTCCGGAAACAATAAAATAATTGGAACATAAACATAATTTTATTATTTTGCACATTACAAGATGTTCTGTGTTCCAACGTAAACACTTTCGCACAGTTGCTTATGGGAGCATTGCATCCATGGTGTTGTAGTCTTAAATGTTCTGCTTTCCAAAGAGTTGTCTTAAATTTATTGAAATTGTTAACCCCGTTCGCCGCTGTCTATGCATGTCTATGTCATTTTATAATATTTTCTGTATAAATATAATTTAATTTTGTTTTACTACCTTTCTGAGCTATAAAATGTTTTTCTTCTTTGTTTCTGTTGTTTTATTGCTGCAGAGTACGACATTTAATTCCAACTAAAAATAATTTTACATGCCTGAACGGAAAGGTATCTATGCTTGGGGGTAAAAGTTGACATAGGGTTAACCAATTCCTTGAATAAATTTTTATTTCCTCTATATGTGTTGGAATAAATTTTTTTGAAAAGTTAATTAATTTTGGGTTTTGTTTTTTAAAACATTTAAAGCATTTGCGTCAGGTGAGGAAGGTTGATACCTACTATATATAACCGTTCACATCTATACACATATCTATACACATCTATACAATAGAGTTTAAATGAAATGTAAAAAATCTATTAAATTAATTTAATTAAAAGCATTGAACAAAAAAGCATTCTCAAGATTTGTTTCAATTATTTTACTATTTTAATCACTCCAATTAAATGTCTCCTCAAATTAATTTCTGAAAATGCATTCATTAGCATTGGTAATGAATTAAAAACTTTTCAGTTAGTTCACATACTCATTAGAATAAAGTGTCAGATAAAGAGAACTGTTTTTATATTTAATGAAAGAAAATTTTCAACAAATTATTCTGAGATCTGTTTGTTGTGGTAGTTGTAATTAGCTTCCGTATTAATTATAACCCGAAGTTATGTTCTTAAATAAATTTTAGATGAGTTTACCAGTTGCAATTTAAAAAATATGTTTTCTCGACTATGAATATTGATGTTTTCTCAACAATTCTGTACTAACTTCGACTAGAAGCAAACGGATACATATATACTAATTGAAGATTTTGGATTAATGTATCATTTGAATTGAAGAACTATAATTGGGTAGTTAGGCGATATCAATGTATTAGTGGTTTCATAATTAGTTAGAAAGCGTTTTTAATTCCAAACTCCTCATAATTTTTGGAAGAAAATTGTGTGGTTAATAACCAGATAAAGGTATTTAGTAGTGCTGTTCGTATTCGGTTTCACGAAGTATTTGGAGAATCCGATTAATCACATAGGAAACGAAGTAACCGGAATGAATGTGCGTCATACACCTTCCGAATAATATGAACAGCACTAGTATTTAGTATTTACCTGAATTCAATACTAGAGTTGTCGTAGAGTGAGTTAAAGAAGTACGCTAAAACAATTGAACAAGCATATAGATAAACCTGGATAGTTATATCTGGAATTAGTGTCTCTTCCGAGAATCATAATACGTAACAGTTGTGATGGGTTGTTACTATGCACCAAGTGTGAATTTCTAACTTTGGGTACATCGGTTATTATACCTTTACATCATAGCATGCCTGGCGTGGTAAGATACTTGTTATCCTATCTCAGAAATAGGATAACATAATTGCATTCCAACAAAATAAATTGTGATTCAGTTTTGTAGTTTTTAAACTGAATGTGGTTTGATTCATATTTGTAATTAGAAGTAAAGGTGCTAATAAGTTAGGTTCTAATGCAGAGGGATCGAGTCTCGCTAGTTCATTAATGTGCTCCCCTGTGTAAACATGAATAACAACCGAATAGAATAGAATATGAATAGAACATGATAATTTGTAAGAAAATAGATCTTCTACTTACTACGGTCTACGTCATCAATTTTAAAATTTTTTCCATATTATGATAAAATTCTGTATATAATTTGAATACTTAAAGAAAATATTAGGATAAGCCACTATTCTTTAGCTTAATATTAATATGGTATATTGGTATGTTTTTATATCCGATGTTTCTTAAGAGCATGTGGGTGGTGTTTTGAGCTTATCGATGCATGTAATGGCCGACAGATAAGCATTATGGCCGACAGAAGTATTATTTACTTTTAAACGCAGCTTATAAAATGCTAATGAATGAGATCTTATGTATTTAAAAAAAAAATAAAAATTATTTAAAAAAAACTTAATAATTTTTAAACTCAGTCCAATTTAAAAGTTTCTTTTAATATTTTTATTGCTAACATCCACAATTGAAACCCTAAGTGTGGCATGGAGCTAATGCTTATGTGCTTCAATGTGGGTCATCAAGTGTGACTTGTAAATGAAAAATCAAAAGTGTTGGAGGAAGTTGAGTGAAAAACACGATTGAGTGGTTTTATGTGCTTAGGTTTGTTAATAGATTGGGTGCCCATTCAGCTCCAATTCATACCAATTCCATATACATTCACTACCTGTAAAGGATGTGCAATACCAACTGACAACACAACTGTGCTTAATTGCATGAAGTACTCTTGCTTTTTCTTGTTGGATTTTTAATACCTTTTTCACGGTACTGTACTGGAAAGAATTAAATTTTGCAAGAGAATTCATAAAAAATGTATATATATGTAAACTTTATAGTGTATCCTTTAATTACATAAAGTTTTTTATTATATATTTAATATTGCAATTAGTACGTTAAAATTGGTTTCTTTATATAATTTTTGTTTATATATGACAGGAGATTTTCAGCTAAACTAACTCATTTACGTTTAATAGCCCTTCCCTATATCAATCACATGGGCTAAGGTAATTAGGATATTGCATGCAAAGGTATTTTGAACTCAATTATTTAACACAATAAGCAATAATGCTTAGTGCAGTTCGACCTGGTGTATGTGTATCCTAAATCTCCTTAGCAATAAATTATGTGGTAAATGCCATTATTGGTTTCATAATTTAATTGACCTAAATATGTTATAAGCAGTAACGATATGTAGTCGTATGTATCAACACAAAAACAAAAAATGAATAAAAACTGAAAATTTACTTTAATCCGGTAAGTTTTGCTTATAATTAGCTTTAGGCTTCACATTATAAACTTTGGAATTTAATTATCCACCACTGCTTTGCGGTACTTTGGCATGTGAGTGATATTTAGTTAAGGGATCCAGGAATGGGCGCTATTAAAATGTCAAATAATTTTCAGTGAGTTATTTTTATGAGAATATGGATACATGTGCCTGAAATTTTTGAAATATTTTTTAATTAC
>NC_051846.1:225601684-225612893 GCF_002237135.1 Teleopsis dalmanni | reverse complement strand
CATCGCTTATTATTTAAATATTAAATGGCAACTTAACCATGTTTCTATTAAGATCAAATTATCTACTAATCACTGTTGTCAATGTGTTCATTATTTTTCAATTTAATTTAATATTTAACAGTACTTCTAGCAGAATTATATTTACATTTAAACTTAAATTTAATTGTTTAACTTATGGCAATCGGTAACTTCTTGCATATAGTTATTGAATGGAACTATATATAATGCTACTAGAACAGAATGAAGTTAGACAAAACGAAATGAAACTGTAGTAATTTCCCATTTTAAATTAAGGTTTAATTGAATTATTAGATTAAATAGTCAAGAGATTTTAAAGAAATTATTGTTGCATGTTGCATGTTAACCAAGTAGGCATGTAAGCTCTCTATCAATGGATCATAAATGTAAGCTCTCTATCAATGGATCATAAATATCTTAATAAATTAATTATTCTTTTTTCTTATTTAATTATAAGGATATCAATAAACATAATTTTATTGAGTATATATTTATAGAATGTACAAAATCTGCTGAAGACAATCCGCAAGACATAAGATATTTGATATATGGTGATCCTACCGAACCTGGTGAATTTCGTTATATGGTATAAATCTTTATTTGTACAAGTATGAAATTGCTCACAGCAGATTTAGTCAAAAATATTTGTTTTTTAGGTTGCTTTGGGTTGGTCATCGATAACTGAAAGCCCAATTATCTATCGATGTGGAGGAGCTTTGATAACAAAGAGATTCGTCTTAACAGCAGCACATTGCACTGATTTTGAAGGGTGAGTCATAAATAATTTATAATAAAATACATAAATTGCATTTTTTTTAATAATTAATAATTTAATTTTTTTAAAATAATTTTAACAATCACATTTTTTTAATTAAAAATATACATACGAACGTAGCTAAGACGATTAGGGCTTGAATGGCCCTAAAAATAATGAAATTATTTGAAAACCTTCTAAAGTAAATTTCTAGCTACGGATCTTACTACATCATTTTTGCAAAATACTAGTTATATTTTATTTAAAAATATTTTCAGTGCTTCTCCTACATTTGTTCGAGTTGGAGGAAGTAACTTAACTGACACCAACGGTTCCGACATAAAAATAAAAAAAATTATAGTCCATCCCACTTTCGATTACGTATCGTCTTATAATGATATTGCGCTAATAGAATTGCAAGAAGAATCGAAGTATGTTCAAGTTAAAACTATATCTATCATTATTCTACACATATAAATAATGCACACGAAATAAACATTTTATATCTAACAAATGACGTACATAGTACTTACAAGCATGAGATACATATTTATATTGTATATTTATATACTTTATAAATAAATATATCATACTAAAATATCATACACATATCATTCATTTTAAATATAATATTTATAAATATTGAACATCAATTTTATTTAGCAAAAGTATTGTTTGTTTATGGAGTAAACCTGAAGTACCCAATATTAACGTTATTGCGATTGGATATGGGCACACTAAATTCGGTAGGTCTTTAATTTAAGAAGATAATTATGTTGCTAAGTGTTTCTTTAGGAGGAGAAGGTTCTGATCAACTTTTAAAGGCTGATTTGAATATAGTCAGTAACAAAATTTGTGGAACGCATTATACACCGGATTCTGAATATGTGCAACAAGGTATTCTAGGTACACAAATTTGTGCTGGAGATCCTGAACATTTAAGAGATACTTGCCAGGTATGTTAAATATATAATTAATAACTATTGGAAACAACATTCTAGTGAATAACTTTAATTATCTTTTTAGGGTGATTCTGGTGGACCAATAATAATAAAATATAACACACAAGATTACATTGTTGGAATCACATCGTTTGGACAGGGATGTGCTGGTCAACCACCTAGTGTATACACAAGAATATCAGCCTATATTGATTGGATAGAAAATATTGTGTGGCCTATTAGGCAATAATTAAAAAAATATAAAGTTACTTTAATTATAAAAATTTATCGCTTGCAAAATTTAATTATTATGAATCGAATTTAACTGAGGTTTAAAAAATAAATATGTTGACAATATGGTAAAACTAAAATTATAAAGAATATTTCTTTTATCCTATAAGCTTCTATTCAATAAAAATGTGTTTTTAATCACGTTTTATCCATAAAAGGAAATTTTTCCTTTTACAGAAATTCTTCAGATATATTATAACAAGTAATAATAGGATCAAAATTGTATGTCACCGATTATAATCTCATAGTTAACGTATAGAAAAGTTTGGGTGGGAAACAATTTCTTACCAATATATTATATAATACCTTTACAATGTGTTATAATTGAACTGATATACTATCCAGTTACTTTACTTTTATATACCATAATAGGTTGAATGCGGTGACAATGCAAACCTTTATATTTCTTATACTCTTATACTCACAATGTGTCTGTTTCTTTATCATGATGTGGAGTTATAATCATAAGACCCAAAAGGTTATATTTTCTTTTGAAACAATTTAAAAATAACTGACTTTTTTATTGTACATTTTTATTTACTTGGTTTTGTAAACAGTTGGCAACACTACAACTCTTTTTTATGTTGCATTAGTCAATCTCAACTTGATAAGAAGTTCCATTTAAAATCCAGTTTGTTCATATAAACTTGATATACAAAAATTCAACATACATTAAAATCAAAATCATCTAGCTTCATTACTTGACAGTTGTTGCAGAAACGAGATTCAAGATACTTCATATTCTTTGAAAAATTTAAAAACAAAAATTATGTGGAAGATTTTATGGATGGTTTTATTTTTATACATTCTAACGTGTACGTATCTTAAGTTATATATACTTATTTAAATCGAAATTTTTATACTTTATAATTGTTGACCTGAAACTAAAAATAGCGGCTTCTCCGGCTTTTATTCCTAAATCTCAAACTGGTATAATTTATCCAAAGAATGATTCTTATGATGATTGCTATTTGGATGAAGAACAACATATCAAAGGCAAATGCAAAAATCTGACTGATTGTCCTTCAGCACTATATGATAAAAGACAACCACCTAAAACTTGTTACTTCAACAAGTATGAACAGATTGTCTGCTGCGAAATAGGTTCCGGCGGGCTCAACTTTTATATACCAATAGAAACAAAGAGACGTCCTAGTGAACTGGGTGAGTTTTGTTTTCATTATAAAGTAATGTTTAAAAGTAATAACTAAAATTTAATTATTAAATATAATTTTAATAAATTCGTTGTAGCGAAGACAATATACTCGATTTCATTAACAAAAGATTATATTCATAATAACTTGTTTAATTAAATTTGATCAGCTGAAAAGTTTTCAAGAAACATATAGTTCATATAGTTATTATATATCAATATATTATATATTTTCAGAATGTGTGTTAGAACTTAATTTCTCTTCAATACCGCCATTGCAAACAAGCTCTCATCAACTAAATATAGATGATTTAATATCAGTAGTACATGGTAAACCCACCGAATTGAATGAATTTCCATACATGGTATATTAGTTTATATCAAAACCCCATTTTTGAAGAATAATAAGTTTGATATTTTTGTTTTAGGCTGCTTTGGGCTGGTCATCGAACTTTGATAGTTCAATAATTTATCGATGTGGAGGAGCTCTAATAACGAAGAGATTCGTTTTAACAGCTGCACATTGTACAGATTTTGCCGGGTAAACTTAAATTATTGGCAATGAAACTAAAAAGTTTTCAAACATACCTATTTATAACATAATACCTTTTTCAGCTCATATCCAAAATACGTTCGAATTGGAGGAATGAATCTAACCGATATCTCTGGTTCGAATATTAATATAAAAAGAATTATTGTACACCCCGCATATAAATATATAGTATATCATAATGATATTGCACTTATAGAACTTGAAGAGGAATCAAAGTAAGTTAGTTATTATTTAAATAATTTCTTTATATTTATATAAATCACTCATTATAATGTATAAAAATAATATGTACAATTAATTAATTTCCATATATATAAGTGGATGACATTATTACCTATATTTATGTTTATGACTTCAGCTTATATATTGTAATAATAATAGATATACACAATAACATAATTTTAGCATACACATGTAAGTTCAAAAATCATTCCTTTTTTAGTAAAAATATAGTTTGTTTATGGACTAAATATGAAGTACCTAATATTAACGTCATTGCCATTGGATATGGTCACACAATGTTTGGTTAGTTTTAAATTAAAATTATTTATATAATTTCTAATATTATTTTATTTTAATTTATTATTTTTTTCCTATACAAAATTAATTTAGGTGGGAAAGGTTCCGATCAACTTTTAAAAGCTAATTTAAACATAGTCAGTAATAACATTTGCAGAAGATATTATACATCAGATTCCGAATATGAACAACAAGAAATTCTGAATACTCAAATTTGTGCTGGAGATCCTGAACATTTAAGAGATACTTGCCAGGTATGTTTATTCTGAAAGTAGTTTTAGTAGGTAACAGTATATTTTATTTGTCTTATAGGGTGATTCTGGTGGACCAATAATCATGAAATATAATAATCATGATTATATTGTTGGAATTACATCCTTTGGGCAGGGATGTGCTGGTCAACCACCTAGTGTATATACAAGGATATCAGCTTACATTGATTGGATAGAAGATACAGTGTTGTCTACAACAAAATAAAGACTGTATTAATAATATTTTAACATATTTGAACCTCATATTATATGTATAAAATGAAGAGGTGTTTTTTATATAATGAAGAGAACTTTAGATACCATATAAATTATATATATAATTTATATATATAATATATATAATATATATAATTATATATATAACACATATAGAGTATATGTATATATTTCATTAGCATATTACTTTCGATCTATATTTATTAATATGAATCGGCGATGCTTTTCTCGCGTCGTTTTTAAGGTAACGAGTATATCTTAAGGAATGAATTTTTTGTGAATCTAGGCAGATAAAGTGGATTAATAGATTATGTTTATTTAAAAAATCATAATGGTTATTTTTATAAATATACATGCTATACAGTATAGTTAAAAAACATTTTGTAATTAGTAAATAATTTGTAATATATGTGTATATAAAAGTACTTATAATGTATGGAAAGCAATTAAGCATTTGCAAAAGTTAAAAATGATATCTAGATTGAAAATAAATCAGTGAAGAATGTTTGCAATTTAAATAAGTGACATATATTATGATGATTACATGTTCTGAAAGTAATTCCCCCAGCTATAAAATAAAAAATCACACATAAAATTAATTTTTTTTTAAGTTTAAACTTTAATTAACATAATTTGTAAATAAATGTGTCAACAATGTGCTAAGAATAAATTTATGGGAAATATATTTTTCTCTTAAAAATATATCTCTCTTTCCAAAAAATCTCATTTAAGTCTTGTCAATTAATCCCAAATTAGCAGATATTTTATTCAACAAGCCTTGTTATATATTTTTTAAAGATATTTTAAATAAAGTAAATTAAATGATTTTTATTTGATTATATCCTTGAAATATCTAAATTTAATACTAAATAACAAAAAAATAACAGAATTTTGTTCTCAAGAACGAATATATAATAAAATCTCATAATTATACTAGTGCATTACCGAGTAACTTATTTTAGCTATAAAATAATTAGTTGCTTAGCTATTTTTTGATAAATTCAAATGAAAATTACATACATTTATACTAATATATAATACAATCATATAAAAAATATACAATATAGTTTCCGGCGCCAGTTGGTGATGACTAGAAATTATATGAAATAAATAGGCGTAGAGGTAGGGAGGTAGCGCATGGACAATGACTTCCCTAAAGTGCGCACAAAATATAATTTAAAAAAATCATAGAGAGAGTTGCACTCACACTTAATTATCTCAGGAAATCAATTTAACAGTCTCCATTGACAGATCATTTAGCATAGAAATATAGTGAGTGAATTGGAATAACTAAGTCGCTTGTAATATAGTTTTTTTTGATTTAGTTTAGTAGGTTGAATTTGGTTGGAGTAGCAAATTTGTATATCTAAAGCTTACTTAAGCGCAAACAATTGCCTGCTGTGATACCACCTATATTATCAAAGATAGGAAAGATAGTTGTCCTTTTGAGAAGACTCAAGTCAATTAAACCTAACAAATCTATGAACGCGGCTATGTCCCTAATTTTAAACAACGACAATTCTGTTCGGTGGGTATGAACAGTCTCCCAAATATATGGCATTTTCTCCCAGACAATGATTGGCATTGACATATATGATTGATAACAGATTCCTCATCAGCAGAGCCACATTACCGACAGAAATCGTAATTCCTAGTTGGTTTCGCTTTATTTAAATTAGCCAACTAATATGGATTTTGTCGAAACAAAAGAGTTTTGCGATTTGACAAAAATCTACCTTTATCTATCTAGGTTTTAGTTGTCCATTCAAAATATTAATATTTAATTGCCAATTTAGTCGTTACAAGAGGAGTATCAATATCAAGAGGAGTACTGATATATTGATATGTTAAAGAACTTTTTTAAATTTTAATTTTATTACTAACCCATAACAATATACCAAATATCTTAATAAATATAAATTTAAAAAAAATCTACTTCGCGATCCCATAACATTTACGTAGATCCACGTTTCTGAACAGTATTTATTATATTCAAACAGATTTAAAAAAAATCAAACTATATTAATATTTAAAATACAATTTAAAAGTAACTGAAACTCAGAGCATATTTGCATTGAATTGGTTTACCTAAGTGATTTCTAAAACCGTTGGCAACACTACCTGACAATGCCTCAAAACAATCTTAAACTTGGCAATGAAAGCCGTTTGAAATCAAGTTCCCTCATCTCAACTTGTAAATATAAAAACTTAACATAAATAAATATTTAAGAGCATTGAGCATACAAAGTGAAAATTTTGTGAGATATTGTTGATTTTATAAATTCATGGCTTGACAGTAGCAATCAGTACGAGCTTAAAGATACTTCAGGCTAATTGGACGACTTATCGAAAAGAATGTGGGAATTGTTGTGGAAGATTTTTATTTTCTATATTCTTATTTGCAGAAATTGTAAGTTCTGTATATTTACTTAAATGAAATATCTTTAAGATTGTGAAACTTACTGAAAAATACCTATAGCTGCAACTTATTATGACAACTCACAAAACGGCCGCATTATTTATCCAAACAAAGAATTTTTTGATGATTGCTATATGGATGAAAAACAACAGATCAAGGGAAAATGTAAAAATCTGCGTGACTGTCCCTCAGCACTGAGTCGTTGGAAAAATGAAAATATACGTCCTAAGACTTGCTACTTCAATAAGTTCGAGCAAATCGTTTGCTGTGAATTAGCTTTCGGTGAAGAGGGCTGCTATTTATCACCGGCAATAGCCAGACGCCGCAGTGAGTTGGGTAAGCTATCACAATTAAATTATTAAATTATGGTTTTAATTAAAAAAGAATTAAAAAAAAAAATATTTAATTAAATAAATATAATTTTATATGCTTTACAGCATGTATGCCAGAGCTTAATATTACGCCAGCGCCACAGTTGCATAAACTTATTCCTGAAGGAGATAATATAGTTCGAACGACTGTGGTACATGGTGATCCAACAGAACTAAATGAATTTCCTTATATGGTAAATTAATATACAATATAAAGAATAGATTGAATTATATACACTTAAAAAACACTGATGTACTAGTGCATTTCAGGTTGCATTGGGTTGGACATCCAACTTAGATAGTTCAATAATCTACCGTTGTGGTGGTGCTCTTATATCAAAGAAATTCGTTCTAACAGCAGCACATTGCACAGATTTGGGCGGGTAAGTCATAAAACCAGTTTTAATAATTAGAGCGATAATGAAAAATTATCGTTTTAATTGCGTATACATTTATATATACATATGTACTCGTATATACTATAAGATATTGAGTATATACCATATATATTGTGTAAAAAAAACTCTTGTGAATAAAGGTTTGTGGGTTTTCACACTACGCAAAAAGTTCTCTTTAAAAAAAATTAAATTATTTAAGTTTTATCATTAAATTCAATTATTAATTTTTAAACTTTTAATAAAATTTACTATTGTAATTATATTAAATAAATTACTATTGAAAATATTAAATAAATAACAAATATATTAATATTAAAATGTGAACTCGAAACTATTCAAAGTTAATATATATGCACATTAGAACAAATTATAATTAATGATTTAAACTTTTTTTGAATAATTGAATGTAATATATAATAAATGATCATTAAATCCCTTTTTGTGTTTTAACCTATTTAATAAATCAACTTATCAAGTAACTTAAGTCTGATCTAAATGAGCTAAAAATAAAAATAATTAATAAAAATAAGTGAAATAATCTATAATATAATTATGGTATAGGAAAATATATACACAATATAATTAATGTAAATAATTAAAGATACTGCAATTATTATTTTGTTATAATTCTAGTGTAACACCAAAATACGCTCGCATTGGAGGAATCAATCTTACTGACTCCAAGAATTCGGACATAAAAATTAAAAGAATTATAGTGCATCCTTCATACGACTATATATCATCTTATAATGATATTGCATTAATAGAGCTGGAACAAGAATCAAAGTAAGTTTAATATATACATGAACACAAGACTTATAATTAATACATTTTTTAACAAATATATATTTTAAGTAATGAGGTAGTTTGCTTATGGAGTAAATATGATCTACCAAATAAAAATGTTACAGCAATTGGTTATGGACACACAAAATTCGGTGAGATTAATTATTAACTATTAATTATAGTGTATATAAATTCAATAAAAATATTTGATATTAACTTATATAGGCGGAGAAGCTTCTCAACAGCTGCTAAAGGCCAATTTGAATATAGTTCACAATAATCTTTGTAGAACACATTATATTCATGATAACGATCAACTTCAATATGGCATTATCAATACACAGATTTGTGCTGGAGATCCAGAAGAACTACGAGACACTTGTCAGGTATTTTATAAGTTGTGAGAAATTTAAATATAATAAAATATTGGCTAAATTAATGCCATTATGTTAGGGTGACTCTGGTGGTCCAGTAATCATGAAAATTGGTGAAGACATTATACATGACTTTATTGTTGGTATAACATCATTTGGACAAGGCTGTGCTGGCAAACCACCCAGCGTAAATACAAGAATATCAGCTTACATCGATTGGATAGAGAACATTGTATGGCCTCTGTCATTATAAACATATTAATATAAAATATGGGTATATGTAGATACGTAGTATTGTGGATTCTAACGAATACCAGCTATATATAGCACACTTTAAATATAAATGTTTTATATATCAAAGTTATTTATATTTTTAAAATATAAAACATAGCAACTAATTAAAGGATATAGACTGTAGAATAAATTTTACATATTTTTTGAAAAATGAATTTGTATAAATTTGGTTAAATAATATTATATAATTTGCTTTTAGTTAATTTATTAGAAAATCCTAACCGGACAGAATTTTTTATTTTTTTTTGTTTTCTTTCTTGACACAGGTTTTGATAATATTTATATATTTCTTTGTGATCACCCTTCCCCAAGTAATTATCGATTAACCTTCTTCTCTCTTTCTGGAGGATTCTATTCCAAAATCGCATGCAAAATTCTATTTAGAGGCTTGTGGAAAGTGCGATTCAGTCAGATGTTTGTTTACTTATTTGTTTACTGTATGCATTCATTACTGACAATAGGCATTCATTGGGACTTATTGTATACACCAATATTCTTAGTATCTATCACAAAAAACCGTTGATTAAAATTTGTTTTTTATATGCAATTAAGTCCATTATAAACCACTTTTCTGAGCTATATAATAAAACGGTTTCAACAAAAGTATTAAAAGCTTCACTTTCGTTTTAGAATACGAACTTGTCACGAAACGAATTTCTGGCGTCAGCAGTAGTACCACTTTTTAATGTATATCCGAGGTATTTCACTTCATCCACTTTATTGTTATTAAAAAAAACTGGTTTTCGGCATTCTATCTACGGTTAACATTCATACCAAAATTATTCATAATATATTGGCAGGAACCAAATATGGTCAAACTCCACATCGTCCCAGTAGAAAATGGATCGATCCGACGATGCGAGACGTCTTCAAGACATGGATATATACATGAAGATCGATAGATACAAATGTATGACGGTCTTCGAAGACATTTTTGAACAAATTAGTCAAAGTCTTCGAAGACATTTTGCGTACATGTCTCGAAGATCATGTCTACATAACGAACTCATTCGATTGAAAATTGTGCGCTCTTACCATTTAATTTTTTCACTCTTTTTTATTTCTTCTCTTTTTTTGCGCAGCAGAGGCGCCTGGGGAGACATGCTGCGTCAGGCCGAAACTCGGTAACGGGTTGTTATGGCTAAATAAAAAAGTAAATAACTTAACGCTTTCCGCAGATCTCTTATTAAAGAATTGAAAAGAATTGTTATTTATAAAAACCAGCTGTATTGAAAAAAATTCTGCAAGTAGCAAAAATAGTATCCAGCAAAAATGAATACTCCCGTAAAGATGTTTTTTCTTTGACACCACCGCAGATATGGGACAGAATTATACTTTTACTAAAGATGGCTTCAATATTTGCAACATTTCCCGACTAACGGACAGTCTACATGAAAGTGTACAATATAGGTTATTATAAATATAAAATATATATGTATATTAAATAAAAATTAGTTTCATTTACCTCAAAACTGTAATTCACTTCACTTCACTTATAGCTTCACTTCACTTATAAAACATCAACAATATTGCTCAACAATATTGGTGTATGATCTGCCAAGGTATGTTGATTGGCTGTTGATTTCGTTTATTGTTGATTTGCGCCAAGTAATTTGAGGCCTTCCTCTTCTTCTACTGCTTTGCGGGTTATACGTAAGAGCTTGAAAATAGACTTCACTTGTTGGCTTTCGTAAGATGTGACCAATCCAGCCAAACTTTCTCCTGCGGATATTTATATTGATATCGTTTGTATTTGTTTTGTTCCACAATTGTTGGTTTGAAATTCGGTTTGGCCAAAAGATAGGTAATATTTTCCGAAGGCACTAGTTTACAAACGAACACACTTTGTT
>NC_051846.1:225583488-225601584 GCF_002237135.1 Teleopsis dalmanni | reverse complement strand
AGAGATCATATTGGAGTAAGTGCAAAAGTAAACATTGTGAATCTACCAATTCTTATTAATTATATTTAAAGAAGAAAAAAAAAACAAGCAAAAAAGTACATACGTAATATAGCGCTGAATGCTACCACAGTTTAGTATGCATTCAAACTTATAGATTTATGCATACAAATATATATTTTACCTCTTGATTAGCAATAAATAAATTTATCTATTAAATGTACCCAAAATTCTCCAAAAATTAAATTATTAAAGTAAAAATACAAACACACAAGATTAGTTAATGTAAGTATCGCAAATTATTATTATATTCTAGTTGAATAATGTAAAAAAGAGAATAACACGTTGAAAATGTGAAGTTTATTATTATAACTTATACATTATGTAATTAATATAATTTTTATTTAACAAACAAAAAAAAACACAAAAATTGTGTATAATGTACGTAAATTGAAAAATTAAAAAAAATTAACAAAAACTCGATTAAAAATCTAAAAAAAAATCAATAAAACTTTTTGAAAAATCACCTAAATGTTTTTAGGTATTAACTTAAAAACCAAAATATATTGAATTTTTATTTAAATGAGAAAAGAGTAAGAAAAACCTATACTTTGTTGTCACTGGCATTCTAAACAACATATTTTTTGCTATAGTAACTAGTCCTTGAATCGTAATGTAATACAAAAAACTAGTCCAAAACGAATATTTTTTTTCAACTGTCTCAAGAAGAATTTCACTAAATATATCTCAGATAAACTCTATACATGGACACATTTTCAGCAGTCCGTTTCTAAAAATTTTTCTACTTTGTATTATGTATACATCGATAAGTACTATAATAAAGGTACTCGTAATATTATATTATAATATTATACATAAGGGACGGAGCCCTGAAGTTATATGCTAAAACTGACAAGCTATCCTACTTAGCACTATCTAATCTTAAAGTAATCACTCTCCGCACGGGGAGATCTACGCAGATCTTAGATCAATCACTGAATAATCATGAAGCTTAGAAGGAATATATAAATTAGTCGATGAGATGGATGGGACCCTGTAGTACCCCCAGCTACCAAAGAGTAAAAGTAAATTAAAATGATCAACATACATACATACTATTATACTTCTTCATTTCGAGAAGAAGGTACCCTTTTGCAGACTATATTTATTGCGTTGCAACAAAGTTCTCATCGGCTGTGTGTCTGGAATCTATTAAAATGGAAGACAACTGTCATGTGCAGCAAAAATTTTAATAGCTAAACTCAAATCAGAGTATAATATTTATACATCTAATCCCTCCGTTTTGTTCATAACGATGCTTATCTGTTAAACTGTTTCATCGTACCTAAAATCAACTCCTATCGATTTACTATTCCATTAAATTGAGGTGTCAATATTCACTCACTCCGATCTCGTTTAGTTTCAATACCATTCAAAATACGTTGATATATATGGCTCACTTCCTCTGTTTATTTCTCACATATTCCAGCCAACAACCTCTCCTCTAAGCTAATGCATTTGTCCATATACAATAGCAACATTGTATCTTTTATTATTCAACCCGTGTACAACAACAACATTCTATTTAAGTCCATTTTATATTAACAATATCTGAATAAATAAAAAGATGTACTTGGTGCTTATGAAGTCACATCCCTAGTTTTCTATTTAATATAATATTGTTATAGTTTTCATAGATATTCCGACAGCTATAGAAAATCTTTATTTTCCATAGCATTACTTTACATAAGTAAGTATTTTGTGTTTGTCCGCGTCCAATAGTATTCTTCACCAGTCATCTCGATCAGTTGTTTGTTGTCGCCAGTTGGTAGTACCGAGAGACATCAGATCGTTTCTTACTTAACCCTTACGTTAAAAATGCAGATGTCGGAACGTTTTAAGTTGATCTGGAAATTTATTTGTAAAAAGAAAGTATTTTGCTTTATGTACATTTACCAAAAGACTCATATTTTTCTAATTTGGAAAGGTGTTCAGTTAAACAATAACTATATCTTTGGCTGTCGTCAATTGAGCCAGTATGGCTCAATGCTTCTGCTCCAATTATCGTTTTGAGCATTATGATAAATAAGTCATTTGGTATCGAACTGCATGAAATGGTTCTTTACAATTCTAATAAAGCTGATATGGTAGTGTTGGAAAAAAGATTTAAATCGTGGGTTAAAACGAAGCTATTCTCAAACAGAGTCTAAATATGGTAACATTATTTCTTTTCAACCACAAGAAACACTTTTTTTACCTCAAGATAAAATGTAACTTTTAACTTATCTCTGTCTACTCCAGTGAAAAATGATATTGAACTAAATTGTATCGAAATTATAAAATGTTATTTAAATAATGAGGCAGAATTTTAAATGGATCTGTGAGCAAGTGACTACAGACATTTAGTTGAATAGTTGGACAACTATTTGCAGTACACAGTTTTAGATATACTATAGAACACATTCAAAACCGACTGGTATATATGGGATAACCAATATATATACTAGAATTATTTTCTAGCGATATATTAGAAAATATTTTATTGGCAATATTTTTAAAGCATATTATCTTAAGGAGGTATCTATTCCCTAATTCCCACTGGATGTACTACTGTAGCTTTACGTAAAGTTACTTAGTGGTTTGTAGAATACAGGATTTAACTATTTTAAATAAAATTAAATATTTTCTACAATTTTTACTTAACAGTTATAATTCTATTATTTATATTTATTTAAAATTTCATAGATATATATTAATTAATGTCCCTTGGAATTTCAATTAGCTTTCAAAGGCCATACAATACCCTCGATCCAATCAATGTAAGCTGATACTCTTGTGTATATGCTAGGTCCACCATAACAACCTAGTCCATATGATGTAATACCAACAACATAATCAATTAATTTATCTGTAGTTAGTTCCATTATTACTGGTCCACCGCTGTCACCCTGAAATTATGATTAATATAAATAAAAGATATATATGTCATATTTAAATTTCTAACATACAAGACAAGTATCGTGTAATGTTACTGGATCTTCAAAACAAATCTGAGTATTAATTACACCATTTGGTAAATTGTCATCCGATTTATAATACGTTCCACATTTTTTGTTATTTATTTCCTTTAACTTTGCTTTTGATACATTTTCAGAAATTTGAGGCTCTAAAACCAAATAATAACATAAAAATAACATAATATGTCAAATAATAATGATTTTAAGTCAAATAACATATAAATTTTCGTAGTAGCATATGGCAGTATATCTTATATATATATGTTATATATCTTACCAAATATTGGTCGTCCATAACCAATGGCAGTAACATTTGTATTAGGTAGATCATGTTTATCCCATAGACAAGCAACAGTTTTACTATAAGGTTACAAGGTTTCAAAATGAAAATGTATTAAATTGAAAAGTGGAACCTACTCAGAATCTTTCTCCAATTCTAATAACGCTATATCATTGTAGCTTAAATTAACGTAAGGGTGAGTAAATATCCTTTTAATTTTTATATCTCTTATATTTTTATCCTTCAAGTTACCTCCACCCAATCGAACGAATTCTGGTTGTCTGAAATATTCTCAAAATTTATTTTTATTATAAAATTAAATATATATAATGTTTCCATTCTTAATTGGAACTTAAAACTAATATAAACTACGTAAACTTATTAACAACTGTGATTGGTTTATTTCAATTATAGAAGAGAAACATCTCTTCACTTAGTATTTTAATAGTAGTATTTTTAGTAGATGGATGTCACGTCCCGATTTAAGCAAAAAAAAAAATTAAAGGAGAAAGTAAAATATGTATAAATTTGTTCTTAATTACGCCCAATCCATGATTTAAGTATAATTTCTTACTACAGTAGTTGGCACTCTCACTGTAGTTCAATTGTATGGAATACTTGTACAGTAATTACCAACTGTAGCGTAACATTCAACATTTCTAGCCACTGCAGTTTAAGTGTGCTTTGGGAATAGTTGTTATCAATAACAAAAGTGTTAGAGTATAAACTGAAAATAGATTTGTTTTGCACATTTAAATCCAAACTAATTTACAATATAGAACTTTTAATGACACAATATACTATATAATGTTAAAGTGAAAGTAGTGAATATATATATAGTGACATTCTCTTTGCACTGGTTACACTCAAGATAAGTTTTATTCAAATTTACTTGATGAATATCAATGAAACTGATTTGAATATATTATTAATTAATTATAATAACAAAAACAATCAATCAATATAATTATTGAACTATTCAACGAGACTATTTTAAAACACTTATTAATGTCCATATGTTATTCTGCTCAAGTTGTTTAAACTTACGTATCACCATCGTCCGCACAGACGGCTGATGTTAAAACAAATCTCTGTGATATAAGAGTTCCGCCACAATAATAGGTTGCAGATTCAGAACCACTTTTTCTATAACCTAAAGCCGCCTACGACATATTATAAAATTATATATATGTATATTGCATATAAATTTTATATTCATTATTCGTTCAAAAATTTACCATATAAGGAAATTCGTTTGCTTGTGTTGGTAAACCAGGCCCATTTCCTACGACGGTTCTGCGAATAATATGGTGATTAGATCTTTCTGGATGTGAAGCTAAACATTCTGGTGAAAAATCGATTTTAATTTATTGTTATGTTTATTAAATTATATCAACACTAGTATTACCAAGTTGAGAAGGTCGTATTTTGGAAGAAGCAGCTGCAAAAATATATATTTTTAAAATAATTGCATAAAATACCGGAATCTTTAACTTACACCTTCCAAATATAAAACACAACATAAATAAAAATTTACATATAAATTTCAACATTTCAATTCTAAAATTTTTCACCGATTAAGTGCTGACTCTAAGCTCGATCGATTGCAACTGCCAAGACGATGCTAAGATGAAACAATTATGTTCTTACATTTATAAGAAGAGCTGAAACAATTTAATGAAAAAAAAAATAGTATTTTTTTTATATACCAATTTCAAAACTTAGCATCTGAGGTCTTTGGGTTTTTACTTAATGTTAAGCATGCACTGTTGCCGTATATACTGTAAAATTATTTATCGCTTGAGATTATTTATTTATAAATAGCTTCTTAAGATTCTTTGGAAGTGCTTGCTATATGCTTGGATATAGGTATATTGAGTTTAATATATTCAATGCACATACATTGTTACAGTGTGTCTAGTAGAACACATTGATGTGTTATCAGCATACCCAGTAGAATTGGCACATCGTTTTACCGATATGCAGCGAAAACTTGAAAATCTGGAAGCAAAAGCTGCAAAAGTTGGGCTCAAGATCAATGCACAAAAAACCAAAGGAATGCGAATTAATACAACATGCAGTGACCGATTCGAACTTCAAGGTTAAATCATGGAACAAGTAAATGAGTTTCAAGACTTGGGAAGTGCAGTAGCTATTGATGGTCGCAGTATGCAGGACGTGAGTGCAAGAATACGAAAGGCGATTGGCACAAAGCATGTGTTTTATCCATACTGCTATATGCTTGCGAAACATGGCTCGTAACCGAGATCATTCAAAACAAAGTGTGTTCGTTTGTAAACTAGTTCCTTCGGAAAATATTACGTATGTTTTGGCCAAACCGAATTTCAAACCAACAATTGTGGAACAAAACAAATACAAACGATATCAATATAAATATCCGCAGGAGAAAATTTGGCTGGATTGGTCACATCTTACGAAAGCCAACAAGTGAAGTCTGTTTTCAAGCTCTTACGTAAAACCCGCAAAGCAGTAGAAGAAGAAGAAGGCCTAAAATTACTTGGCGCAGATCAACAATAAACGAAATCAACAGCCAATCAACATACCTTGGCAGATCATACACCAATATTGTTGATATTTTATAAGTGAAGTGAAGTGAATCACAGTTTTGAGATAAATAAAACTAATTTTGTCCGTTAGTCGGGAAATATTGCAAATAATAATAATAAGAGATCTGCGGAAAGCGTTAAGTTACTATTTTCTTATTTAGCCATAACAACCCGTTACCGAGTTTCTGCCTGACGCAGCATGCCTCCCCAGGTGCCTCTGCTGCGCAAAAAAAGAGAAGAAATAAAAAAGAGTGAAAAAATTAAATGGTAAGAGCGCACAACTTTCAATCGAATGAGTTCGTTATGCAGACATGATCTTCGAGACATGTACGCAAAATGTCTTTGAATACTTTTGGCTAATTTGTTCAAAAATGTCTTAGAAGACCGTCATACATTTGGGTCGATCGATCTTCATGTATGTATCCATGTCTTGAAGACATTTCGGATCGACGGATTGATCCGATTTCTACTGGGACGATGTGCAGTTTAACAATACTTGGTTCTTGCCACTATATTATGAATAATATTGGTATCAATGTTAACCGTAGATAGAATGCCCAATACTGTCAACCACAAAAACCAGTTTTTTTTAATAGCAATAAAGTAGATAAAGCGAAATACCTCGGATATATATTAAAAGGTGGTACTACTGCGGACGCCAAAAATTGGTTTCGTGACGAATTCGTATTCTAAAACGAAAGTGAAGTTTTTAATACTTTTGTTGAAACCGTTTTATTATATAGCGCAGAGAAGTGGTTTATAATAGACTTAATTGTATATAAAAAACAAATTTTAATCGACGGTTTTTTGTGATAGATATTAAGAATATTGGTATACATTTTGTATACATATTGTCAGTAATGAATGCATAGGCTAGACAAATAAGTAATCAAACATCTGACTGAATCGCACTTTCCACAAGCCTCTAAATAAAATTTTGCACGCGATTCTGGAATAGAATCCTCCAGAAAGAGAGAAGAAGGTTAATCGATAATTACTTGGGGAAGGGTGATCACAAAGAAATATATAAATATTATCAAAACCTGTGTCAAGAAAGAAAACAAAAAAAAATAAAAAATTCTGTCCGGTTAGGATTTTCTAATAAATTAACTAAAAGCAAATTATATAATATTATTTAACCAAATTTATACAAATTCATTTTTCAAAAAATATGTAAAATTTATTCTACAGTCTATATCCTTTAATTAGTTGCTATGTTTTATATTTTAAAAATATAAATAACTTTGATATATAAAACATTTATATTTAAAGTGTGCTATATATAGCTGGTATTCGTTAGAATCCACAATACTACGTATCTACATATACCCATATTTTATATTAATATGTTTATAATGACAGAGGCCATACAATGTTCTCTATCCAATCGATGTAAGCTGATATTCTTGTATTTACGCTGGGTGGTTTGCCAGCACAGCCTTGTCCAAATGATGTTATACCAACAATAAAGTCATGTATAATGTCTTCACCAATTTTCATGATTACTGGACCACCAGAGTCACCCTAACATAATGGCATTAATTTAGCCAATATTTTATTATATTTAAATTTCTCACAACTTATAAAATACCTGACAAGTGTCTCGTAGTTCTTCTGGATCTCCAGCACAAATCTGTGTATTGATAATGCCATATTGAAGTTGATCGTTATCATGAATATAATGTGTTCTACAAAGATTATTGTGAACTATATTCAAATTGGCCTTTAGCAGCTGTTGAGAAGCTTCTCCGCCTATATAAGTTAATATCAAATATTTTTATTGAATTTATATACACTATAATTAATAGTTAATAATTAATCTCACCGAATTTTGTGTGTCCATAACCAATTGCTGTAACATTTTTATTTGGTAGATCATATTTACTCCATAAGCAAACTACCTCATTACTTAAAATATATATTTGTTAAAAAATGTATTAATTATAAGTCTTGTGTTCATGTATATATTAAACTTACTTTGATTCTTGTTCCAGCTCTATTAATGCAATATCATTATAAGATGATATATAGTCGTATGAAGGATGCACTATAATTCTTTTAATTTTTATGTCCGAATTCTTGGAGTCAGTAAGATTGATTCCTCCAATGCGAGCGTATTTTGGTGTTACACTAGAATTATAACAAAATAATAATTGCAGTATCTTTAATTATTTACATTAATTATATTGTGTATATATTTTCCTATACCATAATTATATTATAGATTATTTCACTTATTTTTATTAATTATTTTTATTTTTAGCTCATTTAGATCAGACTTAAGTTACTTGATAAGTTGATTTATTAAATAGGTTAAAACACAAAAAGGGATTTAATGATCATTTATTATATATTACATTCAATTATTCAAAAAAAGTTTAAATCATTAATTATAATTTGTTCTAATGTGCATATATATTAACTTTGAATAGTTTCGAGTTCACATTTTAATATTAATATATTTGTTATTTATTTAATATTTTCAATAGTAATTTATTTAATATAATTACAATAGTAAATTTTATTAAAAGTTTAAAAATTAATAATTGAATTTAATGATAAAACTTAAATAATTTAATTTTTTTTAAAGAGAACTTTTTGCGTAGTGTGAAAACCCACAAACCTTTATTCACAAGAGTTTTTTTTACACAATATATATGGTATATACTCAATATCTTATAGTATATACGAGTACATATGTATATATAAATGTATACGCAATTAAAACGATAATTTTTCATTATCGCTCTAATTATTAAAACTGGTTTTATGACTTACCCGCCCAAATCTGTGCAATGTGCTGCTGTTAGAACGAATTTCTTTGATATAAGAGCACCACCACAACGGTAGATTATTGAACTATCTAAGTTGGATGTCCAACCCAATGCAACCTGAAATGCACTAGTACATCAGTGTTTTTTAAGTGTATATAATTCAATCTATTCTTTATATTGTATATTAATTTACCATATAAGGAAATTCATTTAGTTCTGTTGGATCACCATGTACCACAGTCGTTCGAACTATATTATCTCCTTCAGGAATAAGTTTATGCAACTGTGGCGCTGGCGTAATATTAAGCTCTGGCATACATGCTGTAAAGCATATAAAATTATATTTATTTAATTAAATATTTTTTTTTTTAATTCTTTTTTAATTAAAACCATTATTTAATAATTTAATTGTGATAGCTTACCCAACTCACTGCGACGTCTGGCTATTGCCGGTGATAAATAGCAGCCCTCTGCACCGAAAGCTAATTCACAGCAAACGATTTGCTCGAACTTATTGAAGTAGCAAGTCTTAGGACGTATATTTTCATTTTTCCAACGACTCAGAGCTGAGGGACAGTCACGCAGATTTTTACATTTTCCCTTAATCTGTTGTTTTTCATCCATATAACAATCATCAAAAAATTCTTTGTTTGGATAAATAATACGGCCGTTTTGTGAGTTGTCATAATAAGTTGCCGCTATAGGAATTTTTTTAGTAAGTTTCACAATCTTAAAGATATTTCATTTAAGTAAGTATACAGAACTTACAATTTCTGCAAATAAGAATATAGAAAATAAAAATCTTCCACAATAATTCCCACATTCTTTTCGATAAGTCGTCCAATTAGCCTGAAGTATCTTTAAGCTCGTACTGATTGCTACTGTCAAGCCATGAATTTATAAAATCAACAATTTCTCACAAAATTTTCACTTTGTATGCTCAATGCTCTTAAATATTTGTTTATGTTAAGTTTTTATATTTACAAGTTGAGATGAGGGAACTTGATTTCAAACGGCTTTCATTGCCATGTTTAAGATTGTTTTGAGGCATTGTCAGGTAGTGTTGCCAACGATTTTAGAAATCACTTAGGTAAACCAATTCAATGCAAATATGCTCTGAGTTTCAGTTACTTTTAAATTATATTTTAAATATTAATATAGTTTGATTTTTTAAAATCTGTTTGAATATAAAAAATACTGTTCAGAAACGTGGATCTACGTAAATATTATGGGATCTCGAAGTAGATTTTTTTTAAATTTATATTTATTAAGATATTTGGTATATTCTTATGGGTTAGTAATAAAATTAAAATTTAAAAAAGTTCTTTAACATATCAATATATCAATATATCAGTACTCCTCTTGATATTGATACTCCTCTTGTAACTACTAAATTGGCAATTAAATATTAATATTTTGAACGGACAACTAAAGCCTAGATAGATAAAGGTAGATTTTTGTCAAATCACAAAACTCTTCTGTTTCGACAAAATCCATATTAGTTGGCTAATTTAAATAAAGCGAAACCAACTAGGAATTACGATTTCTGTCGGTAATGTGACACTGCGGATGAGGAATCTGTTATCAATTGTATATGTCAATGCCAATCATTGTCTGGGAGAAAATGCCATATATTTGGGAGACTGTTCATATCCACCGAACAGAATTGTCGTTGTTTAAAATTAGGGACATAGCCGCGGTCATAGATTTGTTAGGTTTAATTGATTTGAGTCTTCTCAAAAGGACAACTATTTTTCCTATCTTTGATAATATAGGTGGTATCACAGCAGGCAATTGTTTGCGCTTAAGTAAGCTTTGGATATACAAATTTGCTACTCCAACCAAATTCGACCTACTAAACTAAATCACTATATTACAAGCGACTTAGTTATTCCAATTCACTCACTATATTTCTATGCTAAATGATCTGTCAATGGAGACTGTTAAATTGATTTCCTGAGATAATTAAGTGTGAGTGCAACTCTCTCTATGATTTTTTTAAATTATATTTTGTGCGCACTTTAGGGAAGTCATTGTCCATGCGCTACCTCCCTACCTCTACGCCTATTTATTTCATATAATTTCTAGTCATCACCAACTGGCGCCGGAAACTATATTGTATATTTTTTATATGATTGTATTATATATTAGTATAAATGTATGTAATTTTCATTTGAATTTATCAAAAAATAGCTAAGCAACTAATTATTTTATAGCTAAAATAAGTTACTCGGTAATGCACTAGTATAATTATGAGATTTTATTATATATTCGTTCTTGAGAACAAAATTCTGTTATTTTTTTGTTATTTAGTATTAAATTTAGATATTTCAAGGATATAATCAAATAAAAATCATTTAATTTACTTTATTTAAAATATCTTTAAAAAATATATAACAAGGCTTGTTGAATAAAATATCTGCTAATTTGGGATTAATTGACAAGACTTAAATGAGATTTTTTGGAAAGAGAGATATATTTTTAAGAGAAAAATATATTTCCCATAAATTTATTCTTAGCACATTGTTGACACATTTATTTACAAATTATGTTAATTAAAGTTTAAACTTAAAAAAAAATTAATTTTATGTGTGATTTTTTATTTTATAGCTGGGGGAATTACTTTCAGAACATGTAATCATCATAATATATGTCACTTATTTAAATTGCAAACATTCTTCACTGATTTATTTTCAATCTAGATATCATTTTTAACTTTTGCAAATGCTTAATTGCTTTCCATACATTATAAGTACTTTTATATACACATATATTACAAATTATTTACTAATTACAAAATGTTTTTTAACTATACTGTATAGCATGTATATTTATAAAAATAACCATTATGATTTTTTAAATAAACATAATCTATTAATCCACTTTATCTGCCTAGATTCACAAAAAATTCATTCCTTAAGATATACTCGTTACCTTAAAAACGACGCGAGAAAAGCATCGCCGATTCATATTAATAAATATAGATCGAAAGTAATATGCTAATGAAATATATACATATACTCTATATGTGTTATATATATAATTATATATATTATATATATTATATATATAAATTATATATATAATTTATATGGTATCTAAAGTTCTCTTCATTATATAAAAAACACCTCTTCATTTTATACATATAATATGAGGTTCAAATATGTTAAAATATTATTAATACAGTCTTTATTTTGTTGTAGACAACACTGTATCTTCTATCCAATCAATGTAAGCTGATATCCTTGTATATACACTAGGTGGTTGACCAGCACATCCCTGCCCAAAGGATGTAATTCCAACAATATAATCATGATTATTATATTTCATGATTATTGGTCCACCAGAATCACCCTATAAGACAAATAAAATATACTGTTACCTACTAAAACTACTTTCAGAATAAACATACCTGGCAAGTATCTCTTAAATGTTCAGGATCTCCAGCACAAATTTGAGTATTCAGAATTTCTTGTTGTTCATATTCGGAATCTGATGTATAATATCTTCTGCAAATGTTATTACTGACTATGTTTAAATTAGCTTTTAAAAGTTGATCGGAACCTTTCCCACCTAAATTAATTTTGTATAGGAAAAAAATAATAAATTAAAATAAAATAATATTAGAAATTATATAAATAATTTTAATTTAAAACTAACCAAACATTGTGTGACCATATCCAATGGCAATGACGTTAATATTAGGTACTTCATATTTAGTCCATAAACAAACTATATTTTTACTAAAAAAGGAATGATTTTTGAACTTACATGTGTATGCTAAAATTATGTTATTGTGTATATCTATTATTATTACAATATATAAGCTGAAGTCATAAACATAAATATAGGTAATAATGTCATCCACTTATATATATGGAAATTAATTAATTGTACATATTATTTTTATACATTATAATGAGTGATTTATATAAATATAAAGAAATTATTTAAATAATAACTAACTTACTTTGATTCCTCTTCAAGTTCTATAAGTGCAATATCATTATGATATACTATATATTTATATGCGGGGTGTACAATAATTCTTTTTATATTAATATTCGAACCAGAGATATCGGTTAGATTCATTCCTCCAATTCGAACGTATTTTGGATATGAGCTGAAAAAGGTATTATGTTATAAATAGGTATGTTTGAAAACTTTTTAGTTTCATTGCCAATAATTTAAGTTTACCCGGCAAAATCTGTACAATGTGCAGCTGTTAAAACGAATCTCTTCGTTATTAGAGCTCCTCCACATCGATAAATTATTGAACTATCAAAGTTCGATGACCAGCCCAAAGCAGCCTAAAACAAAAATATCAAACTTATTATTCTTCAAAAATGGGGTTTTGATATAAACTAATATACCATGTATGGAAATTCATTCAATTCGGTGGGTTTACCATGTACTACTGATATTAAATCATCTATATTTAGTTGATGAGAGCTTGTTTGCAATGGCGGTATTGAAGAGAAATTAAGTTCTAACACACATTCTGAAAATATATAATATATTGATATATAATAACTATATGAACTATATGTTTCTTGAAAACTTTTCAGCTGATCAAATTTAATTAAACAAGTTATTATGAATATAATCTTTTGTTAATGAAATCGAGTATATTGTCTTCGCTACAACGAATTTATTAAAATTATATTTAATAATTAAATTTTAGTTATTACTTTTAAACATTACTTTATAATGAAAACAAAACTCACCCAGTTCACTAGGACGTCTCTTTGTTTCTATTGGTATATAAAAGTTGAGCCCGCCGGAACCTATTTCGCAGCAGACAATCTGTTCATACTTGTTGAAGTAACAAGTTTTAGGTGGTTGTCTTTTATCATATAGTGCTGAAGGACAATCAGTCAGATTTTTGCATTTGCCTTTGATATGTTGTTCTTCATCCAAATAGCAATCATCATAAGAATCATTCTTTGGATAAATTATACCAGTTTGAGATTTAGGAATAAAAGCCGGAGAAGCCGCTATTTTTAGTTTCAGGTCAACAATTATAAAGTATAAAAATTTCGATTTAAATAAGTATATATAACTTAAGATACGTACACGTTAGAATGTATAAAAATAAAACCATCCATAAAATCTTCCACATAATTTTTGTTTTTAAATTTTTCAAAGAATATGAAGTATCTTGAATCTCGTTTCTGCAACAACTGTCAAGTAATGAAGCTAGATGATTTTGATTTTAATGTATGTTGAATTTTTGTATATCAAGTTTATATGAACAAACTGGATTTTAAATGGAACTTCTTATCAAGTTGAGATTGACTAATGCAACATAAAAAAGAGTTGTAGTGTTGCCAACTGTTTACAAAACCAAGTAAATAAAAATGTACAATAAAAAAGTCAGTTATTTTTAAATTGTTTCAAAAGAAAATATAACCTTTTGGGTCTTATGATTATAACTCCACATCATGATAAAGAAACAGACACATTGTGAGTATAAGAGTATAAGAAATATAAAGGTTTGCATTGTCACCGCATTCAACCTATTATGGTATATAAAAGTAAAGTAACTGGATAGTATATCAGTTCAATTATAACACATTGTAAAGGTATTATATAATATATTGGTAAGAAATTGTTTCCCACCCAAACTTTTCTATACGTTAACTATGAGATTATAATCGGTGACATACAATTTTGATCCTATTATTACTTGTTATAATATATCTGAAGAATTTCTGTAAAAGGAAAAATTTCCTTTTATGGATAAAACGTGATTAAAAACACATTTTTATTGAATAGAAGCTTATAGGATAAAAGAAATATTCTTTATAATTTTAGTTTTACCATATTGTCAACATATTTATTTTTTAAACCTCAGTTAAATTCGATTCATAATAATTAAATTTTGCAAGCGATAAATTTTTATAATTAAAGTAACTTTATATTTTTTTAATTATTGCCTAATAGGCCACACAATATTTTCTATCCAATCAATATAGGCTGATATTCTTGTGTATACACTAGGTGGTTGACCAGCACATCCCTGTCCAAACGATGTGATTCCAACAATGTAATCTTGTGTGTTATATTTTATTATTATTGGTCCACCAGAATCACCCTAAAATGATAATTAAAGTTATTCACTAGAATGTTGTTTCCAATAGTTATTAATTATATATTTAACATACCTGGCAAGTATCTCTTAAATGTTCAGGATCTCCAGCACAAATTTGTGTACCTAGAATACCTTGTTGCACATATTCAGAATCCGGTGTATAATGCGTTCCACAAATTTTGTTACTGACTACATATATTCAAATCAGCCTTTAAAAGTTGATCAGAACCTTCTCCTCCTAAAGAAACACTTAGCAACATAATTATCTTCTTAAATTAAAGACCTACCGAATTTAGTGTGCCCATATCCAATCGCAATAACGTTAATATTGGGTACTTCAGGTTTACTCCATAAACAAACAATACTTTTGCTAAATAAAATTGATGTTCAATATTTATAAATATTATATTTAAAATGAATGATATGTGTATGATATTTTAGTATGATATATTTATTTATAAAGTATATAAATATACAATATAAATATGTATCTCATGCTTGTAAGTACTATGTACGTCATTTGTTAGATATAAAATGTTTATTTCGTGTGCATTATTTATATGTGTAGAATAATGATAGATATAGTTTTAACTTGAACATACTTCGATTCTTCTTGCAATTCTATTAGCGCAATATCATTATAAGACGATACGTAATCGAAAGTGGGATGGACTATAATTTTTTTTATTTTTATGTCGGAACCGTTGGTGTCAGTTAAGTTACTTCCTCCAACTCGAACAAATGTAGGAGAAGCACTGAAAATATTTTTAAATAAAATATAACTAGTATTTTGCAAAAATGATGTAGTAAGATCCGTAGCTAGAAATTTACTTTAGAAGGTTTTCAAATAATTTCATTATTTTTAGGGCCATTCAAGCCCTAATCGTCTTAGCTACGTTCGTATGTATATTTTTAATTAAAAAAATGTGATTGTTAAAATTATTTTAAAAAAATTAAATTATTAATTATTAAAAAAAATGCAATTTATGTATTTTATTATAAATTATTTATGACTCACCCTTCAAAATCAGTGCAATGTGCTGCTGTTAAGACGAATCTCTTTGTTATCAAAGCTCCTCCACATCGATAGATAATTGGGCTTTCAGTTATCGATGACCAACCCAAAGCAACCTAAAAAACAAATATTTTTGACTAAATCTGCTGTGAGCAATTTCATACTTGTACAAATAAAGATTTATACCATATAACGAAATTCACCAGGTTCGGTAGGATCACCATATATCAAATATCTTATGTCTTGCGGATTGTCTTCAGCAGATTTTGTACATTCTATAAATATATACTCAATAAAATTATGTTTATTGATATCCTTATAATTAAATAAGAAAAAAGAATAATTAATTTATTAAGATATTTATGATCCATTGATAGAGAGCTTACATTTATGATCCATTGATAGAGAGCTTACATGCCTACTTGGTTAACATGCAACATGCAACAATAATTTCTTTAAAATCTCTTGACTATTTAATCTAATAATTCAATTAAACCTTAATTTAAAATGGGAAATTACTACAGTTTCATTTCGTTTTGTCTAACTTCATTCTGTTCTAGTAGCATTATATATAGTTCCATTCAATAACTATATGCAAGAAGTTACCGATTGCCATAAGTTAAACAATTAAATTTAAGTTTAAATGTAAATATAATTCTGCTAGAAGTACTGTTAAATATTAAATTAAATTGAAAAATAATGAACACATTGACAACAGTGATTAGTAGATAATTTGATCTTAATAGAAACATGGTTAAGTTGCCATTTAATATTTAAATAATAAGCGATGATTTCGTGAGTTTATTGTCATAGGGATTAGTTGAGTCCTAATAGTAAAGTTTAAGTGCAAGTTGATCAACAAGAAATTTTGATACAAACTTAGCTCATTAGTGGAGCAGTCACCTTTTTGAGAAAGAGCTACACGTTATGATGTTTAAGCGATCGCAACAGAAATCTAAACTTATCTCTGCTTATCATGCATCTCTTAAATTATATTGTATTGAAAACATATCGTCTTGAACTGTAAGTACTTAAAACACTCTCAGATACCATTTCCATCAATAAAAAAAAAAAACAAATTAGTAAGTGTATGCAATCGGAAAAATCATATGCAGTCTTTAAATCTTCCACGGTAATTAGGAATGTAGCCTGAAGAACTTAAGCGCCCCGAAATGAATGGAAGCACTACATTACTACACTACATATATTAACACATAACGGCTGTTAATAAGCTAAAAATTGTTTTTTAAATTCCGAGAATTTTCTACACCCTTTGCAGTAAATTTTTTTTTTGTAAGAGTTCATTTACATATTTACATCATTCAGTAATCTGTGCTGTCAATGTGTTTGTAATTTTTAAAATTAATCTCATATAACTTTAATCAATAAACATATCAATCAATATGAATGGATGGTATATGCTATAAAATGATAGGTAATTTTTAAACATTATAACTTTTTTAAAACATTAATATTTAATTGTTGTATATCTTACCCTGCTCACTAGGACGACTTTTTGGTTCGAAATCTATTTCACAGCAGACGATTGGTACGAACTTGTTAAAGTAACAAGTTTTAGGTGATATTCTTTCATTTCTCAAACGATATAGTGCTGAAGGACAATCATTCAGAATTTTACATTTACCTTTGATCTGCTGTACTTCGTTAATGTAACAATCATCATAAGAATCATTTCTTGGATAAATTATGGCACTTGGATCTTTACAAATTGACGTAGAAAAAACGCCAGCTTTAAGTTTAAAACTTTTATTAGGAAACGCAGAATTACTTGTGTAAATAAATATATTAAACTTACAATTAGTATGTATTAAAATATGTAAAACTGGAATAACCCATAAAATCTTCCACATTATTTTTTCTTTAAAAAATCTAATAGACGTGAAGTAATTCAAACCTCAGAAATATTGCTACTGATAAGTCACGATTTGTTATTTGTTTATGTTCAATTTTTGTTATTTGTTACTAGTACAGGTTGAGATAATCAAGAGAAATGAAAATCCAGTTTATTTTGAATGGATGTCATTAATTTTAAGAACTGCTTAGATAATATATGCAAAAGTTATAGTGTTGACAACTGTTTAGTAACCTTTTCTATTTGTTTATCTTAACTTGAGTAAATTTTAAAAAAGTACAAGACAAAAATATCTTTTATTCGAAACTAAAGTTTATTAACAACTCTTGAAAAGATCTTAGAACTTTTATTAAGAGAGATTGATTTTTAGGAGAAGAAAACTAGTAGTTGTTTGATCTTTTCATAGTGGATTTTTCGTTTTAGATACTTTTTAAATTTTCTATTTTAATTTCAGATTCTTAACATTTATAAATATTAAT
>NC_051846.1:225580577-225583388 GCF_002237135.1 Teleopsis dalmanni | reverse complement strand
GAAGGAGAAGAAAAAGTGGTGTCGGGGTGTGTAATAAATTTCAGGAATAGAAAGAAAAAATATTTTAAGAAAATTGCAAATCATTTTTTAAGTTTTCGGAAAACAAACTACATTCATGCGTACGACATGCAAGCGTGCATAAAAAGTTTTGATTGTTACCCGCAAAGTCGCACATCTACGAATTGATAAATTGTTTTGCTCGTGTCGCATAAGTGCACATTTGCGTCCACATCATCAACGTAACTTAAACTAACGTAACGTAACGTAACGTAACGCAACGAATTGAAACAAAAGCCCGCACAGAAACGGAAATCGGAAGCAGAAATCACTTAAGTGTGCACAACAAAATTTCCAAAGCAAAAACGCAAATATCATGGCCAGAGCTGCCAACTCTGGGAAAATGATATGCACAAAAAAATGTGTAACAAGCTTCGTTATTTATGATGAAAATAAAAATATGTGTTTTTTACTGATCCACTCATATACGTGTGTCTACATGTGTATTGTTTATAAAGAGTAAACTATGTTTTTATGAATAATTTGTGGACTATAAGAAGCATTCTGCAGACTATTTTCTAAGCGACATTGTGGCAGTTCTATTGTTTAGTTTTTATTATTTAAATATTTAGTTTTTGCAAAACGGTGGCTTTTTGTAGTCAAAATAAATGCCAGTTTTTTTTCACATTTTTTATTGAACACATTTCAAAGCACATAAGTGCTTTAAAAATGCACGTTTTTACAAAATTTAAAATGATTACCTATATAAGATAACAATTAAATAATAAATCCTATGTAGAATTATATTGATATATTGATTGCGTTATGGGTAGCGGATTGCTATTCGATAACTGTATTTGATAGTATGCGATCGATACATCGTACAAGCAGTTAGTGACAGTATACATTACTTAAGGTGTGATTGTCATATGCGAATTTTATAAACTAATTCACTCCAATATCAGAGATGAGTTTCAGTCCTTCAAAAATATTGTCCAAAATATTTTGTTTGAGTTTGAGACATCCGGACAGATCCAGAGGATATGTTCTGCGATGAAAATAGTTCTGCATTCTAGCATTTAGTTGTAGGTACCGCTGATATAATAAACTAGAGATATAGAATATTATCAATACATACCTTGAATTATTCAATCCTTTATTTAAGTGCTATTTTAAAATATATAATTTTGTAGTAATTTTGTAAGAGTCCGACACGTATTGGTATTCGTAATAATAGTACAACAATTTTCTGGGTACCAACAAATAAAGGCACCATTTTTTTTTAATGAAAGTATTTACTTGCAATTTTTTTATTTGAATTTTACCATTGCTTCATATAAAAGCAGCAAATTGTCTCAGGTGGTAGGATTTGGCAAGTGTATAATAATTTTTTCAGATTTTAAAATGAAGGTGTATTTTTATATATTGTTTAATAAATAAAAAAATATATTATTTGAGACTAATTTAAACATTTTGGTTTCAGTTTCTTATGTTCTTCATAATGCCTTCACGAAAGAGTATAAGTTAATTTTATATAACAATGATCGTTTTGTATAAAAAACACAACCCAAATATGCATTGGTGTCAGAATTTGTAAAGATTTTTTAAAAACCTGCCAAAGTACAAATCTTGCGACCCTGAGACAGTTTGATCTCCAACTTACCACTTTTGTGAGAAGTTTATTTCGACTTAAGCAAACTTCGTTGGCAACTTTTAAGTTACACATTTAAGCAGTAGTTTACATATTCAGCCAAGTAAACAGAGCACAACAACTTTTACTTACTTAACAACACACACACACACACACACTCAGCCGAAAGGACTTTCATATTAAGTCCTTTGGGTGTGCGTTGTATGTTCAAAGTGTGAGCCAACAAACAATTTTCATAACAATTTAACAACATTTGCCTTTGTTGTTTATCAAATTTGTTACTAAGTTTTGCATTCTTTGTTTTTACCAAAATTTTTCTCTTTTTTCTATCGCATTCTTTTTTCCCCCTCCTCTGCAATAAAATTTTCGGTATTGAGTTACTCATACACTTGAGTATGTTTCACTCTGGGAATTGTTTCTGATTGATTATTGTTGGTTATGTCATTGTTGATCCTCTGCGCTTGATTTGTTGTTTGATGTTTGGGATTAAACGAGCTAAACGTATTGTCGGGTTAAAACTTGAGAAAAATTAATTAAATTAAATTTTGTATCTAATGAATACCTTTTTAGCTGAAGGACTAATGAAATGTAATGAAATTTTAGGAGGAAAAATCAAGGAAATTGAAGACTTTAGCGAAAAGCAAATACATAAAAAAAAAAATTAGACATAATTGTTAAATCTTAAATAAACTAAGATAACCTTACAGTCAATTTAAAATTGCAGGATATAAATAAAATGTTTTATATATATAAAATGCTTTGTACTATTATATCCTATAAGATTTAATTTAAGAAGAAGTTGCCAACAATTTACTACGTTACTGTACTCCAATTTCAAATTTAAGTCGTCCTCATAATTAAATACGTTTAAAAACTATATTCCTTCAAAATTTATTCATTTAAAAAATTTTCAATCATTTTAACCTAAAACATTATTTTTATCGAATTTTTTTGTAAACATATATTTAATTTATTTTATATACAATATCTCAACACTATTTTTTCTTGTGAACAGTTTTAACCACTGCTTCTACATTCTATCGCACATCGACTTTCCACATTCGCCCAGCTCTATCGGTGCGAAGGAGGCTTTTGAAGGTCTTTATCCTCTAGTTGATATGCACCTAAAATTCGTGGTCTTCTGTGGCCTAGTGCATCACAGT
>NC_051846.1:225557912-225580477 GCF_002237135.1 Teleopsis dalmanni | reverse complement strand
GAATAGCTAATAGTGCATTAGGAATGCAAGAGTACTGTTATGATTGATAATATAGTCAAAAGATGGAAAATATGTCCCTAATTAATTTTGAGCGTTTCTTTGTTGAATGAAGGCTAATTTCCTTGATTATTAATGATTATCTCTTATCTATTGAGAGATACAATCTTTACCAATTATATATAAAATCAAGAATGATATGAGAAACTACGGCTCATTTGTCTGGGAATTTTAATAGTATCGTAATGTGTCACAAATTTAAATTTAAAAAAGTAAGCTTAGATTTCTCCAAAAAAAAATTACTTACCTTGTGGAAAAATATTAAATTTCATATTAATAATATCTGTTGAAGAGTAAACATCAAAATTAAACAAACTTTCGGCCCATACTTCCAAATTATTTTTGATAAACTTTGTCTGGAGCTGTATTTCCGAATATGTATCAAAATTTCGAAACCTTACTTTCACATGGATTCACTAATGGTACCACAATATCAATTTCATACGTATTCATCCTTATAAATTAAAAAAAAAAAATTTGTTTTGACAGTAGTTCCCAAATCAGTGCTATGAAGAACCTATGTGAAGTTAGGGACTTTAAAAATTCTTGATGTATTTGTGATTAATTTGATAACTTTGGGGTATATCACTCAACTTAACATAATAAGGTAAGTAATACAATTTTTAGTCGATTAATAAAATAAAATCCTTAATAATTCGATCCGTGTAGATCGAAGATGCCGTATATAATAAATTTGTAGTATTTGGTATTGTATATATAGATAAATTATGATTATCACAAATTTTAGTGCGAAGTGGATAACTTATGGATACAACACTCTGGATGTGATTGACTAATAGTTATTAGTCCAAATTAGTTGTCATCATATAGAACTACTCTTATGATCCAAATCACATAAGTATACTTTTGACAAGTAAAAGTATACTCTTTGCTTGATCAAGTAATATTAGGTGAAATATTAAGATTTTCATATTATATTAAATTAAATAAATTAAATCAAATTACATAAATTCCCACAGCGCATATGATGTATGATTACAGAATCGATGTGCCCAGATTACCAAAACTTATATATACTCCCGCACAATTTTTGATTCAATCGTTTGAATGATGAGTAAGTTGTTTAATCTTTTGTATTTAGTATCAAAATAGGTGTCTAAATTTCTTATATTATAGTTAAAAGAAGTGCATAACTTGTTCCGACAAAATAGGGGATATGAACAAATCGTGATGCGTCTAAAATCCATTTTGTAGATCCCAAAGTATACTTCTGCTGAGTAATTTTTACCTGGTATAAATAAGGTAAGATAATACACTATTATTTATGTATTATTTATTATTTGATTACTAAAACAAGTTTTAGTTTCCATAGTGCATCTGATGTGTTTATTTACAGAATCGATGTACCGAGGTTATCAAAACTTATTTGTTATTATTGTTAGCTTTAATTGGAAAGTAAGTTTTATAATCAAATGAATTTTTTTTTATCCACATAAGTGCCAAATTATCTCAAATTATAGTTGAAAGATGTACTCAACTAGTGATGGCAACAAAAGCGGATGTGAAAAATCCTGCTCCGGCTAAAATCCAATCCAGATTTCCAAAATTATTTGCGTGTTTTGCAACTTTTACTTTCCCTGGATTGGATCAAATGAAAGAAATATTTTATTTTAAATAAATATCAAACAGTTATTGATATACTTAACCAATAGAAAATCAACAATCCCATTTATTTTAATTTAAAAATGAAATTAATAACTTTAATGTGATTCTAATATATTATAATGCACCTTTATTAATTATATCTAAATATTGTATTGTAAAATTGTTAAGTAAAACAATAAACTTATCCATGATTCGATAAATGTTTTCAGTTCAAGGATTCTTTATTTATTTAAGGGAATTGTCGACCAGTGGCGTGTTAACGTAATTGCTGACCAGTGGTGTGTCAAATAAATAAAATTCACAGTAAAAGTAATACGAAATGTATACAATTTTAAAGAATATAAAGATTATAAGTAGTAGGTATTTATTTATAGATTTATAAACAGATGGTTAAAGTATAGAGTTTTTTAAAGTAATATCTTTGTTAGACCAGTGTACCTTTTTCGCTAGTGGCTTCAAATAAAAAATAAAAACAATTAGTTTAATTTGATTTTTACATCTTACATCTAATATAAATCTTTCATTCAACAGAAATTATTAATTTCCTCAAAAAGTACACATATGCCTCCTATGTCTCAAGCCAAACGATATTATTTTATTATTAGTTGTCAAGCAATCGAATTTAAATATATAAAGGACATACGAATTCTGGTTCAGCCTTGCACATAAGGCTGTCTGTATTCAACAAATCTTGTGAATAACACCTCATGGATGCCATATTAACATTTTCTGTAACATGACTTCAGTAAATCGTAGTCTTATATGTGGTGCTCGCACAAATCTGAAAAGGACATTAGAACAGAGGCTGCTGTATAAGACAAATTGGCTTCAATCTTGTTCAAAAGTAACTATTGGTAGTTAAGACAACTCAAGCCTTGAGTTTTTTTTGATCACTTTACAATTATATCTCGTATAAGTAAAGAGTACAATATTTCTAAATATTTTAAAATTGCTCTATCTTTGCAGTTTTATTATCAGAGAAAAAAATCTATTAAGCTTTCTAGTAAATTTGTTATTTAAATAATAAAAGAATTAACAAAAGGCTACTTTAAGAACATTTAATTTTTACTTATCATTTTGTTTAGTATTTTTCACTCTGTTTCCTCTATTCATTCTAGGAACTCATATTTATCATTCCTTTTCGGTTTTTGTGGAAGCATAATAATTGTAATAATCTATTAACTGCTAACGTTTTATGCATAATTTATTAACCACAAAAAATGCGAAAGGGAAGTGAGGAGACACAACAAACAAACAAGTGAACAAGCAAACAAGCAAATGGAATGAGAGAAAAAGTAAAACAGGAATAAACACATTGACCCAATTTCTTACAATGGAGCATTTGAAAATCCTGCAGACATGGCAAAAACTAAAAATGCCACAAGCAATTATGAAGTTACTAACACTCTGCAACCCCAACATGATAATGGGTGTATTAGAGCAAAGATGCGACACCAGGATAAGAGTGAACTTAACACCGAGACCATCACAATGAAGTGGAATATTTAACTTTGGAAATTACAGGCAAGACAAAGTCATGTAGCCAAGTGAGATATGGAATAGGAGTATGAAAGCATGAAAATTGTTGGGGCGGCACACATTCCTGTACGCCCATGAACTGACAGATAGACAGGCGGAGAGACAGACAGACAAACTCGTTAATTTAATATACAAAATATTTATAAGCAAATTGCAAATAAGAAAATAAATGATATGAAACAATTTTTGTATTTAAAATTTTGACAATGATTTTTTTCAATCTCTTTCAATCCCTTAAATCCATTGAATTGAACAAAAGATACTGAAGAAAGATACTCGCTGATATCACAAGGAAGTTTCCTTAGCATAAAAATTGGGTTAAGTTAACTTTCTGACTATTATTATTTTTTTTTTAATATTTTGAAATAATACAACACAGAAGACAGAAGACAGAAAACAGGGAAAGTGAAATCCTTAATGTAGCGCGACATTCGCTTTCTTTTTGCCCGTGACTCTTTCCTGGGCTTTGTTATTTCATTTTTTATTTTTCCTTTTTGCCACCGTGACAGAAACTACTTTATACTGCTTAAGGCTGCATTTATAAAGGACTACACGCTTACGTACCAACATACCGACATACATTGCAAACATACCTAAACGTAGCCGAAAGCGGTAGTTCTGAAAGATTATTTATATCATGCGATAATTTTATATACTTTTTTTACAAAGGATGTGCTTACGCAGCATAAAACATAAAAAATTATTAAGCACAGACGTTCTCATACCGCAGATCCGTTTCTCCTACCAGTGAAAAACAACAGCGACACCGAAGACAAGGACAATAAAAAGGTGAAAGTTAGACAGGAATTCAAGCGTAACAAATGAGTTGTCTCCGGAGTGAACCGCTCCAGCGAAGGCAATAGCTGCTGCAGGAGCGGACCAGAACTCGATGCGCAGCGATGCTAAACTTTGTGTGAGTTAAGTTAATCGCGCGAAAACTTATGATGATGTTAGCATTAATTCACCGCAAAAGTTCAGCAGATGCATAACAATTTCCTTTATTCAATTTTTGAGGAACTGTTCTCTTGTTTTTCTCGAAAAATGGCAAGGACAATTTATTAAATTAGTGACGATAATTTTTCATTTCTTACTTTTAAACACAAAATATTTTTGCAATATATAAGCGGTTTTGTTGTTTATTTTAGAGGATTTCTGTTATTTACTGCATATGCAAAAAATATTTCAATACTAAGAACCTTAAAATGATTTTGAGTTATATTTTCAATTTTTAAAATTATTTATTATAATGAAAAAAAATAAAACGTTTTGCTGAAAAGATTCTTAGCGAACATAGAACTATCTGGACTATCTATATCTATATCTATATATATCTATATCTATAGAACTATCTATATCTATCTGGTAAAAACATTCCAATAAGAAAAAGCAAAATCTTAAATTTTAGCAGTGAAAATAATACTATGAGACACACATGAATTTCGAAAAAATCTTAATTTCAACTTTGTTTCAGTGGAATTAAGTTATTTTCTCCACACAAAATTCAGTTTTAAAGTTAGAACGAAATTAAGGAAACGTTGAAACAAAGACTGAAATTAAAGGATATTTCAAATGCAACTCTGTGTAAGATAAATTTTTAGCAAAAGATAAAGGTTTTGTAAAGTGACTTATTTATTAAAAATAGTTACCTTTGATTTTTATTAAATAATATACAAGTATAATTAAAATAAGTTTTTATTTATATTATTTGACATTTTCGTTCACTTCACATATTTTGGCATTTTCATCAAAATTTCCGTAATTAAATAAGTACCTTACAAAATTTAAATATAAAACAAGAACCAGAAGGATATAGGTTAAGGTCCTTCTATAATACATTTACAATATAACAGAATATAGTGAACTCAATTTATACTAAATTACAGATAGCAAATATGAATACAAAATAGCACCCACAAAATACGTATATTTCTTAATGGATTTAAGAGATTTTTGAATGATCAAGATGAGTTTTGGTGAGTTTTTCTGAAATTTTAAATTTTATGAAAAATAATGTCATCTATATATATTAGGCGATCTTTGCGAAAACTCTAACGATCACGTGTAATGCATAATTACTTCGACTCTAATGAAATTAAACAAGTTATGGACTTCATGTATTCTTGAATGAAATGAAAAAATCAATTAAAAAAATTAGATAAAATAGACCTTAGATCAAAAGTAAATTATAAAATATCTCTATTAATATATCTTATTAATCGTTTAAATTTTAGCATGAAGAAGACAATAACTTGCGTTATAAACACTCTGGACGTGAAATAAACCTAACTATGTCTAAAAACCAGTTTGAGATGTCATCATGTAAGATTGCACTTAAGATCTGATTTAACTATGTATCTTTGATATCCAATCCTCTATTCTATTGTGAAGGACCATTGGAACCGAACAATTCTGACATGAAAATTAATTGATTTTTTTTGATTATTGAACATAAGAGATGAGAAGAGTCGCATCTCACCATGATGAACACCAAATTGAACCCTTTTTCGTCATAATTTTAATAAAAAATTAATGGACGAAATTAAATGTGATTTTTATTGCTTTATAATTATTTCACATATATTTTTGTAAGTGAATTTGAATTGTGAATCATGATTTAATGGAGTTGGTAATAGCACTAATATTAAGACTAAGTAGAGGAGTTTTAGGTCAAATCTAGCAGTTTATATCGCCTTTATTGTAACATATAACTTTTATTTTGTTTCTAGTAAGACATCGACAAATCTTTCTGCCGATGCTAGAATTCTTTTAAGTTTGGAAACGAACATCTATTATGCTATTTAGTTCAGTCGCTCTAACCTTTAGTAACTTGATACTGATTTCAATAGAAATATATCTTTTGATATTATTATTACTTTACACTTTTAATAACAATAATGATATATACTCGTACTTAAGTCTATCAGTAGCTAAGCTAACACATCATCATCATATCCACCTTATCGATGCCTTTCTACTATAGTAGCCAACCACTCATAGAAACTATTGCGTAGTTTGATGAAATTTTTATTAGTCGTTTCAATTTATAATATTAATAAAAATATTGTCCTTGTAAAGTGCACTTAATATTTCAACAATTCAGTTGTTAAGTATCTTGTTGTACTACTTAGTATTTTTAGTCTTAAACCAAACCTCGACACAATGTTCCAGCCATTAAGCATATTTTGAGAAGGTAAGAAATGAGAATGTAATTCATGAGGTCAGTTGCCTTTTAACTGTTTACGTTGTTTATGTTGAAATGTTGAGAATGGCTTCCAAAAAAATAAATATCCTTGTGACATTTATGCGCAACGTAAATCACAACAGCTGCCAACAACAGAGCTTACAACTACAGGAACAGGCACAGGCACGAGCACGGGCATGAGGTAATGCGAGTACAAAATCATTATGTTAATTGAAATGGTGGCCTTTTTAACAGAAAGTCAGCAAGATAGCAAAAGTTGCCACTTAGTCTCATATACATAAAAATAATCGATTGAAATGATCTAAATTATTTTATAAAAAACCAAACAACACATATTAATAAGTATTGAGAATAAGATACGTGTGTGTTTATCATTTTGGAACTTTAAGAAAAATTCGGATATTGGCAACCATAATCCCACATTCCCATATTCCTAACATAATGAGCAGGCAGTAAGGAGCATGATTTGTGCTCTGCTAACATCGACATTAGTAGTCATCACTTTAATTACCAGGAGTGTTTAAATAAGCATAACTGCTCAACCATGTGACAATATAACGGAGGCAGGCATTGTTATTGCAGTCGGCAGTTGAGCCTATTATGACAACATTTTCATTGTTATTCCTGCTCCTGTAAGTTGTCGACAAGCAGAGCAACAAATATTTACAGAGATCTTGATTGTAGCAGCAAATAATAAAACAAATTAAAGTAACAAATTGAAGGAATACAAAGGCGGAAAGTGCCGAATAAATGTTCAGGGTATCAAGGAACCTGCTTAGTGTCAAAGGCCAATGACCTTAAAAGCACTTAAGCGTAATCTAATGAAATAATTAATAAAAATACTTAATAGAGGAAATTTTTGTAAGGCCACATTTAGGAACTTTTAAATCAATTTAATTAAGTTTCATTGAAATAAAAAAATTTACCGATAAAAATTGTTTATGGTTATTTCTAAATATTTTAAGTATAAATTTTAATTTTAAAAGCTTTGGCGGAAACGGTAATGAGAAATACACAGAATTTTAATTGAAAATTCCATTGAAATAAATCCTGCAAAATTTCAGCTACAAAGCGCTAAATATTAAAAATTCAATAGGTGCCTGCATGAAATTAAAACGCTTTTAAATGAGTTAATAATGCGCATTTGCCAGCCTTGAAAGGCGATTATCATCATTAAAAGTTGAGAAGTTTTTAAAATTTAATTCCTGCATCATTTGGTGTACACTTTTGCTGTGACTACTGCATTGTAGGTGAGCGGTTGTTGACCGCGAAAACCACAAGGACCGCTAACCGCAAGCCACCAGCCGCAAACCATTGCTGCCACAACTGCAACGCGGTCAGTTTTCATTCCTTTCACAGCAGCATTCACTAAATTACCCGAGTAAGTCATAGCGTGCACTTTTGTTTATAGAACGTGGCATCATTGCAGTTGCTGTTTTTCCCATTTGCGGCATGTTGAGTGGCAACATATTTTTATGGCTCGTGCTGTTTCGTTTAGAGCTGAGAAAAAATTGAAGGAAAAACACTTGTCACTTGGCTGCTGTGGTTGGCTTCGTTGCAACTTTTATTCAATTTGGTTGCACAAAGTGTTAACTGGGATCCTGCGATATCCTTGCGAAATTGAAAATGTGATTAAATTCTTGATTTCTCAAATTGAAATTCGTGTTCACACTTCATTGAAATAAGTGAAAATAATTTTCAGATATTAATGTTATTAAATATAAATTGAAATGGTATTTGATCTAAGTGAAGCAATTTATTTTAGCGAAGCATTTTTCATAGTTTTATTTATGACGTTTCTAGTAAACTTCTTATACTGAAAAGAGAGGACTTCTGTTCGGGTACTGTAGACTGAGAGACCGTCTCAATAAAATAGGGTTTTCAGAGACCAGATGTTGAAACATCTGTTTCTGTAAGAGTATTGTCGGCTCCGGGACTGTCTCAACAAAATTGGCATTTCTAAGACTAGATGTTAACACGACTAAGCAAAATCTCTCTGGCTTCCTCTGAACTGACTAGCAATAGTATTAACATATATATCTGGGGGAAAAAACTTGTTATTCCTCATAATATGTATATGAAACAATATATAATCTTTGAAGATGCTCAAGTTAATCAGAAGCCTACTGATCGATGAAAAGAGCTGATGTTAGCACCAAAGACCATTTGAGTCGCGGTGCACAATATTCCCCATTCAATTATGTTAATAATAATAATATATATGTGTGTTTATCAGATGTACATATTTTATGTGATAAAGTTTGTTGCAGTTAATTCACAGATTCTGATTTAATATTACTATAAATCTTAATCTTTTTATTACAAAAAAATCTTCGGTTAGGTGAGGAGGAGAGATTGTGTGCTGAAACAGCTGTCAGCACTTCATGTGTTCTGAAATCCAGCTTATGAGTGTGTTGATGATATTTCATATTTATTAGTAAGACATGACATTTGTTCGCAATCCCCGATTTCACACTTTCGGAGAATTTTTAGAATTTTTACCTAAGTAATGAGTTCAGTATATAGTTATTAAATTCGAATATTCTTAAAAATAATCTTTTAAATTATATCTTTAATTACATTTTCATATTCGTTTAATTTATTCAGCCTTTATAATAAATTTTTTGAATCAAAAATTATACATGCGATTATTTTCATAACTGCTTGACTGCCTAAAAAGATTTAAATATACTAAAGATGAATTACTATACTATATTATAAATATATTGTATACAGTACATTGTATGAACCTGCCTGCTTTTACGATTGCACATTTCTCTGCCCGGAAAGCGTAGTTGGTGACAGGAAATCAGTATAACAGCCATATCTGCAAATATTCCAAGTGGATACTCACTCGCTTTCCACTCTTCACTCATCAGTATCGGAAGTAACTCCAGAATTAGCTGCTACAGATCCCGGGTTTACCCTAGATCACTAGTAGGGTAGGGTAGATTGTGTTCAAAGTCTGAATAATGGCCTATTCCGATACCACACTGGTGGTGGAAAGAGTAGAGTGTGGAAAAAAAGTCTTACTACAGAATACGTTTTAGCAGAGACCTTATTTTCCAACTTTCGTTATTAAATTAAATTAAAAAATCAACTTCGTGTTAAAAAAATGTTCAATCTATAAAAGAAACTCAGTCCAGTACCAGTATTCCAACTTATTCGGAACTACTAAGCTATTAAATATTTGTTTATTTACTTTTTCAGCTAACAACGGCTATAAACTTTGACCTTTCTTACTAGATTATTTTAATAATTATACTATAGTAGTATTTAGTAACTAAGTTTGTTTCAAAATATGACAATTTCATTTCCTGTTATTGCATCAGCACAGCTCATGCCAAAAGTAATTAAGCACGCATCACTTGCAGTTGAGCATAGCTGAAAATTGGGTCAATTCATAGTTGCAATAAAAATGCAATACAATCAAACTAAAAGCTCATAAGTCCTGTAAACAAAGAAGTCAAGGATTTCAATATAATAAAAAATAAATGTATGTACAAATGCATTTAAAAATACATTTTTTTTCTGCTCTTTTCCGAAATGCCCGTATACATTTTTATAAAAATATACAAAACTTATAGATATTAAAAGAGTATAAACACAGTGCACAGTACGTGATGTTATTGCCAAGTTTTAAATTGCATGAAATGCCGAGCTGTGCCTTTTCAGCGCTACTGTCAAATTACTCGTTCTTGGCAATTATTGTTATTATTGTATCTCTTACAAAAGTTGGTTATTAATTTTTAGTTCAAATATTTTTGCAAGTTTTTTGTTTCATTTTACACATATATATTTTTTTAAATTAAACATTTTTGATGAAATTTCGGCTTAACATTATCTTTATCCGCAGTAGCCTTCAACGCAAAGAGAATTAATTCGCTTAAAAAAAACTATTTCGAAATAGTTAAGAAACTGCAAAGTAATTTTCAAAATTATAATACTATCTTTTATGTATTCTTTGGTTGTGCTTTTGGTGAACATGATATTTCCAAGAGATATCTCCAACTTTATGGTTTTAATCATAATGTTGTATGTAGACTTCACACTACTATAACATCGCGAAGAAGACATCATTATCCATATAAAAAACAACTGTTCTTTATTAACGTGAAAATAGATTTCGACTTAAAGATGTTAATCTATCGAAACTAATTATATTTGTTGAGGTGTCTTGGGGGAATTATTAATTCAGTAGAAGTAATCCACCGCTTATTATTAGCAATGAAAGAGCATCTTCAGATCAGGCACCTCAACTAACTCTCCAAGACATATGGGCTGAATATCTTTCTAACTTTAATAAAACAAACTGACATACTTTTATTCATTCTATATATTTTTTATTACAAATATACAAAAGTTTACTCACACCAATGTGTAAAAATAGAGCAAAAATGGCGTAAGTTAGTGTTTTTTAATTAAAAAGCGTTAAAACTGGCAAAAACCTTGCTTTATTTTTTCTCTTGCATGTGCTAACATTTTTAGTTCCACATTTTCTCAACATAAAATAAAAAAGTATCTTTAAAGCGATTTTCCCACATTTTCATGGGTACACTTGACACGAATTTCGATTTTTTGCTATCAAAGTTAAAAAGACTTTTAAGCTCTTTTGACTTATATTGCAACGTTAACAAAATTGCCGACAAACTTAAAGTAAGAAACCATCCTTTCCTTTAGTTTGATTACAAAACTATAACGCAAATGGATGCGATCTTGAATGGAGCAGCGTCATGAACTTTTTAAAAGGTATCTTATTCAGAGCTATTTTTGACTGTGTTCAATATTTGTTTGCTGAATATTGTAAAATCAATTATAACCCATTCTTAAATCATTTCAATCTATCGATTTATAGAGTGAACAAGTTAAGTGGATGAACACCGACGGGATGTCGACGATTATACTAATTCTCTTTATTTTTCTTCATCTTTGATCAGGCAAAGATGTTGATGGAAGTGGATGGTGGTGTATGTCCTATTCTTTGCTTGATCCAAAAAGCAGAGGAATAAATAGAATAAGGATGATCGTCGTTATCGTGTTGGTAGTCATGCACTTAAATTATTCATTCCACAATTCGGTAAATTTGAATGTATTAACTATGAATGGGTTATAATGCATTAATTTTAATTAATATATATTAATTGCATAATTGATTTTACAATTAGTTATACAATATTCAGTTCTCAAAATATTCAGTAGTATTACTTCATGTAATCAACATGTAATCTATAATGTTCCCAAATTTTTTGTAGCCAAATAACTGCATTAGAAGCAATTAATACTAATATGTATTCTCTTCAAAATTAAATTTAAAATTTCGGTATGAGCTTCATTAGGAAATTATTTTAAAATTATTATTCAACAATTATGAGAACATAGATAACAAGGAAGAATATGAGAAGATTACAGCAAATTGTTAGGAATGTTTTGAATTTTCATGTGGGGTGCAATTAAAATTCTGCTCACATAAACTAGGACTTCCTAAGACACTAGTATTATGTGCTCGCTTAAATGTAAATATTCAGCGACTGAATAACACGTACAATTACATTTCTATATGTAAGTAAGTGTGCGTGTAAACATATATGTGCCTATAACCTTAGGCATACAAAACTCGATTGTGGCACAATGAAAACTCATTAAGTACACTGTCGCCTGTTGCTCGTTGCTCCTGTTATTGTCACTGTAAACTCATACCGACTGCGGCTGTTCATATAAATTGTAGACAGTATTATTACGGCCGCTACTACTTTCACTAGTACGAGTACATATACCACCCCGTCCCGACTTCGCCGCCATTTTACACCTTTGACATTCATTTACTATAAGCCAAATATGCAACACTGCTTTGGTATTTCGTTCATGTCGCCTGTAAACATTTCAGAAGTATGTGTTCTTGTGTGTCTGCATGTGTGTATGTGCATTCATATCTGTTGGCTGCATAGATGTTTACATGCCCAGCTCTGGCAGGTACTATGCATCCTTGATTTTCTAATGCTCGACGTCATTAAACTTGCTGCGTTCAACATGCCATGCACGTTCTGTTGTCTGAAGGACATGTTGCGCACTGCAAGAGTGGTTACAAGCGAAGCTAAAAATAAATGCAATGCAAATATATTTTCAACATTTTTATGCTACACAAATTATGAATGTAATTTTTATTATCTACAAAAAACGTTCAAGTGTCCCTTAAACGGAGAAAATGGAAAGTGGTTAGATAATTCGTTTTGCAGTATGCTATATTTATCCCTGGTTATGTTCATCGCAATAATACGTGACCTGTGTGCGGTGGTATTGGGTCTGAAGTTGTTAGAGGAATGATTGGCTTTATGATTGAACTTTATGTTATTGACCTTGCATTCCATGCAATCCAGCTACACAAAGAAAGATGAGAAGATATGTTTTCAACTAAAATTTGTAATGACTTTGTAGATATATTATGTTTTCTAAGAAAATGTTTTTTATGTATTTTCATTAGTCTAATATTGGCCAGTATTAAAGATATCTGTATTTTTATTTGGAAATTTAACGAAGATTTATACCCAGACTTATATATTATCCATAGAAAGGCAGTAAAATTAATTTTAACTTGTCACAGAAAGTTTTATCAGCAATTTAACATTTCACAGTTTTGATCAAGTAATTCTCTTCTCAATTTTTACTATATTTTTAAAAGATAAATCTTGTCATTGTAATTAAAGTTTAGTTTAGATTACTAGTACTTATGATGCCTGTACACTTGTAAATATTCGATTGTTTATAATAATGGTGTCTAAACATCTCTAAATGTTATTATACAGCATTAACCCTATCGTTACTGCAACCAGCCTAAAGATTTCTAAATTAAAGTTTTCACGAATATTGCGATTTTTGTCAATATTTGCCAAGTATTCATTCGTTTTGTTTATCCTACAACTTTTTGCATATTCTACCGAATTTATCGACGTCTCAGATTCCCTGCTTTAGTCACGACTCAGTGTCAGAGATTCAGTCATAACGTATGATATCGTTGATTGAACGCACACAATGAACTTAGACGTATATTTGGGTAAATCATCGCTGATTTTGTAATGCAATCTAAAGTATTTTTCGCATAAATGGGATTATTGATCGAACATATATATTTTATAAAAGAAAACTTCCGTTAGTTGTCAAGCGTCTATGTTTTCAAACTATCTTTATGAAAAAATCGAGTTTGGATTATTCAGAATTTTAAGTGATTATTCAGAAATTATAAGACTTAATATGTACTATATTGAGATGTATAAATATAACAGAGAATCAGGTAATGAGAATTGGTGTCTCCTCGATTCTCGAACTCCCCTGCTGTTACCCGACATAGACGAAAACTGACTTATGAACACTACTTGGAAATATATCGAAGAACAAATACGTTGATGATCTAGGCAGTTAGTGCCTTTTTGATAGAATCTGCCATGTTAACCCCTACTCCAAAAGTGACATACAAGTTTTTTCGACTGGCTGACGGGGTGGGACTAACATTTCAAATCAATAGTAAGTTTGATATAGAGGTTTTTAAGATTATATCGGTTAGAATAAGATTATAAGATAATATAAACAATTACATGATATTGTTTATAGAATACTGACAATAGAAATAGAAAGACAATAGAAACACATGAAGGAAGACTGTGCCTGTCCGTGTTAAAACTCTTGTAGATTGTGTTTATCGGCGCTTGAGGAGGAACCACCAGAATTCGATCGTGCTCTTATCTGGGTTTTTTCAGGTCCAGTCTTACGATTTTGCCCATATTCTTGCTACACGACAAGTATTATTATTAAGATTTATTCAGATTTAGGTTAAACTTCACGATTGCCCTTAACGAATAATATAACTTGCATTAACTTATCGGAAATAACTTTCGAATTAATAAAGAATGTAAATAATATTATAATAAGCTGGAATGAAGTTAAATGCTCTTTAGAGTTTACCATATGTTTATATCAAAATTTTTCCGATAATTTAATTTACCTACTGTCTTTTCAAAAACTTTTATTAAGTTATCCTGATTGTTAATATTTCTTTTATATTTGTACGGTTCAACGTACAAAAAGTATATTTACCTTTTCTGTGTATGAGCACAAGGAGTTCAAAGTCCTTTACGAAACCTAACAAATAAGGAATATTTCCATACTTTCAAAACAAAATAAAATGCTTAGGTTTTTTTCTCAGTTCAATGTAAGTAATGTTAAGGGACTTAGTCTATTGAACTCTATGCTTTTCTGCCTACTTGCATTTTAAATTTTTGTTATTTGCTCATCGTCAATCAAATATTTACACTAATAATTTCTCAGCTTATTTACTACGAAATGTCCTTGCTTACAAAATAGTAGTTAGTAGCTCAAGAAGATACGAAACAGAGAATAAAAAATTTAAATAAAATGCTTGATATATGCGAATTAATAACATCCTGTGCACTTGTAAATTGTTTTGTTGTTGGCAACAATAGCGCAGTGTTGCTCACGTGTATGTTGCTCATTCAAGTTCCCTTGTTGGTGATAAATCCGTAGTTGTTAACATTTCCATTTTAGCGGATTTGCAGGTGTGCATGCAGTGAAAGGCAATGTGCATTACAAGGAAGGTAGTTCAACCTTTCGGTGCTCGCTGTGTATTTCCGCTTTCCACATGTGAAAACAAAAAAATACTTCGAAACGAGAGTGAAAAGCATGCACTTCCTCTTGTTGTGATACTAAATTCGTATATATTTATGAACTTTAAATTAATATTTACTATTATTATCAAGTCACATTCCACTATCTGATACAAGGTTGAGTTCAATTTATAAAGTTTATTAAATATTTTCAAAATGAAAATAAGCTAAAAAATATATTCATATTGTTGTTATAGAAGATTACTAATATAGAGTAATATACGTATAATTTTATATCGATTTATTAATTCTTAGTAATAGAAAAACAACAAAAACTGAATATAGTCATTAAAATCTTTCTTAAGATTGTGATGAGGTTGCATGATAATCATTTTTCATTATTGTAAAATCAAGACCACAAAAGGCCCAAGATAATTAGTGTTGTTTCTGCCCGAATATTTAGTATTTGTCATATAATTTGAATATTCGACTATGAAAAAGTTTGATGACAACCTGGATACAATTATTTTATAAATAGACCCAACGATGATCCATTTGAGGCTTCATCATCACTTACCATTACTTTAGGTAATTATTATAGAATCTCGCTTCAGGCAAAGCTTACATTGAAAAGTAATAGACAACTAAGAATTGATGTTTCTGCATTAAGAGAGCTATCTACTTTGTAGGCATGCCAATAGAGTTGGAGCCTTTTTCAATGGTTACTGTAGATCTAATGGGTTAGAGAAATAAGAGAATAATATTGCTTGCTTGTCTTCTGACCATCCAATAATAAAGAGAGAGAGTGTTCATTCATTACCTGATGATATTCCTAATGTATGGTTCAAAGACATTGCTCATTCAATACTCGCTTGTTTTGTGACCATCCGACAATCAACAGAGAGTGCTTGTTTATTATCTTATTATATTTCCAAAGTATGAATCAAGGACATTGTTTGTCCAATACAAGCCTGGTTTGTGATTATCCGACAATCAACAAAGAGTACTTATTCATCACTTTAAGATATTTGCAATGTATAGTTAAAATATATTGCTTGTTCAATACTCGCTTGTTTTGTGACCATCCGACAATCAACAGAGAATGCTCATTCATCACCTTATGATATTCCCAATGTATGCTTCAAAGACATTGCTTGTTCAATTCTCGCTAGTATTGTGACTATTCGACAATCAACACAGAGTGTTTATTCATCACCTTATGGTATATCCAATGTATGATATGAAGACATTGCCTGTTCAATACGATGCAGTGGGCTTCTTTCACAGTCATCTATAGCCTTAATACTTCTTTATTATAACCAAAATGTCTTAATGAAGTTACCATTCATAAAGTGCGCTATTACTTTTATCTATTTATTGAGCTATCTAGCTTTTTAACGAACACCTCACAGTGAAAAATTATCAGAATTCACAATTGATAGAAGTTACCATATACAAATGCTGCTTCCCAATTACATATTCCATAAAAAACATTTCGTCATTCCTACCACATACAAAATCTTAGTTGGAATGATTAATCCATGAAATGAAAATCTGAATTAGATTCTTCTTAAACACTTGAACTTGCGTCATCACTTAATATAAAATAAAAAAAAAAAAATATTGAAATAATGTAAAGTAAATGCTTAACTAAAAATAGATTTGCTGAATTTAATTATGTACCCACTAAAGTGTCACTCATTCAGTCCTGAGTACTTTAGAACAGAGAAGAGCATCGAAATGAATTTTAATTAAAAATTTTGTTTACCAAATCAATTAAAAGTTTGCCACTTTTGCAAAACGCAAAACTGCAAAAGTTATTTGAACCATTAAATGAGCAAATGCGTGCAGATACAACGAACAGCAGGAACCAACGGGAAATGATTCAAATGTCAACTTTACTCCAGATTCTCCTAAGTTTTTTCTAAATTATTTTCCAGTTTATTTTGTTTATCTTTTTCCCTTTTGTCAAAATCCTTGCAAATTTAATTTTGTCAATGAATTGCGCTCTACATACTTCCGGCGTGTATTTATTCGTTGGTAAAAGATTTCAATTGTTGCTCTAATCGTCCTATAAAGACGATATTTGATTGCGAGTTGCCATTATTACTTAAGCATGCAGTTATGTTGCAGTTTGGACTTCTACTAATATTCGAAAGTTTTAGTGTCTTTGCGTTCTTAAATGTATTGAGTTTAAACTGTCTTTGCAGGAAATATTACACTTAATGTGTAATAAAAACTTACTGATATAGATTCTATTTCAAAATGTTGGTCTATGTCATTATGTACTTCGAAGAATAAAATAGTGGTACTTCAAAACAAAATAGTAAATTGTAAAACCAAAGGTTCTATGCAATATTCAGTGAACTCAAATATGATAACCTATTGCTGCTACGCTAGCATCAGCTGCCTATGAAATGTGTCATCATTGCATAAATTAAGCGCCATTGGCATAAAATTGCAAATGGCATTCTTGTGCAATAATAAATGCCATTTGCAAGCAACACAACAGCATCCTTAGGGACCAAACAATGGCAAACGCAAACAACTGCTTCGTTTAACTGTGAACCGCTGCAAGGCTACTCGGTGCGTATGAGCAACATTTAAATACTTCCATGAGCGAAAATGTATTGCTGATTTTACTGAAAATATGTTGCAATTGCTCATGTTACCACAACTTGCACCATAGCTAGAGCTCATAAAATATGAGCACAACAGCAATGTTGGGTAATAATAATGCTGCTGTTCAAAAAGTAGGTTAACATTATAAGCTCACGTTTCATGGTAAATTACGAAAATGCGAAAATGCTTAGATGCGAAGATGCAACATGCAGAGTATAGCGCCAAGAAAGTAAAAAATCTATTAAAAATGCAATTTCTTTTTCACTTTTAGTAGCGATACTAACATTAACTAAAAGTCTTATGGACAAAGTATGTTCTAGAAGCCACAACACCAACGCCAACACCAACAACAGCAATAACAACAACTTAAAGTTTCTCTATTTTGCAATTTAATTTGAATTAAGTTAAATAATCAACCGCAACTTGAGCTGCTCATACCAACCAAACTATATAATAAATTTCTATGCTTTCATCCAATTACCCCAAAAAGGCGTACCCACTGTTGAACTGACTGGGTTGTAATAAATTGTTTGCAGCGCTGAGAGTGACAACTACAACATATTTGTTTGCCGCGTAATCCAACTGTCCACCAGTTGTCCATGCATTTCAGAGACTCTTCCACAGCATCTGTCTGTCAATTTGTTTGTCTTTCTATCCTCCAGTTTCACATAATTGCAATACGTTTCACTTGGGTTTAGTTTTGATGCTTACAGAAAATTTACTTGCAACATTATGAGAATAAATTGCGTGCAGGGATTCTGTGTCTCATTAGCTGAGTTGGTTAGGAGTAAAGCTAACGAGTATAACACACTAGGAAGCTTAATTTGATATATTATCTTAAGCGACTGTAATGTGATGCAGACTGATGCAGTACAGTATAAAGCAAAAAGTGTTGAAATTAAAGCAACAACGATTTACTGCTGCTTTAAGAATTTATTTGAAATTAAATACTGCAAGGAACATAAAAAAAATGTGAGTTAAGGAGTAAACAGATATTTTATGTGCTCATAAAAGCACGTAGGTTTAATATATTATGGATATTGAAAAATAAAATATTAGAGATACGCATATTAGAAGTATGCTACTAACGGATACCAAATGGAAGTCATATATATACAAAAGATCTCAATTGTAATTATGTGGTCGAAATATTTAATAAAAGAGGAATGCTCCAGCAACAGTTATGTATCTATCGATGCAATTATATTTTCGCACCTGATAATGTGAATTAAAAATACACAAAATGCAATTCTCTAAAGTCAAAGCAATTTATTTTAACACTATCCTACCAGTACTAATTCTATAAGTAGTTGATAGTGCAAAGTAATTAATAATGAAAATCCTACCACTACTAATGATTAGTAATAGAAAGTAATTGAAAATAGAAGTCCTACCACTGCTAGTAATTAATAAAAAAAAATAATAATAGTAATTTACTACTATATCATCACATCTATCACGACTGTCACTGCTATCACTCTACTACTAATACTGCTACTGCCCGGTTAACTGAATGAATCCTAGGCTTCCTTTAAGTAGAAGTTTGGAGAACCTTTTTAATCTTATTTCTAAAAGAGGTTACGACCAGTCTGTTACAGTTAATACACAAACCTTCCTTCGCGTTGCAGTGTTTCAAACAACGAACTTCTGGCAACTTCTTCAACTAAAAATCCACTACTTAAAACTTTCCGCTTGAATAGGGTACTAGAATAGGGTTTGGTACAGTTCTCATCCACCGATTTCAATAACTGATCTAGCACAAGTTTATCGGGAGCCTAATTCTCTTTAATCGCAGTTTAATAACACATGCCCCAAAACATGAACCGATTTTTGTTTACCGGTTAACATAGTGTATCACTGCAGCCTATCAAGAGCTTTGATGAAAGCTTCCTAGAATTTGTTGTAGATAAAAAAGATATAAATGGCGTTTGTATTTCTGGAAAGATTGATTTGAACTCGTACTTAAATAATGTAAACCTAAATGAAAAATGGCATACACACACAGCGCTAGTTTGGTGTTGGTGCAGAAGTCTGGTGTGTTAGGACCAAAATACCTACACCAACTCTTCCTCAGTTTTGGCATTATATAAATTTTACTATTATTTATTTAAATACCAACTTTTAATTTAAACACTCAGGAAAATTCTGTAAAGAAAAACTTTCTGATTTATGAATTTGGTTTATTTTCCGTGAATATTCTTTTCCGACTATTTTCCTAAGTACTTGCGTATAGCAGAATTAAACTGCGTGAACAAAATATTTTCACGCTTAATTTTATCTTTTTGCAACATTTAACTAAATTTGTATTTCTAATTCATTTCGCGTTTATGACTGAAAATATTTCGTGATTTATAGCGATTCGGTGTTGCGAATGCGGTGTTTCGCATTCGCATTCGCATTTAAAGGTTCGAGGCAACGAAAACAATTCAAAATACTTGTAACACTCGTAATTCATCCTTTTATGCACAGTTCAATGAACTTGATTTGTGGGTGGCAGTAATGCGGCTTTCCGAAATACTTACAATGTATTTAATGGTGTTTTGGAGAGGCAATGGCTCTTCTTGCCACTCCAATCCACTTACATTATGAATGAAAATCATAGTGAAAAGCATGAGGAACACTGCAGAAGCACGCAGGTGGCATGTAAAAACCCTGCGGTTTCTGTGGATTGCCGCGGCGTTTTCCATACATGGTTGCTGCTATTCTTGTATTGTTGCCCGGTATTGCAAATTTTGAGCTTTTTTATAAATGAGTTACCAGCAATTCTAATACATTTGAGGTATTCTAAAAAATTAGACTTTTTATTGATTTTGATGTGTGCTCAGCCTGTGTTGAAAGACTTATTTTGTTTGTTGAAGCAAAATGTGATTAAAATTTTGGGCAGGGTCAATGACACGATAAAGCGGTTATTTATTCGTTTTTCGTAATATGATAGGAGTTCATAATTCATAGCGAAATTGCTTTTAACCAAAATTGGGAAATAGGAGGCAATATATCAGAATTTGCATTAATGGTGGAAACTTAAATCCATTGTTGAAGTGTAGACATGCTTAAATATTGTTGAAATGAAATAAATGCTACTCATAAATTAGTAATGATGCAAAAGACAATTAGTTTATAGATTATAAGAAACAATATACTATTAAAAAATTGAACTTATTTTATAGTGAATATATCAAATTTGGGAAGTTTATTAAAATTTTTTAGAATACTTATTTACAGAAGATATTGTCAATTGGATTCAAACATATAATCAATATAGTTTATTACTGTGTATTAAAATGTACATAATGTTATGATCACAAAGAAGAATCATAACCTAAAAAGAATTGTAATCTAAGAGCGAGTCAATTTGCTTGAGAAAATCAGAAATAAATCGGGATCCAAACGGAAGCAGCCAATTTTAAAATGTCGGTACTAGACCCACAGGTGACGTAAAGATATATTACGCAACATAGTGCTTTGTAGATATCAGTGTCTTTTAGTAATAGTTTTGAATAATAATGTTAAAAAACGGATTAAAAATATTTTGTAATTGAAAACATTGCTTTCTAACTCTACACGGTAAGATCAAATAGCATAGTTCTCCACAGTGTGATTGGAGAACAGCCTTAAATCTATGCGTACACCAATTTTTGCATACTATTTAAAATCACTATTTTGAATTGACTATGTTGAGTGTAAGAGGTTATGGTTATATATTACAATTTGATATTAAATTTAAGTTTCAATACCCGTTAATATTGAGTTTAAACTTATTTTGCATGCCACGTACACTTATATGATCGTAGTCAGCTCTGGTATGGGAATAATCTCTGAACAAATGCCATATTATTCCATTTCAGCTTACCTTACTTATAATAAATGTTGAACGAAATCTCATAAATTAATAAATATATCTTCTCTAGTTTCATTTATAACTATTTAAGGTACTCATATTACGGATATAACTTCGAAATTAGAAATTATAGGTCAAGGTATATAATATTAAATTTCAAAAGATTTCGTTGTGAGAACTATTCATAACATGAAAGAAACTTCTTCTTCTCTTTTTCCGTATTTATTTACGGAAAATATATATCTGACACAAGATATTAAAAATTTTATTTTAGATTTATCTTATATAAAAAAAAAACAGTTCCCTGCCATATTTTTGTTATCTTAAGCACTACAAAATCAACTTTCACTCAAAGGTATCTTATTAATTCGATTGTCATTGAAAAACTTAAAAAAGTGCTTTGGAATTTCTATGAAAGAAACTCAAAGAAAACAAGAAACTTTTCAATTTTTTATTTTTATTTTTAAATAAAAGATAAAAATGGAAATAAAAAAAAAAATAAAAATAAAATATATCAAATCGCCAAAAAGCAGGGGAAAGAACAAATGATTTATGTGAGTTATTGATTTACAGAGTAACATCTTTGCTTACACTAATCTACGCCTTGAGGGAAATAAATCGAATATCAATTGTAAGCTAAGCTACTGACCTACTTTTGGCCAAGAAAAGGAAAAGTAGAACGAAAAGCACAAGGCATGAAAGACGTTTTGTTGTTTTTGTATTCATTTTCAATGTTAGGCAAGAGTATGTTTTTTATAAATTTTCATTCAAGACAGACATTTAAGACAGACAGACATACGGACAGACAGATTCAAACCTACAACATAAGGCATACGGCATAAGGACCAAATTGATATTTTTCATATTACAGTGCGTAACGAGCCATGGGCGTGCAGACACAAATCAAACGACAAAGGCAAGCCTACGAACTTACAACCATACAAGTCCATGTGGATGTGTGTGTATGTGTGTATCTGTGTATGCATTGAAGCCTGCCTATTGTGTTGAGTAGAAGATGGCATGGCATGGTTATGCAAAGTAGCGCAATTTGACATTGAATATGAGCCAA
>NC_051846.1:225551453-225557812 GCF_002237135.1 Teleopsis dalmanni | reverse complement strand
AAAGACCACTGATGAAGAGTACTTGGCAATACTCGAAACAGCGTTGTATGGTCAGCCAAATTTCAATAAAATTAAAAATAAAAATTTTTGCGTTTGTCCTTTATTTCTTTCTTTGTTATTCGAAAACCCTTCTAAAAATTTAATAAAGCTTCTTTGTCCCTATACAAAGTAAGTCTAGCTTAACAGCAACACTAATACTTTAATAAAATAATAATATAATAAAATAATTAATTTGGTAATAAAAAATTGAATTGATTATTTAAGTTTTATTAAGTTGACATATGTTAAATATATAAAACTATTAATAGTAGAATGGAATATAATAATAATGTATCTAACATTATTGTAATATACGTTTCAATAATTTTATAATTAAATTCAATTCTAAATAAACAAAAATATTATTGAATATATTGATAACAAGCTGAATTAATTGAATTAAAAAATATTCGATTTTAATTATCTAAAATTTTTTTTACTTAAAAATGTTATCTAATTAATCTTATAAGTTAACAAATGTCAGAAGCAAGACAAGCAGTCTGTAGAACTCTTCACTGCTCAGATACGATTCGATAAACGTTGCTTGTCATTGGAAAGTTCAAACTCTCACAAATCGCATTTCACAATGAACTGAAACTGGTTTCCAATTCATGATAAAAATATTTCAAAAATTTTGTTAATATTGAACACCTCATAACACAAAATATTTATTAAATGTTACTAAAGTAACACCAAACAAAAGATACGCTTTGGTTATTAACGGAGTTATTCAATTCAATCAAATGGTAATAAAATTAATTCATTAAAACATTTCATATAATTATACTCCCACGTAGGAGTATGAGAATATCTTTTATGAGATTAATAAAACACCACACAAACGATTTGTCAAGTGATTCTACACTTTGGCTATCAAAGTACCGCTTAATGTACACGTGTGTTATATATATATTTATATTTATTTATATATATATATTTATATCTAAAATAATTATTTTTTTAAAAGTCGAATTAAAGTTTCACTAGGGAAACTTATTATGTCAGCGTACTACAGACTCCGTCTTAGAATTTTATGCTGATGAAACAGAAGTGGTTGAGTTGCTTTTTTTTGGTTAAAAATGCTACTTTGGCGGCAACAACAGCAGTCGTGCCAGATTACAACGGACCAGATGAAAATAGCTTTGGACCACTGATTGCTGGCTGGATCAGTTTACAGCCTGTGAAAACACGAAATCTTCATGCCGGCGACATAATTAGAGTGCATTATCGTTTGATGTTTGCTTACAATGTTGAATGTAATTACTTCAGTCGAACTCAACTTTCGTTCATTGAGGTATGGAAATGAAAAAAAATTATTAAATAAAAATGATTATTAAATTAGTTTTATTTCTGTTTTGTTAGTTTCGTTTAACAACATACATCAGAATACTTCAATAAATAACATAACACATAAGGTAAATTGATTCTATTGCACGTTACGATTTCTGTTGAATTTCATCGTAAAAGCATAATACTTTTATTGGCATAATTGCTTATTTATTAATGTGGAGTTACATTTTCTATACATCAATACTATATTTACACATTATATCTTAATAATTATTGACAAATAAACTTTCACAAATAGTAAAATTCTGCGTTATTAAGACAGAAATAGTATGATATGCATATATTGGGACTATAATGTAATCACTGCTTATATACATATACACTAATTGATTACATCTTATAGTATTATTATCAATATTAAACACTAACAATTAATAGTAATTATTTATAACTAATTTACGAAGTATATGAAACAATTAGGAAATTGTTTTATTTATAATAATAAATTATATTAACAATATTTCTAAATATCAGATATCTAAATATTTTAATTGCAGTTATATACCTTGCGCCTTCTGTACATAAAGTTTACTAATAATATAATATAATATCAATTAATTAAATAAAATAGAATTTATTTGAATAGTTCTTCTTTATTGTAGATACTTATACAATTTCATTATAAAATGAAATATTGTTACCACAAATAGTAATAATCGATTTCAGATATTTCAAATCAATTAATGTTAATATTATTACATAATATTATTACATGAATAATCAGAAGAATCTGGTTATCCATTTTTTATCAAAACAGTGCAACATTCTGCAGAACAAACAGAACATAGTTTTTTTGGTCAAGCTTGTTAAATTGATTCTTTTGAGATGCTTAATTTCAATTCCATAAGTTTTAATAAAAATTATCACTGATCTCTGATTAGTTCGCACATAAGTTTAATAGAGTATCTACGAACAGAAAATTTTGTTAACATAACAAACATAACATATTACTTTAGATGGAATAGCGCAGTCTTTATGTGTTCAAATGTCATGACATTTTACAAATACTTCAGTACAATTTTCAATAGATGGGCTCATTATTTTTTACTTTAGATTTCAGCTTATGTTTATGTCGCTTTTTGGCCTAATCATACATAATTAACAGTATTTACTATATATTTATCAGTCCACATTGACAGACTTTGTATACACATGTTTCCTTTATAGAGGACTTGCAAGCTAAAATCCAAATAATTACTGAAGTAAACTTGATTTTGATAAACTTTATCCGGATAGATCGTAATACGACAGTGCCATACCACAACATTTCTTGATAATGTTTTGATTCTCTGCATAGTGAAAAACGATCTATCAATATTAATTATTATGACAGACAGAGTACTTTAATAATTTATTTTGATGTGCGAGGGTGTGATCCACACAGGACTCCCTCTTGTTAAGTATCAATGCCAACCGTTGTGTTAGGCAAAATACTCTAACAGTTTGGAAGGGAAGTAATAGGTAGCCGCCCGAACCCTCCCTAGAAAAGTAGTCAAGTGCTTACATGTCAAAACATGTTTAAACAAGTATATTCACATACATCAAACCCCGTACTATAGTATACAAGCTTGAAAAAATCTATTGCTATTACTTCTGGTTTTTTTATGGTTTTATTACAATTTATAAATATAACTATGCAGTTGTTAGTTGTAGTAATTAACTTATTATTAATCACATATTCATTTATAAAAGTAAAAAACAATATCATATTTAAACAAATATTTGAGTTTAATTTTAAATTTACAGCTTTCGAAAAGAAATTTAGTACATTAAGTTTACCGATCCAATTGAGATGCCATGTAGAAATCTAGTAACATATAATATATATACAGAAGTATAGAAATATATGGATATACACTCGTTTTAGAAACCATACCAGTAGATTAAATATTTCCGTCAAGTCTGATTTAAATTTGCCTACGAATGGGCGGCATAGATAAAACTTGTTAGGTACTTACTTTTTAGAGCATCTCAATTAGTTGCAAGGCGTTCCTTTGAAGAGTAGGCTGTGTTTTATTAAGGCTTTATGTAACAATACAAAGAAAACCTAAATAGATAAAGGTTTCTTATCATTTCACAAGAAACATCTTTCCCAATATGAACAAAATTCAAACTAACCAATATTTACAACAGCGGCAAAACCAACTCAGTAATACAACATTGCTACTGACACCTCATACTGCTCCTGAGAAAGACTACGTTTTCACTCTAACAACTTTTGTCGGAGTTTTGGCTCTTTGTGTGAGAAGGATACTATACTCTAACTCATATCTAAGTGCCCATTGTTGACGTACTTTTCAATTAGGAATATATTCAATTTTAGAGACTTCGCAGATTTGTTTCCTTCTGCAATAATGGATGAGTCATGGCTTTTCAAAGGAAAGCTTTTCATGCATTAGATGCTTCCAGCTTCCATCTTTAAGTTGGTCCTTGTGCTCAAGTAAGCTTTAGGCTGCCACCGTAGTCTAACCCATGCTAACACTTACATTATCACCATTTAATATGACTCAGTAAAATCACATCCATTTCGCAATTAATGCAATTGATGAAATGATGCTGAATAGAATAGAATTTGAGCTTGTAATTAAATTTTTATTAATAAAATACTTATGCAGTATGAATTAGTAAATAAATTAGTGCGAAAAGTGTTAGTATAGCGCATAGTTCTATAATTAATAACCCTTAATAACAATTAAATTTAAGGTTTCTATTTTACGTCATCGCAATTTAATCATGTGAAACGGTAATTGACACACTTCTGAAGTGGCTTGATTTAAACGGAAATGCAAAAGTCGTGTGCTGAATTCAGAGAAAAGCCAAAGTATATCGTAAGTCCCCTTTTACATTTTAAATTTTGTGTTCAAGTAATACAATTCATGACGTCAAATCATAATGCTTTTATGAATCATGCCGTGTATCTGCAACAAGTTGTTACATTAATTTAAATAAGTTGAAGTGCTAAGCTCGGGTAAACATTGTGCAATAAATTAGCAATACACAATGTAAACATACACAATTAAAAAATTACTTGCCCTGACAAATAATAAATATATTTACATATGATTCGAGTACAGTGTTTGCATACTTGTCAATGCATGACATGAGCCAAAGATAAAATAATTTATTAATAGTAAAAAAAAATTTAATTTTATCGGGGCGCTGTTATCAAACAAAGTCAGTTTGTCATCTGCAGATATAGTAAGAAAAATGCTCATACTTTCATTATAGGGCACATTATTCATGTTATTGAGTGGATCAGAGTTTCAAGCAGCGGTTAAAGCTTGCCTGATAGCAAATGTACGATTATAAGTTGCCTTTTTGCTTACATATAAATATTTAAAAATATCTTTTATTGCCACACGACTGTGCGAATACTTCTGAATTTGTTTGTCATTGCTTTGTTGAAATTTTTTTTTGCTTTTGTTGAATTTTAGACGATTTTGTGCCCACACTTTTATCAAAGTTGGTGTGGGTCATACTATTGCCAGTGATGTCACTAGTGTTTGGAATATATGTACAGTGCATTTTTGTAACATTTTTTACTGCCTTTTAAGGCAATATTATTGAAAGAACTTATTTCTTTAAGTCTTCATCATTTAATTTGTCCACAGCATAATGTGAATTTTTTTTCCTTTCTTGCGGTTTAGCTGACGTTATTACACCGTTCAGTTGAATCATTGGAAATTAGATACAAAATTTATTATATCTTCTGGTATTTAGCACTCATGGCGCAGTTATGTGTACCACATGCGTACTTTGTACCTTTCGAAATCGAAACGAACGTGATAGTGCATATGAATTGGACACTGATAAGCAATTATAGAAATATTTTACTGGTTATTGATTTTAATCAGTAAAATTAACGGATGTGCGCCTAACACTATGCTAAAATTTTTATTGAACACGTGAGGAGGTTGGGTGGGTTGTGGATTATAAAAGTTTTAATCGCTCGCAAAATATTTTATCAATATGGAGGTGTGATCGATAAGAAAAGCATATGCGTAGTTGTCATGCCTCTTTTATTGTTTTTGTAACTTAATCCATTCTGGCTTATTATTTTGTAAAATATTTAGGTTAAGCACTTAATTAAATGCGAAATTGTTAACGTTAATTAAGGGAATTAATCAAAATCAAAGTAAATCAACTTATCATATTTTTTGCTATTTTTTAATATTTTTTATTGAGAGGTTTTCGAAAAGTAGTGAACTGCAACGACAAAAATTCATTTTATATTATTTTAATTAATTGAATTTTTGGCTAACCATACAGTTATTTAGAGTATTGCCAAATACCCATCATCAGTAGTCTTGGAATTAGTTCTTATGTTTAATTATTCGTAAATAATTTTTACGAATAAATAAATTCCTGCAAGTACCAGGAATCGAGCTATAGCCCTGCCAAAATTGAAGCAGAGAATCAGCGCTCCTTAACTAACTGACCCAAAGTAGAAATTGACTTTTATGTTCGCACATTTTTCTGGAGTTTAGTTACTTTGCTGTGAAAATATTATTAACAAATTCACTCGCTGTGTTTATAATAGAACGAAACCAAAACTCAGCTATAGAGTAATTGAATTAATTATTATACCAATTTTATTAAAATTGGGTCGCTACGATATTTAAAGTATATTTTACGAATTTATTATGTTCATTATTAACGTTTGTTTAGATTTTCAAATAAAAGTAAAAAATAAGTCAAAGTATGTATAGAATTATACTCTGACTGCTTTGAAATTAAATTCACATATTCGATATTTATTAGAATAGTTTTCACTTCTATTCAGTGATCCTAACATGTCCAAAGTGAAAATGCATGCAATTTTTACATCAGTACGCGAAACTGAAAGAGACATGTCTCTGACTCCATCAATGCATTTAGTTATGCTTCTACTGAAATTATGTATGGACATGCTTCCAACAAGATGCGACAATACTTGCAACATACAATTAACTAAAATAGAAAACTTTAAG
>NC_051846.1:225540394-225551353 GCF_002237135.1 Teleopsis dalmanni | reverse complement strand
TCACAGGTGCAAATTGCATTGAACAATTGGTTTATGAATTTAAAACCCACATCTGGTAGCTCATGTAGCACCTTTCCGGTTATCAGGTCATATCCTGGAGCTTTTCCAGTTTCAATTTTGTTTTTTATGACCCACTTTAATTCACGAGTCAAAGACCTAGGAATAGGAAAGTCTAATTGATGCGGTGTGTGAAGAAAAGCTTCAACTTCAGAGTCTTTCAGATTATTTTTAGAGCAGCGTGGCTGAGACTTTACCAAGATGCACTGCAAAAGTTTTCGCTTTATCAGCATCAGTTTTAGCCCATTGCCCATTACTCATCTTTATTGGTGGTATATGCGATGTTGGTGCATTAAGTATGCGTGTGGCTTTCCACAAGGAGTACTCAGTGGCCTCAGAGGGAGACAAGCTTGCTAAGTAAGTTGCAATGCTTGCATTTTTCCTTGCCTCTAGATTTATTTTGAGTTTTTTAGTGGCTACATTCAGGCGCCTCTTATCGTTAGGATCTCTCGTCATCTGCCAAACCCTACGTAATTTACGTTTTTCAAGTAGTTGTTCTTTGATATCCTTGTCTAGATGTACAGTCCTACAATTCTGTGTAGACGGAGTTGCAGACCAAGCTGCCTTTTGTACAATTTTGTTGAATTGTTCTACTGCGGCTTCAATGTCATGATTAGTTTTAAGAGGAATATGTGTCGAGAGGTGTTCGCTAATGTAACTACGGAAAATAGCCCAATCAGTTCTTTTGTTGTGAAGTCTAAGTTCTGGAGTTTTTAGGACGATATTCGAATGAATTTCTAACAGAAGAGGAGAGTGGTCAGACGAAAGATCTAACGACGACCGCAAGGTTAGATTATTTATGGGTACGCCCTTACAAATGCAAAAGTCAATGACATCTGGTGTTTTATTTAGATCTGTCGGCCAGTAAGTGGGTTCGCTAGTAGATAGGTGAAATAGGTTGCTTTCTTGTATCGTTTTTAATAGCTCGCGTCCTCTGGGTGTTATTAATCTTGAGCCCCAATGAGTATGCTTGGCGTTAAAGTCACCTGCTGCTACGAAATTGGGCCCGAGCGTTTTGAAATAATTTGCGAATTGATGACTTTTAATTGGTTGATTAGGTGGACAGTATATAGAGGCAATAGTTATTTCACCATATATATCTCGTACTGATATGGCTGTTGATTGTAGATAGTCTTCATTGTGATTGGTGTGAAATGAGTGGTCAATATTATTTTTTATGATTATTGCTGCGCCACCACGGGCGTTACCAGAAGGATGGTTTGCGTTGTACATTGTGTAATATGGAAGCCTCAGATAACTTCTTGATGTAAAGTGAGTTTCACTAATAAGCATAACATCAATGTTTTTGTCAAGAAGAAAAGTCTTAATTTCGCAAATGTGTTGGGTCAGCCCGTTAGCGTTCCAAATAGCTATATTTAGACTACTCATTATTTGGATGTATTAGCGACAAATGCGGTTAGGAGGTTGAGCATAGAGCTCATTTGTTCCATAACCGTTTTGAGCATTGATTTAAGCTCAGGAAAATCGTTTTGCTGAGCAGAGTTTACGTGCTCTTGAGTGTTTATATTGTTAGATTTAACAACATTTGCATACGTTTGGCTTGTTACATTCAATTTGGTGTTCTGTTGCCTTTCTGTATCAGTTGTTATTTTTCTACGTAGGGCTGGAAACGCTTTTTTCTGGAGTTGTTTGTAGACTGTGCACCCTTTATAGTTAGCCGGGTGATTACCTTCACAAAGAACACACCATACATCATTACCGGGGGATTTGCGTGGGCAATCTGAGGATAAGTGGTTTTCAGGGCATTTAACACAGCGTGGCATATGATTACAAAAATGTTTTGTATGACCATATCGTTGGCACCGAGTGCATTGCGGCAATTCGCGCTTCTTTTTAGGCGCTTCAATGGAAATTTTTGTGTGCAGCAAGTCAGTACAGTTGTAAATTGTTTTCACCTTGTCTGAGGGCTTTAGTCCAACGAAAAACAGAGGAAGTGGTTTTTTTGTAACACGATGTCGAATGTTACTGATATTGTCTACTTCATGGCCTAAATTAATTAAATCTTGTTTGATTTCATCAATAGGTATTGATGGATGTAGGCCCCTCAACACTACATTAAAGCTTCTCTCTTGCTTTAGTTTGTAAGTATGAAATTCCGTCTGCTTTTCTGCAAGAGCTTTGGTAACTTTTGAGTAGATATCCGCTGTGTTGGGCTGTAACTAATAATTGTTGATTAAATTTTGATTTTAAGAACTGTTTTTACTACTACCCTGTACTTTTAAAGAGTATTGTTCACAATCACTACAAAAATTGTTTCAAAAAACTTAATATAAAGTAATTCAAATTTTCAATAAATTGACAAAAATTTTTGCAGTTCAAAAAATTATGTACGGACTATAAACTAATTAAAAAAAAAATTCGATTATTTCCAAAGACCATTGATGATGAGTACTTGGCAATACTCGGAACAGCGTTGTATGGTCAGCCAAATTTTAATAAATTAAAATAAAATTTTTGTTCTTGTCTTTTCTTAGCTTTTCGAGTCCGTCTAACTTTTAAATAGTTTCATTTCGTCATAAAGACGCGTCATTCTCGGCAAGAAAAAATTAACATTAATTTTTGTTGTTGCTTTTCCATTTCTATTCGAACCGTTCTAACTTTTAAATAGTTTCTTTCGTCATATGTTTCGTCATAAGTTTTGTCGTAAGGCGCTTCACTTTTGGCAAAAAAACATCATAAAGTAATTGTTTTTATTTTTGGTTTTTAAACAATACAACCAGTAGAGCTAAAGATATTATTAAATTATTAAAATAAACATTATAATTAGATCCATAAACTGATTCGACATAAATATTATTTGAATCGTAATTATATATTTTGTTTAATGAATCATATTAAAGTAGTCTAATAAAGTTTTGAGGAATAAAAATAAACTAATTAGTAGGTCAAGCAACTTGAATATTCATTCATAAAATACACATATTTAGTATTTAATATTTCGTTGTTTCATGTATATATTTTAGATAGATTCAAGCGTACAAATCTAAGTGTACGTATATATTGGGAAATATTTATATTAACACCGTCAGACATACTCGACAGAAGAAGCTTGTATATGGTATGCATGCTTGGCAGTATATTTTGTTCTACTTATCTTATTAATTGCCCATCTTTAGCTTTGTTATGTTGGTTATCTTGTTTTACCAAATCATTTAAATAAATATTGCGATAACGCAATTTAAATGCCATTAAGCTGAGCACCCAATTATGGATACAAACTTGCCGCTTTGTTATGAAAACCGCAAATATCGAAGTTTTGTGCTCGTCCATTTTTTGCTTTTGTTAATATTTTTACTTTTAGGTTCTTTATTGGCCTTTATTGGGCTTTATTGGGCTCATTTAAAATTCTTGCTCTGCATCATTAAAGACAAGGTAAGGCAAGGCGCCAATCTTCAGATACGTAAGTTAAAAAAAATTTTAAATGTTTAAATTTATATAAAAAGAATTTAAGACTGCGAAAAAGTTGTTAACTTCTTTTTTATATTGTGTCATTAATCCTTGTTTCCAAAGTGATTAAAAATGCTGCTGAGGTTCAAGTATAAATAACATATGCTTGTTGGAAACTGTGTAAAGTTATAAATTTCACTACATTGGATCACTTAATTATACTAATTTTTTTTTGTTTTAAAAACTAAAATATTTTATAACGAAGTGAGTTATTTTTAGTGAAACTCAGTTTTTTTAAAATAAGATATTTTATTCCGTTTTTATATTATTTTAACGGTGCTAATATTGAGGGCATGTGCCACCCAAGTCATTCAATAATTGTTTCAATAATTGTTGTAAGGTAAACTATTATTTTTGTGTCTAAAATTATTTTTGTAGCTATTGTTTAGCTGCTGTTACGGCTGCCTCACATTCTTGAACTACCTTCTCGGGGTACGAATAAAAATTTTTACTCTGGGCTCACAATCATTGAGGAGGGTCGCATTGTTTTTATTGTTTGACCAAAACGGGCATTGTTAAGTGTCAAATGTGAAGTGTCGAAATATTTTCAACTCAATTGGATTTAATTCGCACAGCTGTCGTTATGCGAGAAGAAACATATACTCATACGTATGTGCCAACATAAAAAGATATACACCATCAAAATGCCATGTTAAAGTCGAACATGGCATCTTAAGATCACACCCGCGCACCTGGATTTTACTCTTCAATGGCTAAGAGGGTACTTCAAAGCGTTAAAGTAAATAAAAAATTATAATAGATATGTTAACCATGCAAAGAGATGAGGAACATGCGCCAAATAATTTGTATACATTCAACAATTTGAAGAGGAAGGTGCAAAAAGAAAGTAGGTAAAACTGTCCAGCTGTAGATAATAGATACAATAAATATGTACAAATATTCAGAAGATTATGATCTTTATTGAAAGAGTAAGAGTAAGTAATCAGCTTAAAGAACATAATCAGTAAAAGAATCATGTATAATTAATTTATTCCAGACAGTAAGACGATAGTTGGTTATAGTATCTTAATCAGATATAAAACCGTAATGAAGGAAAATTCGTTTTGTTACTTTTCTGTTGCTTTGAAGTGTTTTGAAAATATCAGAAAGTAGTTAAAGAAGATATATAGAAACATGATACAAACTAAAGTACAAAATAAAATTTAATAAAATATGAATAATAATATATGATAATAATCATAATGTACTAGGGAATTGTACAAAAATTTCGTACTGAAATACACGTATATAGTTGATAAATGCTTGGAAATGTTAAACTTAGTTTTCTACAGTAAATTCTTGTTACGACGGCCTTCTGAACGACCTTCCTATATGAGCAACGCGAAAGAAAACTGTTATATTAATAAGGTATGTAACAGATTTAAACACATCTTGGGGTGTTAAAGACCACTTTAACTTACTACATTGTTAAAATTCCATAATACAAATAATAATCTATTGATACTATTTTCACTATTTCTAATGGGAAAATTAAATTTGTTTATATTAATTTCAAGTCCTACTTAACGAAAGATCTAGTAGTATCAAGCGTTTGTGTATTAGGACCTTCAGAAATATAAAAATTAAATCCCTCAGCAGTTCTAAGTGATATCTATGAATTAATTTGTCTATAGAAGCAGTATTGAATAGTGCAAAGACATTTTTTTCATTTTAAGCAGAGAAAAATACTGTAACTCTGTGCTTTTGCAGCACAACTATTTCATTCTTGCATCACTATAATCCAAAATTTTCCACATTAATCATTATATTCCTCTAACTCACTTTAGAGACAAGATCTCTGATGTTTATTAGGAAATATATTTTGTTGTTACCTTTGGTTTAGTTATGACCTAGTCTTTAATTCCTAAAATTATTATATAGTTATGGGGATGATAATTTTCTTAGACCCACGAGTTTTTAAAGCTAAGGACAGGAGTCCTGATTTGAAGTATATTATTATATATTTATCCAGTCTAATATAAGTTAATACGATTCAACTCACGAATATTAATACCTTTGTAGACAATCAGACAGCAAAAAAGACAATTGACTTCAGAGAAGTCAAATTAGACATAATGAAGAAATATCGTAATGTACGACAGGACCTGTTTTTCTTGGGTTTCTGAATATCATAGAAAATGAACTACCTAATGAGATTGTGGGAAAAAGCTCTAAAAGAGACATAAAAGAGTATGACACTTTAACACAAGCCCTGATGTCTGACCTGTTTAATCATATTAATGAAACCACTATTGTAGTAAAAATTGACTGATGGACTAGTCTGATACACTCTGAAATTATTAAGAACCTATAGCGTAGATCAGAGAGGAGAAAAATGAAAGATATGCTGGACTGCAGGAAATTTGAAGTTAATGTGCTTACTAGTCTGGACGTTGGTGTATTTCCATAAGCGAAGTATTTATCAATCAGTTTCAAGGTTTTTTGCTCTCGTTAATATAGGAAGCTACTAAAATGTTCAGAGATAACCAAAGTGGACTTGTTGAATCTCTTTAACTTAATCTGATACACCAAATTGTTTAACGACGTTAATGAGGATATCAATCAAAAATAAAGGAGTTATATTACAAATAATAGTTAGTGTAATAAATAAATTTTTTGAAATAATAAAGAATACTACTACTAGCGTAGATCCTAAAAAATGTTAGCACATTCCTATGGGTAAAGTGTTTTCCTCATGTGTAAATATTGCTGGAAAATATTCGATCTTTTAACCAAATTTAAAAATGAGGCATGTTCATAAGTAAATATAGCAATTATTATTATTAAATCCAAATCCGAAGAAGTCAAATATGAATTGTTCGGATTAGATTAGTCCAGATTGTCTAGTTTGTTTAGTTTTGGGCTAATTCGTTTATAAATACTGAAATGTGAGTAATATAATAAGCAAAATTACATATGTACATCGATTCCAATTAATGTATTTTTTGACTGGGCATTAATTTTGCTATTATCTTTAACTATATTTTGATGTGTTTTCTATTAATAATAACAAAATGAATTTCGTTGATGATAATGTTATTGAGAAAATATATATACTTTATTTGATGAGAGCTGTTGCTTATGGTATGTGTTGACACATTAACATTGAATACAGCATCAATTTTTGTTTTAATTAAATAATGTAGTTGTTTAAATACTTAATTTTAGTTAATTTTATTTAATTAATGTTTTACAACATTAAAAGTTTGGTTTTATGTGATGTTTCTGTGCTCTTACAGACACCGCAACGCAAATCTGTTTTAAGCACATCATTTAAAATATAAATCGTCTGCTTAAGGACCTTGTTAACTGCGTACGCATAATGGAAAGAAGTTCCATTTTTCAGCAAAGTCCACTTCGGTCTGCGTTAACTCTTTCCTTTTGACAATTTAACAAAATGTTAATTTCCTGTCACAAGGTTTAAAGATGTTGTCCTATAAAATACCGATAATAAAATGAAACTTTATGTATGCAAATTTATAAAATGAAAAAGTGCCGCCACAGACACCAAAACAAAGGATTAAACATTTATTTTAGTTTGTATCTTTTTTGTTGATTTTTGTTTATTTTTGCATTCCGCATTGCATTTCTTTTTAGGTTTTGTTTTAGGTTTTGTGTTAACTTTTGGTGTTGTCAACATCAGGTCTGCGCATCCGAATGAGGCGCGCATTGTCACGTAAATGAATTTCAGAAACGTCTTCGGTTATCAGTAAAACGCATGTTGTACAAGATAAGCTGAGATTAATTAAAATTGTGGTATGAAACAGTTTACGGACTTGATGAGGTCTGATAAATAAAACAAAAGACTTCAACAGCAGAGTTAAAAATTATTTATGCACTTAATGCCGTGGGAAATATTTGCTCACAAAATACGAGTATTACAGTAATTTTTATAAATTAAAAAACGATAAGTTTTTAAATACTTTCCGTGATAATTAATATGTAAATTAATTATTTTATCACTTAAAAATGAAAATTCATAAGGAATAATTAAACCCTAACAAATCTTTTATTCCCTGTTAAAGTATTTATTCATTGCATTTTTTTTGATTCTTCTAAGGCTATGTATGTCAATACCCGGTATTCTTGTTAAGTTTACTTAACAAGCTGTAATTGGGAGTGACAAATAGCTAGAGTGTGAAAGAGAAAACTCTCAAGCTATGTATGTCAATACTTGACACTTTTAATGATATGTGCTAGAGACTGACGAATATTTACGGAGCGATAAAGAAAGTTCTAAACCCGCTTTCCTTTTTCCAATTGGCAAATCAGCTATAAATTCGAGAATATGCGATCTCTTGAATGACAAAGTGTTTTGCGAGTATAATATATGCAGATATGATTTTCACTTAATCGAACTTGGTACAAATATTGTACTTTGATTCATTTTTGGTGGAGTTGTTCAGCTTCTTAAGGAAACTCTGTCTACATATCTAATCTGAGAGTTGTAAAGAGATCTATATAATACGAGTAACATAGCTTGATAGCTTGTTGTAATTGTACAGTCTTAAAGACAATTTCGAATTACATAGATATTGAATGGTCTTTTTACTGAGATACACAGTCTAAATTTGTTTTTAATTTATGATATATTGAGTGACATTTAGTAAAGATTGGATGCTGTTTTAAGTTCACAAATTAAATATGATAAAAAAATTTTATTGTGCAGTTTTTGAGTTACATCGGAATATAAGCATTTAATCTTTAAGTTTAGACATCATATCACTGAAGCTGTCAAAAACCGCCTTCTACAGTCTTATAGATGAAGAGCATATACTAATCATTTAGGCAACTGATTTTAATCAATCAGAATAGATTTAAGCTATCTAATAAAAATCAGAATGTCTTTTCTGGCTGATAGGAGCTTTTCATGACATGGAGAATGAAGGAGCAGTTCTAGTATTTTGCTTCTTGGTAAGATCAAAATAAGATAGTCATGACGAAAGTGATTTGAGTCGTATGCACTATCCTGATTTAAATTTTGCTGTATTCAAAAATAAGTAAGATCAATTCTAATGTAGTCTTATGGTGATAGTAGTATTAGTAGTAGTAGTATTAGTAGTAGTAATAGCTATAGTAATATATTTTATAAACTTTGAACAATTTTGTAAACTAAGAAATTTTTTGCATGAATCTACAATTTTTGGCATATATTTTTACACTATACGACTTTAGCTAGAAAGCCAAAGTTAGTTAGTCGGAAATTTTAGCCTATACATGTAATGAACTTCATTTGTACAATTACCCCAATGATTTCCAACTTTTATAAGATTTGCAACCGAAGTCAGGCTTTTCTAAAAAAAAGTTATATTGGATTTTAAGTATAACTCTGTAATCAGATTTATAGAGTGAGGAACGTGTCATAATGATAACGCTGTAGCACCAATATACCAATTGTGCATGATCAATACATCACCTATTAACGTAATATAATATATTCGATTCTATATTTATTTGTATTTGCACTCTTCTAACTTTTAAATAATATTTTTTTCGTCATAAAGTCGCGTCACTTTCAACATCAAAAAATCAACATTAAAGAATATAATATATTTCAATTAATTTAATAAAATAATTTTAATTATCTATATAGTATATTATGTAAATATTATATCTACAATATTTCTTTTAAGTTTGAATAAAACAATAAATAATTTAATAAATAATAATAATCAGACATACATTTACTTCACATATCATACATACTCAGATGTATACAGTAAATGGTATTGAAGATATACAGATCAACCTAAACTAAGTGTGTATATAATTTGATAAAAAAAATAAAACAAAAAATAAATTTATGAATGAATCTTTTTATCTTTACCTGTTTGAGTGCTTAACTTAAGATATGTATTTAAAATTCACTCAAAGTATCTCAAAAACTGGTTTCAAAAAAAATTCAACTCATTATCCTGAATACCAACTCTGGAGGGGAAAGGAGTTATCAAATATGAACACCGCCCATATTGAGTAGGAGTACAAAGTATCTATATAAGATAAATATATAAGATAAATTAATCGCAAAGATTTAAAATGTCTTATTGTGTCCATGTCTTTGCAAATATATATGACGTTATACATAGTGTGATATCATTAGCTATATATACACAACTTGTATAAATAAATTAGTTTGTTAATAGCTAATAATAAAATGCTGTATGCAAGCCAAAGTCAGAGGATAAGACATCATAAATTAAAACACGCCCTATAAACAAATCAACACGTCAAGGAGCGTGAGGTAGACTTAACTGCAAAACCGGCGTTAAATAAGTTAACAGATAAACCCAAACATTTGGACAGAATCAAGGATGTTGTGTTTAACCATAAAAGTGAAACTAAAATTTCCAATTGAGCATGAAATCGATAATTCGTTACGCCAATTGTTGTAAAGACGAGGATAAGATGCAGAATAAAAGATTACGTTGTTTTGAAATTCTGTTTGTACGAACAAAAATTAGATATTAAAACGACTATGAATCTGAGTCAAGCAAGAATCTGACAGATTAAAAACAAGAAAAGGTGATACAAAATTGTTAAAACAAAGTGCGAGAATACAAAAAAAGGAATACTCAGATTATCTATTCTACTAACCATCCGGGTATCCTGCAGTTTGTTTGCACACTTTGTACTCTGACCGAAGCAGTAGGTTTGGTTGAATATTGGCAGTAAATAAAGTTGCACAATGGCATGTGCTTTATTGTATTCATAAATGCAGCATTAGTTTAAGTTTTTTTTAAAAATAATCTCAAGTCATTAATCAAGAAATCAACATTTGTGAAATATAACAATTTCTCTGTTGCATTACGGAACATTAAATAAAGATTTCAACTACAGAATACAGACAAAGCTTAAAATATATTTCCTTAAAGTTATAGTTGACAAATTGTATTAACCCGACATCGATATAAGTCCAGTATGTGCATCTCTTATAAGATAACAATTCTTTGTGCTCTTTATATACGCGCATTATATGGGTAACGAGTCTAATCTGAAATATGCATAAACAAACCTAGTTTTTACTACTGCATCTGTACTGGAACAGGTCATAAATATCTTTGTTTTAATTTTGTAAAATACTTAAAGTTTTCTATTTTAGTTAATTGTATGTTGCAAGTATTGTCGCATCTTGTTGGAAGCATGTCCATACATAATTTGAGTAGAAGCATAACTAAATGCATTGATGGAGTCAGAGACATGTCTCTTTCAGTTTCGCGTACTGATGTAAAAATTGCATGCATTCTCACTTTGGACATGTTAGGATCACTGAATAGAATTGAAAACTATTCTAATAAATATCGAATATGTGAATTTAATTTCAAAGCAGTCAGAGTATAATTCTATACATACTTTGACTTATTTTTTACTTTTATTTAAAAATCTAAACAAACGTTAATAATGAACATAATAAATTCGTAAAATATACTTTAAATA
>NC_051846.1:225533389-225540294 GCF_002237135.1 Teleopsis dalmanni | reverse complement strand
CTTTGATTAAAATTGAATAATAAAATGAATTGCTAACTAGGCATGACTTTTAAAAGTCTATAATGACGTCAATAACGTTCTGATGTCATTAAAATTAATTACTATTACATTTTTGTAATTAATTTTTGTGTGTTAAACGTGATTCAAACAAATTAATTATTTAATTAATATTTAATAAGAACGTACATATTCTCATTAATTGATGATTACTTTGAAGATGAAATTGTAAATTAAGACTCGAAAAATATTTGACATGTATTTGACATCATATATAAAATAGATTGCACAATGTCTATTTATTACCTAATATTATCTTGTACATGTACTTTAATCTATGCAGTATATTTGGGTCAGTTTTGCATTGAAGCATTGTAGTTAATTCAAATATTTATATATCATATAATAAATTTGTCCAAATTGATGCAACAGTATTAAGCAGTAGCAGTAATTAGTAGCAGAATTCAAATAGATAACATAAGAGTATATTGTAAGTTACTTCAGAAAGGTAAATGATAAATGATGTTCTTCTTCTTCCTAAAGAAAAAAGTGTTCTTGAAGAGCGTAACGTTTTATTAAAAACTCAAATGATCGCTTTGCCCAATGCTTTCCCAAACAGTTATTGAAGTTAATTCATCTCTGAGCGGCTGTCTTCTCGTTTTCTTATATTATTCTCTTTACCAATCCAATAAAATCTTTTTAGTTCTTGACCGTCTATTGACCGCTAAATTGGTTTTTTGCAAGTAATTTAATTTTCGCAAGTAAACTCTCAAAGTCTTGACAAATAATTTTAAATTATTAAGTAAATTAAGTAAAATTAAATTAATTAAATTTGTCTATTGCATTGCAGAAAAAAAATTGTTGAATATACCAGCATTTTATTATATATATAATTTTTCTATAAAAAATAGAATTAAGTAAATTAATTGAAAACAATTAGTTAACAACTGATATCTGTTGATTTGCAAAAAAGAATTATCAAAGTTTCTCCTTTATAGTTATATCTGAAATAGTTTTTACATCCAGTTATTTAAATAGATATAGAAATATATATAATATATTAAAAGTTAATTCTTTATGACTAGCATATTCAAGTGATGTAATGTAATAAAAATATAATTTCAGTAATATATTTCGCATATTCTGGCGCCTAGAAAACCATAAAATCTATTCGAGCTATTGTCTTCTATCTTCGTAAAAAATTCTCATTTTATTGTGCACTGGAACTCCTTAAAAATTTTATTGCCTTTCAATTGAACTTTTCTCAAAAATCTGAATGAAAACAAGTTGTTCACATGATCTAATAAAATCTGTCAAAATACACTTAAAAGGCATGAAATCGATGGGAAAATATTTACACTAAAATACAAATACAAACGATGTGTGCATTTCTACACTTCATCTCGCCTTGCCTTTAGAAATGTTTACACAAGGATGCATATATTTTAGTGCTCGTACAACTTAATAAAAATATAATCCTTATTTGACAATTCACAGTTATGTTTTGCTGTAAGAAAGGAATCGAATCAAAAAGGATCAACAGGATGACTATGCGAATCCTCAGAAGGTACGAGTAACATCAACTAAATAAAGACATTACAATGAGTGAATTATTGCTTTCTGAACTGCCTGGTAAGCCAAGTTGCTCGGAGTGCACACACAATACAAACCAATTTATATAAATTGCCGTGTTATATATGGAGTTTATTTGTACTTATCGCCTTCTGACTGTGTCCACAAAGGATTTTGTAGTAGGTAAACGTAGGCATATATTAAGGACAACAACAAGTAGGAAACAGTAAACATGTAACCTCATGTCCTTTTGGTCAATTGCATTCAATATTTCAAAATATTCCAACGATCGTTTTTATATGTACACTTATGTATATATGTGTGTCTAGTGGAGGCTATAGAAATATGGGTTTAATATTATGTGTCGGCATTTCTATTTATGAGATGAAAGTGAATTTTCTTAATTTTTCTCTTTTCAAATTTTACGTGTAAAAATGTGGGAAAGGAAGCCAAATGACAATACTTTTGGTCTAAATATCGATCAGGGTGGCAGTAAAATTGTTCTAAATTCCAAGGAAATTTTTCGGCTCATAAGTGGATATATTTTGTGTGCTCTTCCAATGGCACAGTACGTAATATCACTGAAACTATTAGTAGTGGAGTGACATGAGAAAGTGCCAAATATCGAGTTTGATTTCAGAAATTTCTAGTTTTATTAATTATGGGATGTTTACTTGATTTAACAGAGATATTATTGTAAAGAAGTGTGATAAAAAATTGAAAGTATTTAATCATTAATAAATTAACTAATGTAAATGATTAATTTAAAATATTTTTAAATTAATTAAGTACCGATCTTCATGGTATGGTTAATAAGTAAATTTAGTAAATAATTCAATGGTACAAATATTGTACCAAAATTTTCTTTTTATTTTTACTTATTGTTTATTTTCCAAGAAAACTGATGGTCACTTTGGTTTATGAAGCTTCTAAATGTTGCATATAATTTAGTTAAAAAAACATTTACTTTACGATTAGCACAAATCTGAATATATTTCGTAAAGAAATCCTTAATGCATCTAGATAAATTATGAACAATATTAGATGCATACTTAATAATAATCACACTTTAATTAGATTACAGAAGTAACCATAACACACCTTAAAATTGTCATCCAGATTTTAGTGACGTGTATATAGTATTAAAAAAATCAACAGTACTGAAATAAAAATTTTAACATACGAACAATACAGGTGTTCTGTTCGTATAGAACCACAAAATACAGACACCAAATGAAAGTATTTATATTTCAATACTATCTATTACACATACAAAATAGCCTGACAGCTTACTGACAACCGTAATCTACTGAGATATTATACTTCTCATTATGGTCAATTTAGACATTTTATAAAATAATATCTAAATCATTTGCAGATATGAAGAATTGGTTATTTTAATACATTGACTTAAACATCTTTAAGGACTAAATTAGAACACCGCTGGAAAGTAATTTTCATTGTATGTTTTGAATATGAAATCTTTTTTAAATATCTAAGTAGGTTATATATGTAATAACTCGATTTCTGCATTAAAAACAGATTTAATACTTCAAATAAGAGTGTTTTACTTTCAAAACCATAATATGTATTGTTTCATAAAATTACTACCGCGTTGAAGTACATTTATCTTAATAAGTATCTATTATATGCATGAAAGAAATGCGGGTATTGACTATGTTATATATTGTCGCAAGTTCGTAGCTTATATCAAATATGAAAGAATATAAATATTTAAATAAAAACAGACTGCAACATGTTAAAAACTGACTTAGAGTTATTATTTAACATTGATACTTCAAACTCTTTGAGCCGCTTCAAACATATCTAAATATTTAGTTAATAAATAATACTTAGGTATAAAAAAAATATATATGTATGTATATATGTATTAACTTAATAAACTATAAACGAATGAGATAAAAGTTTAGATGACTTACATTTACTTTGTGTAATCTGACTTAAGGAGTTGTATATTATTTAACATTGATCAATTAGTCCATTCAAAAATATGTAATTAATAAATAATATCTATAAAAAATAAATACATATATGTACAGCTGGGTTTCTAAAATTTTATATATAATAATCGGAACAAAAAATGTATCTTACTGACATAATAAAGTAAATATAAATGAGATAAAAGTTTAGATGATTGACATTGACTTAACTATCCGAAAAATCGTGATGTAGAAACTCAGTAAAATAGATATCTTCATTTGAAGGAGATTACTCATCTGACAAGCAATGTTAAAACAAAAAAAATATAAGTTTATGACAAAATAATACATTTTTGTTTCACGTAAGCTTTGACATAATCTTGATTTATTTATTACAAAATCAAAGTCACGAACTCTTTAAAGGCCGCTAAATTTTTCCTCAGATAATATTTGTTAAAATATATAAAATTAAAATTTTATCAAAATCAGAAAAAATTTCAAAACAAAATATAGGACAGCCAAACCGCAAAATTAATATGCGGAAATGCCAAAGAAATTAAGTAATTACGTTGCGGGTGGCAATCACAAATGCGATAATTGTAAGAGCGTTAAAGACGAAAGACTTAAGACACAAACTTTATGCGTTCGCGCAAATCTGTTTAACTGAAACAATAAAAATCTTAAGTGAAACAACGTTTGTTTCCATTTCTTTTTATGTGAAAAGAGGAAAAAGTCGTTGACTTTAACACACAGTTTCAAAAAATCAACAATAATTTGTTTTTTTTTTTTTTGCAAAAAACGAAAACAATAACAAAGTGAATAGCGTTTTTGCAGTGCTGAACGCTGCACGGAGTAAAAAAGCGCAGGCGCTTGTGCTGATTATCCTTTAGCACGTACGCCCTAACCTTAAACATAAATACGGTGGTGTGGTCCAACTTGATATTGTATTATCGTATATAGCAGAGGCTGTCTCCTTTTATTGCCATACATATACCTATATGCAGATATATATATATAAATAAAGTACAAAAGCAACTCAAACGGACAGTCTTGGACATGAACATGAATTTTGGCTTGAGGACGGTTAAATCATTTAATAAAACCAAAATAAAGAAATTCAACAAAAAGAAGTGGTATATTAAAAAACCAAAAAAAAAAAACAAAAAAAGAAGCAAAGAAGAAAACTGTAGAAGCGAAAATCCGTGACTTCCTTTGCTGCAGGGTGTAGCGTTAGTTGGCTTCACTCACATTATTTGTATGCTAAGTGGCTGTTTTTGCTCTTATTTTTTTGCAGCTTATGATGTGTACAACAAAAACGTACAACACAGACGACAAAAGGCCACCTTCCGCCATATTATTAACTTATTTATAACAATAACGAGCTCAAACATGAGCAACGTGTACAACAAATTTACTGTGTAGATACATGTCCGTCCATATGTTTGTCCTTCTGTATCTTAGTCTGTTCAGCCCGTCCGTCTGTTTGCATTTTGCACGTACGTAACAACTCTTGTATGAATGTGTAGAATGTCTTTCCCACAGCTATTAAACCCCAAAATCTTCACCACATCAGCAAATAGCCAGCAACAAGACTTAAAGTAAAAGAATAAAACAAAAACTAAATAAAGTAAAACCTTCTTTTTGGCAGCATTGGTAAATATTATTTTATATATTTTTATTTCATTTTTTTCTTGTTTTTATTTTCGAGATGTATTGTCTGCATGCGCCGCGGCGCATTTCTGACAATGATGAGTTCACACAATACGCGCCACTAAATTGCAGATTTCTACATCTCGTTTTTTTTCCTTTGCTGGATTAAAGCGTTTTTTTTTTTTTGGCAAAGCGCGGCACGGTTTGCTTAATTCGGCTTCATCAATCACCGCATTTTATGAAGATGAAGTTGCGAACCGGACTGCAGTAGGAAGGATTACTGCAACGAAATTAATAAATGTTTTCCTTTTTCATTTTAGCTGATTTTTATTATTTCTTTTATTTTATTCAAATATCCAACAACTGAAAATTTTGCCAATTCTTTCGGGGCAAATCTTTTTTCTCCTAATCTTAATAAACAAATTCAAATAATTCATAAAAAGATATTAGATATTAGAAGGTCAATATTATGTTTGCATACATAATGAATTTCATATATCATTTATTAATTTTAGTGTAGCATAATAATATATGATTTGATGATTTGTTTGTTACTGATTGACGCCCACAACGGGAACTGATTCAGTTTATTTAAAAAAAAATTTACCAAGAATATTTTACTATATATATACTTTTTGGGTTTGAATATATATGTATGCAGCAATAATTATGGCATTCGGAACAAAATAAGCTAATCATTCTCATATATTTAGTAAATCTTAAGAGATTCAATAATTGATATTATATTTTAAAAAATATAAAATTTAATTTTGTAAATTTGTTAAAATAATTAAATCAATGTTTAATAAAATACAGCACATGATCTGGAGCTTTAGCAAGATTTATGAAAACCAACAACAAGTATTTCAACTATATATTGCGGAAAAAAAAGAAGCTAGCAATGATATAAACATGAATTAGTAAAGAAAGCTAATATATTGACACCTATGAAAATGATTAAAGTAGTATTTAAATTAATTTTAATTATTAGAATACAGACAATAAAATACTTCTAATTTCATCTTAATGGATAACTTAGCAGCAAGCCTAAACAAAAATGGACCAGTTTATTCATGATGAGGTAGAAATGCAATACATTTAAAATATGTAGAAGCTTATCGATTTGTATTTAGAGCACATAGAAAATATAAACAAACAAAATTTAATATTATTAGCAAATATAAAAAAATATCAAGTTAGTACTAGGATTGCTTATATTAAATCTGATTTTAATATATAAATTGAAATATTATTCCCACACCTTATTTATATGCATATACACATTTATCTATAACGTATTAAAGTAATGATTCAATTTATATATTTAACAAAAGATTTATTATCAAAAATAGGCAATTCAATGTACTTTCCAGCGGTGTTCTAATTTAATCCTACAGGATTTTTTAGTCAATGTACTAAAATAACTAATTGTTTACATTTAGATATAATTTCGATATAAATTTATAAAATGTCTACATCATACATAAGGAGAAGCATAATTTGTATAATATCTCAATAGATTACGTCTATTAGAACGCTCTAAGTTGATATTGTATGTGTAATAGATGTTGATGGGGTGTATACACTTCATCCAAATCACCATGAAGTTTTTGTTTTGGGAGTGGTTTTACTTAAAAGGCAGCGAAACTCATATGGAAGAGTTATATTATATATGAGGGCAAAAATTCGATTCTTCTGTATGCTTATCTCGTAGCTATGTTTGACTAATAATTGTTTTTTTTTTTT
>NC_051846.1:225524879-225533289 GCF_002237135.1 Teleopsis dalmanni | reverse complement strand
GACTTTTTTCTTGCTGATTATTTTTGGTGGCAAATTGATAATGAGCATATCTACATTTTTTTTAAAGTGAGGCACCACCAAGGAGTACCAAAACATTGTAAAAATATGAAATTGGCAATACTGATGTGACACTCTACATAATATGCATTTTCGTCATAGCCCGACCGTGACGCTTTACATAACATGTCCCTTAGTGCCAAGTTTAAGAGAGTATTATAGACACATCAAATTTGAAATTGTCTTTGCTGTCAATTTAAATTACAAAATTGAGATTGAAATAAAGAGAACAATTCTAATTTAAATTTGGTCACGTTGACGTGGTTTATGTGTGTTGTCATGTTGGTCAAAGCAGTGTTGCTCAATAATATGTCTCAAAATTTGTGCCTATTAGAAGGGTAGTGAATTAGGAGTGGAGGTATATATTCTTGTATGGATATTTAAGCGTTTTTAGAGAAAAATAAATATCCTTTATATCTAGGCTTTAAAGAACGTGTCAAAATTATATGAACAGTATGAAATTGACAATCAGTGTTCTACTCTGCTGAAATCTAATAAACCCGTACATAGTCTTTATTTCAATTTTTCTTGTAAAAATACACCTGAATCGTTCTATATCCTCTGAGTAATCAATATGTGTATTACTTAAAAGTAGAAATTCAAAGTTGTGTCCTGGCAAACTTAAAATATTTCCAAAAATTTCAAGCTGTCACAGCATAAAATCCATCTACATGGCATACAGTATGTTGAATACTAACTACATACATATATGCAAATGCAATTTCCGTTTAATAGAAAATACAAAAATGACTATAAAGCCCACAACTTTTGGCCCATATAACTACTCACCTGAAATGAAAAACTTGGTAAAACTTCAGATGCAATTGTCATGTGCAAAATGGCCATTGGCGAAACACATAACAGAAATAAAATAGATGTACTTCCTGTGAAATACAAATGAGAATAAAAGACAGCATAAATACAAAATAAAATAAAATATTTTAAATTGCTGCTTGACTGTAGCATTTGTGTGCATTATTAAGCTATGTGTAAATGTTACCTAAAAGTAAAAATAGTCTTCGTTCTTCTGCGAATTTACGTGGATCATCATCCTTAATGTAGGTGGAACGCGTTAGTATCATTTTACGTCGCTTTTCGCAAGTTTGACGATACACCATCATAATACGCAAATTGAGGCCCGCAATCAGAACGGTGGGAATCAATTTAAATATCACCTCCAGCATAACTTTGTAAACCTAAATTTGAGGAAATTGGAAATTTATAAAGCGAACAGGCAAATTACAAGTTCAACTGTAATTATTATTATCATTGCGAATAGCAGAAGAAATTCGATTTGTGTATGTGTGTTTGTATATATATGACTGTTTGTGTGTATGTATGCATGTTAATGTAATCTATATACTTAAACTTACTGAATAGAAAATAGTTCGAAGGAATGCATTATTATCCCGACGAAAATATACTAAATTGCCATCTGCCTGCAGCTCACATTTGATGAGTTCACCGCGAAACACGCTTGGCATATAAATGATAAAGGTGACCAGCGTTGTTAAAAATACAATCAGACTACGATAGGAGATAGATAATACATTAAAAAGTTTTCTGAAAAGCTATGAAAGCTTTTACTAACCCTGGTGGTCCCATCACAGGACGTGTAAAACTTGGATGACACACGGACACATAACGCTCAATTGTAAGCACCAAAAGCATCATAACACCAACACCTGTCAAAATGTCGAAACAAAACTTTATTGCGTTAACTCTTCATACGAAGCTTTTAGTGAAAAGCTTACCTAAACAGCCATTGCCTAAAAATAATTCTAAGTGTGCTGTGTAGAAAGCTGGACCAAACTCTTCCCATTGTCCTCTGTCCTTGTGCACAAGCATTCGTATACCAAAAGGAATAGCAAAAACTATTGCAAGTAACGCTGCTGTAGAATATGCTGAAAATATGTGAAGAAAATTGGAATATTATTATTTAAAAAATATATAATAAGATATAGCTTTATCTAAAATATGAAGTTTATATGCGGTAACTTTTACTTAACGAAAATGAAAATCTATAAGTACAAACTTCTTTGCTTCAAAATGAAGGAAAGTATTATAGCTTTTATACCAGACTCACTCTGTAAGATATATGTTGTGCGGCTTTAAAAGAGCTTTTATAAGTTTTCAAGGTTTTTTATAGTAGCTAATTTGAAGTGGAATATAGCTTTTGATTATGCATTTTATACCAATCGAATAAAAGCTGTATGGAAAAGGATTTGCTGAAAAATACATAATCTAGTACGTTTAGAAGTTTAAAGAGTTAGGCTTTTTTGTGCCGGAAGTTAAACTATATAAAAGCTTTCGTTGTCAACTATTAAAGCTTTATGGTTCATGATTTTAACTTGACTTTGCAGAGTAAATATTTTAACATTCACTTTACCTTGTGAGTGAATTGCAGTGTTTTAAAAGTGTAATAGTTTATAAGGAAAATATTACGAACGATAGATTTATTTATTATTATACTGCATTGCAATATATACAATATATTATTTTATATAATAATATAATATATTATTATATACTATATATACATTGTATATATAATAACAACATATCATTTTATTATAAACAGAAACTAGAGTAAAACTATATATATACAAATAATAATTAGGATCACTTTTGGATAACATAGCAACGCTAACAATTTAGATGGGTTAGATAAACACTAATTTATACCACACAGCTTTAATCAAACTTAAGACTCTTTTAAGAATAACAAGATGTAGTAAAATGTCGATATATTGATATTTAATACTGCCGTTTTAAAATCAGTGCGATTTAATAGCTCCAGATAAACAAATTTTGAAATAAATTGTTAGACATTAATTCCTTAGTCCCTTGTTTATTAACGTGGGTAACTATATTTCATACGGTATTGGTAGTAAATAGATTATATAAAACAAATTAACAAAAACTAAGCAAACCGTTAATATCCTCAATAAAATATGGCTATATCCAAGAATATTTTTTTGCAAAAAATTTTAAATAATAACAACAATACTACAGTTCTTTATAGCAATGGAAGCTGGAGTAGGTATAACCGATAGGCCCAAATTCTATTAACTGCTGCCTTAATCTTATCTTACAAGTAAATTTTTTTTTTCACATTCTGCTTAGCGCTAAAGAAGACATCACTAATAAACTCTTCATCATTACATTCTAAGCAACAGTAGATTGGGATGCTCACTCATAAAATTAAAAAGAAACACTGCAGTAAAGCTGCGATCTTATACATAGTAATGGAATTGAGTTATATATATAACTTTTATATAAATTTCATATATATATTTATTTATTTTCATTTTCACTTAACAAAAACGCATGGATTCGGTTATCACAGGTAATAACATTTTCTGAAACAATGTCCTTGATACAGAATGTGTATAAATTATTCCATTAACAAACAAAACAAAAACCATTCTCAAATTAATTAGAAACGTAAAACATTTGGTTTCGCCTTTTTATCTATTTTTCCATGTTTTATTTACCTTTCCAGCAATTCGTTAGTGGTTGCCACATTTGAAAGATACAACTTTCAGCTACAACATACAACAACTTGTTGAGACAATATGTTGAATATAAAATAATATGTTTGCTAAGATACTTTTGCTACTAATATTTCATTAGAATGTAACTGATATTAAATTTAAAGATTTCTGTAATTAACTTATGTATCACTGTTAACTCAAAACCTTATAATATTTTATATAAGAAAATATTCCACACAGTGATAATCATCCGAGTAAAGATAAAATTGTTTGCATTTTCGGAATTACAAGCATTTGATATATCTGCTCACACAATTCAGTGAAATTTAATCATAGATATGCATAATTTATTGCCAAACAATAAAAATAAATTTGCTTACACCTACGTACTTAATTGGAGCATTACATCATAGTTGCGGGAAGCACCTATGTATACACATACTTACTCGTCTCATTCCTTCTAAGCTCAGCTCCATTCAAGAGCATACAAGCATACATGGCAAAAAGGTTCAAGGAATCTTGTAACGAAATTCGCTTTAATTGAAAAACTTTGGGCCTTTTGTGCTGCTATCATTAATTATACATAGTTCAACTATTAGAATGCGTTCCACTGCGACACTCTCTACTTGCGTAGTTTTGCAAATAAGTCTTTCGATTCTACGATTTTTTAGTTTACTCCTTGCGTTAGGCAACATTTTGCACTTGATTGATGTTGCTACCACAATCTGAGGCAATTAAATGGGATGTACGAAAAAGGCACCAGCACATCGCGCTTAAGTGTCAGCACAAATCTTCTCATCTACACATAGTACGAGATATAAACTTCCAATTTTTTGTAGAATTTTTTTTTTCTTGTACCGAATATTTTGGTTTGATATGGTTTGGTTACAGCATATTTTCCTCGTGCAGGTGTGCAAAATGCGGGCGTAAAAATAGACAAAAATTGAATGAATTTGAATGTGGCACAATGTCGTAGAAAGCACAAAACCGAACGGGAACACCACACAAAATTCATGCATAAAATTTCCATCTGACAACAAATTTAAATTAAATTTCAAATTAAGATTATTACACACATAGCCACCTAAAACGTTCGCTTTTTCTCCATAGTAAGTTTTGCACAGTGCTTCGATGTGTCATGATGTCAACCTCCCACCTATGACTATTCTTAGTTGCAGAAGAAAACTGCATTGAGTGCATGTGTATTAAGGGAAAACGAAAGGATACAGTTTTATCTTGTAATACTGAAAACAAAAAAAGGCGAAATATAAAATATATGTGGAAAATCGTAGCGCCTTGAAGTTTATATTATTTCTTGCAGAACAATATAAGCTGCTTGTATTTTTAACACAATCCAGAGTTCTATTCATATTATTAATAGTAAACATTGTTTTTATTGCAACCAAATATCGCCTTTAATAATATCAGTGTTATGCAGTAATGTCACAATAGACTCGTGAATTGTACATCAATTGATCAACCAGATTGTCTGCTATCATTACCCAAGCTCACTTTATCTCTTTATTTATAATAACAAAAAAGCGATTATACGGATGTCCCTTATACTAGAATCGTTTGTGAAATTCCTCTTCCATTTACTTTTATTCTTTTTTTATTAAACGTTATAAGCTAATTATATTGTAACTATACATATGACCCAGCGCTATACTTAATGATGATTTTGGTAGCACCCTCTGTTATACAAAATATTGAAAATATACATATGGCAGAACAAACTTATACTAAAATAACATAATTTACTATGAATAACAAACTAAAATAACTACTTGAGAGAAGGTAGCTTTATAAACGTTTAATAAAGAATTCATAAGGAAATATGTCATATAACATTGGAATAAAACCCCAAAGACAGTCACCGATTCGACAGAACGAAATTCAAATTCGTAGAATTATCAATGAGCTACAATACAATATAACAAAAATACAGACTATTGGAAATTTTATGAAAATATTGCAAATGGAATATGGCATAATATATATATATATATTGCCAGAAGAAACTCTGCCTTTGGGTAAAAATCCCGCAAGCCTGAATTACGGATCATACCTAAATCAGCTTTGGAAAAATGTATAAAATGTTGAGGCAAGTGGTAATATAGCTACATTGCATTCGAGAATGAATAAATTTAAGTTGATTGATGATTTTTGATTTAATAACTTTGGTTTTTTTTGCACTAAACGTATACTTGAGCTCAGTAGAATATATGCTCGTTTAGATCTCTTGTTTAATCAATCTTGTTGCAGAGGATGATTGTGAAGAGAACGACGCCTCACATCTATTTGTGCATGCACGGCGCTGATTAATTAATGAAGGAGGCGATTTATTTTGAGGATTTTGTCCTACGAAAATCCTAGACGATCACGATCACCCTCTACACGATCATCCTCTAAAGAGCATAAGAGCATATTAGAATTTATTACAGTCCTAGGAGGTTTTTAAACCATTTATATTCTTATACGGTAACACAATGGGCTGATAGAGTTAAGCTGCATTTTGTGCTTGCATTAATGCCCGAGTCCCACCCTTCTCACTGACTAATTTGTGTATTCCTCATAAGCTTCGTGATTATTCGATGACTGATCTACGATCTGCGTACCGCCCCGTGCGACTAGAGATTAGATAGTTCTAAGTAGGGTGAATTTAGTGATGTACAAAATTTCATATGTAGTGTGACATTTTCAGTATGTAATTAATTTTTTTAATAAATGATACTAAGCATCATTACTTCATTTTTCCGACTATGAAGAAGAATTATTTTCGGCTGCGTATGCATAATTCCTCATATAAGGATATTCATAGAAACATTTCATCTGCATAGTTAATTTTATTTTATTAACAAAAGAGCTTGAAATTTTAAAAAGTGCTGTATGCAAAAATACAGAATTCGTCCTTGCAACCGCTAATGCTGCAAATGCAGCTGAAGTAAACTAAAGTGAACAGAGCATTGAGGAAAGCTGAATAATGCAAATATTCGCATTAAGTTTTGCAACAAAGTGAAAATTCATTGCCAACAAAATAAAGTGGCGCTTAATTAACGCCCACTTACATTGCAAATATTTTAATAAAAATTACAACGAAAGAGAGGGAGTGAATTTTATTGAAAAAATTGTACCGAAAAAGGATTTTTTGCGCTTAAAAATAAGTAAAAGTTGCTGAAGGACATGAAATAGCGTTAAGTGCAAACAAAAAAATTTGCACAATTGATCAGCGTTGAAATCCGTGAGGACGAAATGGTCAGCTAGCTTTGTATGCACGAATAAATGCACAAAGGATATATTACAGCCAAAAAAACAACGAGTGAAAGGAGTAAAATGGCACTACATGTAAGAGTAAACATTCGTAGTTACACACACAAACAGTGACACAAAATAGTAAAGGCGTGAATTTAAAGATGAAACTCAATTTAGAATAGAAAATATTTTAAATGAGTTTCCAGAGGCAGCCCTCCCAGCTCAGTCGAGCTCAGCACGGTGGCTTGCGTGGAGAATAATTTATTGTGACAATTTATTACCTTTAAGTTGGTGCTCATTTTTTATATTTTCACACGTATTTTTTACTTTTTCAAATCGATTTCAAATGCTATCAAGATACGTGCTATTTGTAAATAATACGCAGCACAGCTGAGTTCGAGCAAATAAAAAAGAAATTTGCTACTCTAGGATAATTTATTAGCAACTCAGGATGTCCTTTGCGCAGAAGGAAGCGTCATCTTGTGGGTAAATATCATTGACGTTTTTAATGATGATGATCAGAAGATGAAATATATCACACAAAATAATTAATGTTCTTCTAATTTTATCAACTTACTCAACTTAATGATATTTTATAGCTTTTTATATCAATAAATTCGATTTTATTTACTGGAATTTTTTATGGAAAGTTAGGGTTTACTCTTTTTATAAAGATATTTTAATCTATTAAATCTATTTGAATCTATATTAAATTTATGTGTGCAAAAATTTCGAACAAAAAAAGGAACAAAATCTCTTGATAGTGTTGAATCATTATTTAAAAACTACATTAAAGCCTAAAGTGATTCTTCGATATTCTTGGAATCTCTCTGTATATTCAAAAAACTTTTAAGGTAATTAAAAAACTTTTTATACAACTAAATGAAATCTAATGGATGTAATATGAGAGAGGATAAATTGTTAATTTTTATGTTATATATATACCACTGTTAAACTGTAAAAGTTCTCAGTAACTATGCAATTACCATAGTTTATTGTTACATAGATATATATGAAGAAGGTAAAGTGCCGTACTTTGTCTGGCCAACAATACTGCTTGTTCCGGCTTTGCAGGTTAACTTTCTGTGATAGTATTTAAAATCGATATTAAAAAGTTAAGAATACAGTTTATGTGTGACATATATAGAATTTAAATACTAAATATAAAACAATTGAATTGTGGAAAATATTGTAATAGCGGTTACATAAAGAACTGAATACAAGAACACATAACATGTTCAGGGAAGTTTTTGAACTAATAATACTTTTGAAGTAATACTTTGAAGTTTTTCTGCATTTTACGAAGATAACTTGAGATGCAGCTCTAAGAAACGATACTGAAAATATGAAAACGATCTGGACATTAGTCAGATGAATCAAAACTCCAAAAAGTGGAGTGAAAAATGTATAATATATAAATATAAATGTATAATAAAGTTAGCAACCATCATAGCCTCTCGAACTATGAAGCTATATGTAACAAGTTCGGGGAAGTTTATAAACTAGTAAGACTTTAGAGGTAATACTTTAAAGTTCTTCTGCATTTTACGAAGATAAGTTTAAATATAGCTCTCGGAAACGATACTGAAAATATGAAAATGATC
>NC_051846.1:225504762-225524779 GCF_002237135.1 Teleopsis dalmanni | reverse complement strand
ACCACTGTTAAACTGTAAAACTTTTCAGTAACTATGCAATTACCATAGTTTATTGTTACATAGATATATTTAAAGAAGGTAAAGTGCCGTACTTTGTCCGACCAATAATACTGCTTGTTTCGGCTCTGCAGGATAACTTTCTGTGATAGTATTTAAAATCGATTTCAAAATGTTAAGAATACAATATATGTGTGACATATATAGAATTTAAATACTAAATATAAAACAATTGAATTGCAGGAAAATATTGTAATAGCGGTTACATAAAGAACTGAATACAAGAACACATAACATGTTCAGGGAAGGTTTTGAACTAATAATACTTTTGAAGTAATACTTTGAAGTTTTTCTGCATTTTACGAAGATAACTTGAGATGCAGCTCTAAGAAACAATATTGAAAATATGAAAACGATCTGGACATTAGTCAGATGAATCAAAAGTTCAAAGAGTAGAGTGAAAAAATTATAATATTTAACCACCTAATAAAGTGAGCAACAATCATAGCCACTCGAACTATGATGCTATATGTAATAAGTTCGGGGAGGTTTATAAACTAGTAAGACTTTAGTGATAATACTTTAAAGTTCTTCTGCATTTTACGAAGATAAGTCCAAATATAGCTCTTGGAAACAATACTGAAAATATGAAAATGATCTTAACATCAGACAGATAAATCAAAAATCCAAAAAGTAGAATGAAAAATTGATAATATTTAATAAAGTTAGCAAACATCATAACGTCCCGAACTGTGATGCTGTGATGATTTTGACCTTATAACGTTAATTCATACTTTATTTTTATTGACAAAATAATAAAAAGGTGCCATTATCTTTTCTTAATTCTATTTTTCCAAACTTTTAGCAAAACAATAAATCATTTTATTTTGAAGAATACTTTCATGTTTACGAAAAATTTCGTAAAACTTTAGAAAAATATTTATGCTCTTATAGAAGCAAAACCTTTTCAATTGTTTTTCCATAAGAACATTTCTGTCCTCAGGTTATTTTTTTAGCTAAAATTTCATACAAAAATAACTCGTAAAAACAATGAAGCTCAAAAAAATATGAGAAAATAATATTAGAAAACGAAAATCAGAAAAAAAATCCCGCATTTTTAAAGTGCGACCTCAATTTTATGGTAAATTTTATTTTGATGAAAATAACAATTTTTCACTTAAGGTGGTCAAACAAAATGGCGCCAATAGCGAAAGCTCACAAAGTCAGCCATGCAAAATAAAAACCGTTTCCGTTGACGTTTAATAGAAATTTAACACCAACAAAATTTGCTAACAATCTGCGTTTAAATGTCACAGATTGCTGCCCCCGCTACTGCCACTGTTGCCGCTGTTGCCACTCTTGGCACTGCCATTGCTGCCACTGCCAGTTATGATGATATCCTTTGTGTTTGCATGGTGTTGCAATTGTCCTCAAATGTTGCAGTTTGACCCATTAACCCTTGAGTAGGAAAACATGCTACAAGCAAATATTAATTACACATGCAATGTCAAATCCGCTACAAGCAAAGGGCAAATTGTTGCATGTTGCACATGTGTATTGCGTGCATTGCTGCAGTTTTGCTACACTAAAAGGACTTCAAAGAACGTATCAAGTGGTGGTCGTAAGACAATCGATGAAAGCCATGAATGCCGTGTTTATATCTGTTGCATTGCCTATGACTTTAACTCCTTTAATGTTTTATTTATATTTTTACATGAATACGTATGTTATAAAATATTGAAATTTTTATTATAAATGCTTTTATATTCGAAGGTTGACATATTGACAATTAATAACATCTATAGTGCGTTAAGTGTAGGAAGTTGATTTTTACTGCTTGTCATACTCGTATGAGTGCCATTATAGCAATATTTTATGTTCACATATTAACTTCATGCGTATTGATATCTCGTTAATTACTCTAAATCTAAACTAGAAATCAAGCATTAATGTACAATTTATTAAGTGAAAGCACGTGCATGTCCTTCCCCAACTTCAATCGAATGAAATTATAATTACTTTTTAATGATGTTGGAGCTACTAAAACAGAGCAGTAATAAAAATATCATTTCGGGTAAAATAATTTGCTTCTGTCGAAGAGATATTTTATGTATGGTAGACTTTTATAGCAGCTTTGCTCATCACAGCTTAGCTGTGAGGACATCACATTCAAATTAACAGTTAGCAAAATAGTAAAGATTTGCAAAAAGCAACAAATGAGCACAACAAATCAAACGAAACAGTTTCCTTGAGTATTGTTTGCAACAGGCTCTGTGGTGCCAGGACTTAAACATGTTGTGCCGAGTGGAAATTTTTGTTGGTAAGCCAATAATATCTGTTCTTTGCTGGCATTTGAGTGTTGCTATTTGAGTGCTGCCATTCACAGGAGCACATACGCATGTGATGTTGTGATGTTGTGATGTTACCAATTGTTGTTGTCAGTGTCAGTTGTAATTACTTCTGTAATGGCAGAAATTTTTTATTTTGCCTGGCATTGCTGATAGCCCACTTTAGCTATGTGTCGTTGTTGGGAAAACATCGTTTTATGCATTCTGTTTTATTTCAGTCTTTACAACGCAAAGGAATGTCGCCAATAACGCAATAAATTAATTTATTGCAGGACTTTCACATGTTTGGTATCATTATTTTTATTTAATGGCAGTCATTTCTGGCTTTTGCGTTTACTACTTTTATACGATTTTTCAATAGTTTGATAAATTCGAAAAATTTTCCACTTCGCCACAAATCATTTAATTTGTATTGTAATATGTGACAGTAGAATTTTAAGCGCACCACAAAGAATTTTGCAGGATGTATGGGATACCATAAAATATAGAAATAATAGCCATAATTCTTAAATGAGAATTTGCTCTGCTTTCATTAATATAAATTTATGTTAAAAATTTAGAGGAATATTGTAATTGAAGAGTACGAAAATTATTTATATTGCAGAAAAATGTGTCATGAATGAGGATTGCATAAATTATTAGAAAATATTGAAAGTTGGAGTATTTATCCTTCCAAAAATTAAATTTAAATGGGATTTATTGATAGAGAGATTTCGAAATAGTGGCTATTAAGTAAAATTTTTACTGCCGTCATATCTAACGTTAAATTTATTTTTAATGAAATTTATTGAAATTATTTTGCAGCCGAATGGCATATGGATTGCAATTTCTGATGGCGTATAATTTCCATTTCCCGGCCAGAACTTTGTAACAACAGATTTAAGTAAATACAGCTATTATAAAGAACTTCTTCTACTACGGTACGATATATATAAATACAGCTTAATGTTTAACATATTGAGTTTTAAAGTTGAAAATTTTTATGTGGAAACTATCAAAAACAAGTACACCAGGGTAATTTTTGCCAACTTCTGAAATTATACTTATCAGAAAGAACATTCAGGGTAACATATAAAGATTTCGTAAATCAAAAGATTTGAAATATATTTTACAAGATGCTTCAAAAATTTTGATGGATTATTGCTTTTATCTTACTTATTGTGATAAGTGCCGAAGACTGCAGCTGTCAATTTCAAGCCGCTTGACAACAATTATATGCAAGCTAACTTAACCAAACTAAACATTATTAAGTTCATATCTATCATTTACTATGAATATTTACAATAATGTCAAAATTGTCCAATGGTTTCATATTGTCGTTGAAATCAAATGCCACCTTAACGTCTTGCTACTTTTTTTATTAATAACGTGCTTTGCATTTTTATGTCGATTATTACAAAATTAATAACTTCACCAATTTTAATGCCACATACAAAGGTATCTCTTAATATTGGCGTCTTTGTTCAATATTATAACGTATGTAGAAGTATATCCCTTAATCACCCTATATACACTTCTTGAAATATGCAGCATTTTATTTATATAACAGATAAATCTAGTTCATTTTTTTGTCTTTTTTTCTTGTAAATTATTTTAAGGGGCTTCGAATAAGTACCCAGGACTTATTTATCAAATATTACGGCGTATAAGATAAATTACTTAGGGTGATCTTTAGGAAAATAGGATGGTGGGTCTATCCTTCCGTTTCCGTATAGAAGAATTTGTCAAACTAGCAAGAGGTCTAGCGGATTAACTTTTATTAAATTCATTTTATTTAACAAATAATTTTTTGGTTGTTGTAAGGAAATAATTATTTGATTATTATGATTTTTGTGAACGATAGTTGCTCTGATTATGCAGACCTTTGCACAGTAATGATGATGATGTTATTCATAGATGCACCATAAACAATTTTTGGTTTCAGTTTTAATTTAAAAACATTTTTCAAAATATATTTTATTATATTTTTAACATAATTTCAAAAATTTAAATTTAAACGAAAAATTTAAACATCACAGAAAAATTTATTTCCGTACTTAAGTATATATGAATATTATCAATTGAAGAATTTTATACATTTCAGTAAGTAAAAGTCAGGCACTAATCAAAATTGTTTGCATAAATTTTTATTTAAAAATTAAATTTAAGACCATATCTGATGTTGTTGAAATGTGATTGAATTCTAATAACGAAATCTCTATACAAATTGTGGTTTAAATATTTATATATATCATTTTCTATGGCCTGCAGCAGTTCTGTGTTGACACTCAAATGCATTACCAACTGAAATATGTGTACCAACTAACTTTCAGAAGTTTATATACATATGGTTGCATATAATCTGATGCATCAGTTTTAGTCATGTGCACATCAAATCATTTAAAAGTTTTCAATATTTTTCCTAAAATTGCATCTAACTTTTTACAACTTTTGCAAACTTTATTTATTCCATTTTAACATTTTTTGCGCTACCATAAAGGATTCAACATTTATTTTGCTTTAAATTAAGCAAATAAAAATAAAGTTGAAATAATAAATTTCAGGATCTGCCATGACGAGAAAGTGAAATGTGATATCGTTTTTCAATTTCATTTATGCTTTTATTGTTTTTCCAGCCTATGAAACAACTATTTGCATATGCCACAATGTAAATAATCCTTGTAAACAATGTCCGTCCGTCATGAATTAAAAATGCTTTTTATGTGGTTCGCCATTGTCAATTAATAAAACACGTAAATATTTCTTAATTTGGAAAAATTTCCACATTTCATTTCAATAAATTGGATAATTAAATTCTGCCACCCCAAGCTATTGCAACATTATTAATGGAATGAATTGTTTTATTGAATTGTCCTGCTAGCACCATTTTAAGGATTCGGTCACACCCAGATTATTTTCCCACGCATTTAAGTCCAAAATCAATGTTTAAGAATTTTTATGCGCAATTTAAATTGAAACAAATTGTCGGAAAATATGAGTACTCATTCCCGCCTTTCACGGAAATGTTTTGAATTGCACGCTTACATTTTCTCTATCGTCTCTATTGTCTCTAGCAAAACGGAAGTTAAAACACCAAAACAAAAAAAACAACAAACAAATAAAAATACAAAATAAAATTATTAAAAGCTCGTAATACGCCACATTAAATGGTGCTTTAGTTGCGGTAGGCCATCAGAGTCAGGCGCAAATAAAATGTAGCAAAAGTGCTTAGGAGCTACTTTTGGTAGCTATTGACATGGAAGAACTTTCATAATGATGTCCTTATAACAGCACAATTAATTCCCTCTAAGTTTTGAAATCAAAAACTTAAATTTTTTAATAAGAATAAATAACTAAAAAAAATTAAAAAAATATTTTATAATATATTGCGGCCCTATTCCCCACTAGGGAAAACGGATACTAAAAAAAATATATTGAAAGAAGGAGAGTTTTGAAAATATTTCGGGTTATTTTACTCTAGTGGAATTTTTCAATTAAATATTTTCTTACGAGTCCTAAACAAGTTTTCAAATCACTCCTTTAAAAAGTCTCTATATACGCTTTCGATTAGGACCTCTTTTAGACACATTAAACTTTTCCTCAGAAAAGACAGGTGTTTTTGTTAAGACGATTTATACTTTCATATTGTCTTACATTAAGGTTAAAATTATTTTTGAAGTTCTTTTTTATTTCAAACTTCAAATCACATTTTCCCAAAATTCACACAAGTGTCCCGTCCTTGTCATAAGAAGAGAGCCATCTTTGAGCCCTCAAGATGAAATTACAAGATCTTTTATTTGTACTTAATTCTTTTTAAATGCAACAAAAATGTTTACCAAACATATGTATTACATATTTTAAATACCTCTTGCTTAGCAATCTTTGACATTCTGATTACCTAGATATGAATCGTATGGGTTTCAGGTTACGTTGGAATTTACGGTATGGAAGGCTCGTACTGGTACCATTTGATTGTCAGAAAAGAAGTAGTCTTGTTACTGGTATGCCCAAAAAGACGTTCTGTTACTTAGTAGTGAGTATTTCCTTTTCACCCACTCAGTATGAAGAGGAGAAACAGACTAGGATACACTGTAACAATTTACCAGAACTATTACAGTTAAAATCGCTTACAGGGAATTTAAACATTAATCGATTTGAGGATTTAGTTGCAAATAAGAACAATTTCGAAAATAATACTACAGCACTTCAAGAGTTTTCAGGTTAAATTATCACCTTATACAACTGTTAATTCTCTGCAATAGAAACTTGTAGGTTTTGTTAGAAGAAAAATGATAAAGGTTTAATGGTATTAATAGTAAACTTGATATGTATCGCATATTAGAAGAAAACATATGTTTCTGTAAAAGTGGCTCAAAAATATAAATTGCCGAGGAATTGTTTACAGAGAAATGCGCTGACTTCATGAAGCGGACACAATAGATCTCTGTGTTGCAGTGCAAAACCTTAAGTTTAATAATGATAATATTTACCAATAAAAAATATTATATAATAATATATAAGTATATTTTTTCATAATTAGGTATTAAATATAAACAAAAAAGTTTATTACCCAACACTGAAATGAATAGCTTCACATATTTTAAATACTTGTATATTTACGAAAGTTATAATATATTAAAAAATATTTGTAATATTGTATTTGATGGGGAAAATCAAGTCTGAGGATTATCAAACTTGAGTCTTGGTTAAAATTATATTGTAAAATGTATCAATAAATACTCACGTTACTAATATAACTCAAACCAGTAAGAAAATAAAATTTATATCTTAGCGTTTTTAAATAAAATTCAAAACTGATTTGAACAGAAAACTATATGTTAAACTCACATATATATTTCAAAAAATATCATTAAGAAGTATAGGTATCACATTCCAATCGGAGAACTGCATCAACTAATTAAACTCATGTAATTACCTATGCCCAACTTAGAGTGCAGCACCATAAACCTAATGTTTTTTATCTGCGGCTTATTTAAGTAAGTAGCATTAGTAGAATTATAAAATTTTAAATACCAGTTTAAGTAGATTTTGGCTAAATATTAAATTAAATTATTGCGAAATGCAAATGAGTTTTTTCGCTTTTGTTTCCTAAAAGATCCCATAAATATTTTATGCAATTATTTAATTTATTTTAACGTAGAGTCACATAATCTGACATTTTAAGGATTTCTTTACCGTTTCTAAAAAAAAATTCATTTAATTTTGCATTATAATTTTGCGAAATTTTACGAAAAAAGGATACAAAAAGGATACATAATTAAAATTTTATTTGAAATGTGCAGCAGGAGCTTAGAAGCATTTCATGGTAGTCCTTTAATGAGCTTCGAAATGTTTTAAAAGTTTTGTATTATGTGAGTTTATATAGATTAATGATATGCTGAAGAGGATATGCATATATTTCAAATGAATATATTAATGTATGTATGTTGATGGGATTTGAAAATGTGAAATAAGTTTGGTTTTTTCAATTTTTGTGATTTTATCATAATGCAATCTTATTCATTTGATAATTCTCACGAAGGAAGTCTTGTTGAAAATGCTTTATGTTTGAAGTTAAAAAAAAACGAAAAAGTTATAATGAAATACTTTATGGCTAATTATGAAAATTAATAAGTTTTTTTAATTATTCAAACAAGATAGTTATTTGGAGCTCTGGTTTTGTGTATTTTTACCAATGTAATTCTATACTTATGCTGGAAATCGATAATACTTCAATATTACTTAATATATCTCAATCTCAATAACATTCCAATATATATCTCAATAATAAGAGGCAACCAGTTGTATTGCTCCTCCCATTTTTGATAAGTTTAACTTGTGGAGGTCCAAAATAAAATGATGAAGCAATGTATATTTCAGCTTAAATAGCTTTGGGAATTCAAATATTAAACTTCTTATGTTTCACTTCGTGATTACTAGAATGCGATGTTAGTCGGAAGCCTTTTATAGTATGATAGCTGGGATCGTCTCAGCGCGTTCCTAAGAGGTGCTTTTAGTGGGTTCAAGTCTCACACTATGTGTGTCTCAATAGTGCTTTCAACCTTGTCGTACTATTGATAGCAGTATGAATTAGTTGTAAATATCGCAACCACAATGGCAACCTATTGTATTGGTTCGAACATTGTATCGTAAACGTATCTGGCAATCAAATATATATTCTCTATATTAAGGAAAAAATTTGAAATCTTTATAATGATAAGTGGGTAATTGGCAATACATGAAACAGCTGAATGGTCACCCAAAACTTTAATTAATTAAAATATTTAAAAATTTTTGTTATTGCAATTCAGTATTGTACGAAGCCTTGCTAAAAAATATAATAGTTTCTGTTTAGTAAAATAAATAGTCACATCTATATCATTATAATTTTTAAATTTTTTTTATGTTAGTATAGATTTGTTTAAATCTATAAACTATATGTATATAGTTATTAGTAACTATAACTAGCTATACTATGTTTTTCCCTTCAGTATTAGACTGTTATATATCCATTATTGAGTAGTTTAATATAAGTATAAAAATGATTAATTTTATAAAAATTATAGTATTATTATAATGTTGAGGCTAATTGAGTCAGTGCACTTGAGCACTTCTACTTTTTATTCACTGCGAGGTTTCTTCATAACTCCTCTCTACGCCTTCACTGGATTATTTTTTATCACTTCATCATACTAAGCAATAACTGATCTCTGATCTGCATATCTCCCCTTGAAGCTTGTAACCATTCTGAAATTCGATAACGCGGTGTTGATATTAGCTATAATATTCTCTTAATTTTGTTTATTTAATTAAAAGTTAAATAAAGTAGGCACACTTTTAAAATGCATTCTTTTTACTTAGAAGGAATATTAAGCAACGCTAGTCTACCATACATTGTGTTCGAGCTATATCAGTTGATGACTTCATTAAACTTCAATGCCTTATCTTTTAATTGAATTTGATTTATCGAGGCTTTTAATCTATTTTAATGGTTTTACAAGTTTTGAATTTATTTTATATCAAATAATGTTTGAGTATATTTCATTTCCAGACATATTAATACCTACACAGGAGTAAGACATTTTTGGAAGGATTTTAATACTTCAATTACTTATCATCCAAGTATCAACTTGCTTTTTGATTAAGTATTTAATAAAGTAAATTGTTGGTATAAAGTCAGTTATAAAAAAAAACATGTCTTTTAATTTTGGTGAAAATACTTGCAAACATATTTTTTCCCCAAAGTAAAATTTCCTAATCAACTTACTTGACAAATCTGGCAATCTTTTGTTAAGCACTGATCATTAAAACTTATTGTTTACTAATAAATTTATTTTATGGCTTTTATTTTCAAATAAACATTTTGATCAAATTTTCCACCCAATTTTGCTTCAAAGCCGTAAGAACAATAAAATTATGTGAAAAACTCCAAATGCTCATGTGAGCCACAAGTAAAGGGTCTGAAATTGCCTTTCAACTGCAGAAAAGTTCAAAATATCTTTTCTTTATATTGCATACTTAATATTTTGTGTTTATTTTTATACTTTCAATAAAAACATTGGAAAATTTTGAACAAATATAAAATGATTTGCAAATTCGATTTGAATTTTTTGAAAAGAAATTAATGCCTGCAAGGGGGAAAACACTCGTAAATCATAAAACAAAATTCGACTAGTAAAAGTTATTTGGAAAATCATTTTGACGCGTCGGAAAAAATTGACACTTTGTGTTAATGAAATTTGCTGATAAGTGAGCACGAAACAAAAATAAAAGAGGGAATATACAACAACAACAACAAACAATTCAAAAGAAAATTGGTAATGTATGACGGAAAAAAAGGTAGCCAATAGGAGGAAATGGTGTCAATGACATAGCAAATAAAACGCTCTTCATGGCACCCGTATCCGAATGCGGGTACAAAAAGTCATTTGTGTTTTTATCTTCGATGGTTTTTCATATTCATTGTTGTCATTTTTTCATTACTAGATATCCCGAGTTGTGTGAATGAAACATTTTGATTACGAATATTGGCAATAATTAAAGTCACCATATAAAAATCATCGCATTAATTGAAGCCACTAAATGCGGTCAAGTAATTGTAATTGTGCCACAAGCAACATGTGCTGTAATGAAATAATTATATTGCAATAAAATTGATAATAGTTTTAAATTTAATTTACATAAAAAAATCTCTAGTAATTGCTCTTTTATTAAGAATTCAGTCAGTCCCGCAGAGAGAAGTTTACTTTGATAACATGATGATAATGACGGATAACAGATAATATGATGGATGAACGAAACTTTTATTCAAGACTTAATCATATTATGCATTAATATTCTTGTGAATACATAAATTTTTGAATTTCAGATGTAATAAGATAAGATGAATCCAAGGCATTCAAGTTCGGAGGTATGGCTTCCGCCTTAATATAAAGTATTAGTAAGAAAAAAGCTTCCGAACCTGCCGTAATCCGGTCGTTGTTAACTATTATTTTCCATAGTATACCGATGGATGGGAACAGATACACCGCTGAAAACTCGGTCGTCATTAAGGCTCATTCGTAAAAAACGGGGATCGTCGCCAAGAGAAGGCTGAGGTTGACGTTTGCGCATGCATTTATATTATATAGACATTTGTAATTGTACACAAGTGACAGACGACCTTCTTCATTTGACTGTGTACTGTGATTTTAGATCACTAGTGAAACTTTGAGCTGCTCCCAAAAAAGTATTTTAGGAACTCGTAAATGAAACGTCTTGCACAACTCATTTTTCAATGTATATTAGTTGAGTTTTAATAAAATTAAAAACAATCAGATATAGATATGACTAAAAATCGAATTTCAATTAACACGGTTGTAGTGGCAATAGTAAGGAAATTTTTATATATAAATAAAATTCTTTAACCAAGCAAATTCTTGGGCTGTTCAATTTCCTTCAATATATGTTTACCGGTACTCAAGACACCGACGCATCTGTTGCGTCTATGTCCAGACTTGTCGAGAACCAGGCTTACGTTTTCGGGTGCCTCACTCTTTTATATACACAGCAGTAGTTCTAAGATTAGTTTTGATTTACACTTGTATCTAAAGGAGTTTGGTTAATTCCCATGTGTTCAATCTTCTACCTAAATTTCCAAGAAATGTGTCATCAAAATAGTTTTTTTTGTCTAATTGAGGAGGAGTTAATCCTCACTTCAGTTCACCTACGTAAATTCTTGGGTTGATCACATAGCAGTTTGGATATAGCCAAATATTCGTCAGCAGTGATCTTCAGAAAATGAATTGGTTTAATTGTCCGCTTATAGGTAAGCCATGTCACCTTTGAATTATGAACTCATGTGTTAATACAGAAGTTCAATGCAAACTTATTTAGTATAATTCGAACTTGGAGTTCGTATTATCTTTGTTATTCATAATTAAGTATTGTACTTGTTATGCTTATCATTAAAACTAACACATAAATATTTTTTTTTATAAAATAAATAGATTTAAATAGATATATTCAGCTACATACAATCTAACTTAAATTTTTTGAAAAAATTTACTTTTAAACTTTGTTAAAATTTATTTAAGCAAAAATTTTTTTAAATTTATTTACCAAAAAACAGCACAAAAAAATTTTTTATTCCGATTTAATATATATATTTTATATACAAATTACTTACCTCTCATGTAAATGTAGGCCGTGCCCCGCATATTCCTGCGTGTAAGTACAATCAGATTTAGCACATTGCCAATGATGCCGAGCGCGCAGATAATAGGCAAAATAATGCCATATGAGTATTCACGTAACGCTTCTGTACGTGGGTCCTCCACACTCTATAAAAATAAAAATAAATATAAAAATAAAATATACAGCAAAAGTAGAAGTAAAAAAAGTCAAATAAAATATTCAGTTAAGTACAGAAAACGTCAATGCTTTCCTTTATTTTTGACTAAAATGTAGATAAAGTGTATTAGATACAGCACAACCTAGAAACAAAAGTAGCAGGAAAGTCGTACTCATTTTTAAACAAATACTACCAAAAAGGTTTCTTCTAGGCCATGCACGTTGCGGGCCCACCTTCTGAGAATTTTGACTGCAAAACAAATGAATAAATGAATCCTGTCAATGTCGTTGTTGGCAGTCAGACAGGCTGTGGCTTACATAGAGAAAATCAATTTTTCTGAAGATTTTCCACTGTGAAAAGTGACACAGTTACACATTCCTTGCAATGGATGCTGCTCATTTCGACTGCTATTAAATTTCAGTGAAAATTTAATAAAATCAAAATAATTTCAAAAATCTGTCTGTGTTCATTTTGAGTTGTTAAACTTTAAATGTTGTCCTAATAAATTTGCATTTTATTGATTCTTGTGTCGTGGATTTGGAATTTAAATACCGTCAATAGAATTAATTTAAGTGTGCTGAAGAAGTTGAAGTCAAAAGTGTGCACATATTGACTTTTACTGACACTTTTCGCAGACTCTCGGAGTAAGTAACTTCAGATGAAAAATTTTAAAGGATACTTAAAATGATTAACTTATTATTGTTACGAAAGCAATCAGCTTATTTTATTTAAAGTTATTTAAAATTTATGAAAATTGAATCTTTTCTAAATATTAGATAAGATAAAAAGATATTAGCTTAAATGCAAATAAATTAATATAAATATAATCTAGTCAAGGTGTAAAGAGGGGTTTTGAAAATACCTCGAGTTAAAAAAGAGTATAAAAGATTTCTGAGATACTTTTAAGCGCAGATTTAAAATGCAATCAATTTTGCATAAAAAACTTGGGCTACTAAAGGCATCAAGGTGACGTTTGGATTAAGTCTAGTCAAAAATCACTAGTTCTTCTATTAGATATTTATTTTCTAGGTGTCGGCTTAAGTTTGGAAAGAATGATTCCGGTAATACAAACAGACATTGGATTAAGTCTTGTCAAAAATTACTAGATATTCTATTACATACGAAGACACATTTATATAAATACATACATATTGGAAGAAAAATTTCTGGTAATAGAGAGAGACCTTTAGAAATACGTAATGCTTTAATTAAAGTGAAAACAATCGAATAAGCTATCAGGGTATTTGGTCTTTAGAAATCACAATGATCTAATGTTATCTATTTGTTTAAACTACAGTAATATGGAAATACTATTATCCATTCGAAGTTATTTTAATCTGACACCGACAAAACAAAGGCAAATAAAATCTTAAAGTACGCTGCTGTGGAATAATTGCCTCTCGGATCACTCAGTTATTTTGTAGAACTTGTGTAGGGGTTTACAAGATATACATCACTCTTTTCTGAAACTAAACCTTGTTAGTGAACTGTTTTTCCTGTAGCTGCGCAGCTCTCGATAATGGATAGACGAAATTCTTTGCCAAACGTGACTTTAGCTCTATTACAGACGTGTCCAGTGCTTAAATTAAAAATATTTTGCGCTTTATAAAAGTGTCATTATTATTCTAAAAGATATGTTAAACAGTTAAAACCACATTTCAAACAGTGCTATCGCAATGCTCACGTAGGTACATTAGGTGGCCTTAAGCAGTTATGGCTACATTTGAAACAATGGTATCAAAATTTACCTATATGCTTTAAATGAGCCGTCCGCCAGACCTACTGTCATATTAACCTAATCTAACCTACCCTTGTGGAAAGCGCAAGGACATCTGTAAATAATTTTTTCATATTAATTTTATACACTTATGAAGGTTAATTGTTTTAAACCTAGGATATTGTATAATATATATACTCATATATTGATATCAGACAATAATTGGTATATTATTGGTACATTGATAAGAAAAAATAATCATATAAAATTGAATGAAAGTTAATCATATCGTTTTAATAAATCCTTAAAACTTAAGTTCTAAAGTAAACCTTAATCACAAAGAATGCCTTTAACATCAATTTTTTTGACTAGTTGAAAAAAAATGAAAACCTGAACATCAAAATTGCTTCAAGAAGTTTTAAAATAATTTCGAAGTTTCCTTACATTATACCGTAGAGTATACAAGCACTTACCTCATTTGCGATGAAAAAGTCATCACGTAAATTATCACCGCTGTTCCCAAAATTTCCATCCAAAGTTGGTGTTGCGCTTATTCCATCCGCATTACCGTTACGACCGCCAGACGTTGCCGTTAAATTAGCACCCCAAATTATTGAACACAAAGCGGGGTCTTCTTCCGTGTTGTAAAGTCTTGTTATCATAGTTTTTATGTAAATAATTTCCGAATATATTTAACGAATTTTTTTGTCTACTAATTTGAATTACAAATTCCGTGCTTTCAACGTCACAGGAGGAACACGCATTGTTTTTAAACGAAATTAACTTTCAAAATTTCGAAACTTACTTTTGACGAAATGAAAACGTAACTAAAATTACTAAGGTTTGGTATAAATGAAAAAAAAAATATAAGTAAATAAAATATATATAAATAAAATATAAAATAAAAAATAGAAGATTCAAATGAAGGAAGGAAAAATAAACTAAAAATTAGAAGTTACTTTTTGTTTTTATAGTGAATTTTTATTCCCGGAAAAGTATATATTTGACTGCAATTAAGCGTCTTTGCAATTGGAGCTTTGCATTTTTAAATCCTTTGTAGGATATGTTATAGATTGAGCAAATTTTCATATTTAAATTTATACAAGATTTGGGTTTATTGCATATATTATTATTTAGTAGGTGTTGCATTACTTTTGGATGTTTATAATATTCATACAAATATTTTCTGTTATTATGCAATGCATAATTACTTAAGTGTCTTTCTCTCATTTTATGCGTAGATAAATATGATAGTTCTTGTAATTTGTTGTAATTTCCCAGTGCTAAAAATAAAGAAATATACATATTAAATTTCAAAATTAAAAACATAATTTATTTGCTTAATATTAATTATGTTTCCACTGATACATAACATTCAAAATTAGCATAATAATTCTTAAAGCTATAATTAAAACTGTAATTAAAACATTATACCATATAATACTAATACTTAGTTAACAGTTTAAACTTTACTCCAACCTTATCGTAAAAATTAACACTTTAAACAAAACAACAACAACTTCCACTACAACACGTTGTACATTAACATCACATCAGCAAATTTCTCAATTAAGATTAAGATGTTGATAAGCCTGTGAGATATAAATGTATGCAGTCGAAAGTCTTTAAATTCCCCTACACCACTTCACAAGGCGAGCATGATTTCATTGTAAGGACATTTAACTAATTCAAGGATTTATGTAAAGTAATTTACAGCAACCGACTGGATTGCAAGGTAATAGCATCAACAGCAACAATGGCAATGACAGCAATGAATATTTTAATCAATGCAAATGATATCAGCTTCATAAAGCTGCCGTTACATAAAATATGATTAACATATTTATATGTTAAAGAGGAACCAAATCAAACCGAATATAAATTTAAATATTTGACAATCTATTTAAAAACAAAATACCTACTTTAACTCTTTACCAATAAACTGAATGAGTGATAAATATAGATATAATAACAAAAAAAGATAAAAAATGTAAGAAACAAAAAACAATTCCTGCAGTTGACAACAGACAGACATTGTATTGTTTAATATAAAACATATTCCTTTCAGCTTTTGTAAGTTGTGTGTTTCCTGCGTCTGACAGTATATTTTACATACTCGTACGCCTTATTTGAGTATGTGTGATAATAGTAGATTTTCCGCATAATAGCCCTTCGCATAAAAACACAATAATATAAATAATAATTGAGATTGAGGCGTATATCTGTTATAATGCGAAATGGTATATATTTCAGTTAACCAAGCAGATTTAAGCCACTCATTTCGGCTTGCATTCCATTCCATTCGTTCATATTCCATTCACATTATAAATTTCAAAGTATTAAAATGTCTGTTATATGAAACTCACGCTCAAGGTTGTATTCACATGGTAAGAAGTCTATTTTAATGGCTGCCGAAAAGAAAGAAGCCATTTTTTACATGCTTTTTATGATGTCACTACAGTGACCAAGTGGTATGAGTAATTTGCCAAAGGCTTGTGGGATTCTATTCGAATCAAAAAATAGAACTGACACAATCACATGTAATGGCAAAAATATGGTTTTTATTTATCTATTAACTTTTTCTCGGAATTCATGTTTTGGCGACATGAGCTCTAATAAAATTGTTCAACCTTAATTTCATTTAGTAGACCAAAGTTTTTATAAGAGTATAAAAATGTTATTTAAATGCTTTTTTATCTAAGTTTGTTATTTTATTTAATATGAAATTAATTACTTTGAATAGATAAAAATGGAGTAAAAGTATTTGGTATATTTTAAAAATTTATTTAAGCAAAATTTAATTACGGAATCTAACCGTCCCCTTTACTATTATAACCACGCTTTTGCTGTACAAGATAATGGGTTCACCTGTGCTCGCGTGTAGAATATTGATACCTGAAAGTTGAGCTTAAAGCACTGTTACCTTATTGCTGCGTTTAAGAAAAACTGTCGACTCTAAGGGTTAACTCCCCATATAAGGTAGGGTGATTCTGGATATTATACAACCACAAATTGTATACATCCTAACTAGAAGCATTTGTAGTCACAAAAACAACTGACAGTTAGGTAGAAATTTCTTGCGTATGAAGACTATAACATACTATATATAGCAGCACTTGCAGACTTAGGGATAGATGGAATATCTTGTTGCTTAAGATCAAGTTATCGGCTTTGGTGCCGATATTGATCAAGTTAATTTCTTAATAAGCTAATGCAGGTAAGCTCAAGCAAGCAGATTATTATTGAGTAATTAAGATACGCTATGAAATTCTTGAATTTGATTGTCTAAATAGCAAACATTGTTCTCAATTTAAACAAGAGGAGCCTAAAGTCACATTCAAATGCATTAATAGGCCACACCGCCTGCAATAAGCATCGAGACAAAATAGATACATTCGAGACAAAGATTTACAGATTTTGCTGTTGAGATGGTGTATGAGAAAGAGTTTATGGAACATCTCTTCACTAACTGTGATGCACTAGGCCACAGAAGAGGATCAACTAGAGGATAAAGACCTTCAAAAGCCTCCTTCGCACCGATAGATCTGGGCGAATGTGGAAAGTCGATGTGCGATAGAATGTAGAAGCAGTGGTTAAAACTGTTCACAAGAAAAAATAGTATTGAGATTTTGTATATAAAATAAATTAAATATATATTTACAAAAAAATTCGATGAAAATAATGTTTTAGGTTAAAACGATTGAAAATTTTTTAAATGAATAAATTTTGAAGGAATATAGTTTTTAAACGTATTTAATTATGAGGACGAATTAAATTTGAAATTGGAGAACAGTAACGTAGTAAATTGTTGACAACTTCTTCTTAAATTAAATCTTATAGGATATAATAGTATAAAGCATTTTATAAATATAAAACATTTTATTTATATCCTGCAGTTTTAAATTGACTGTAAGGTTATCTTAGTTTATTTAAGATTTAACAATTTTGTCTAATTTTTTTTTTAAGTATTTGCTTTTAGCGAACAGTCTTCAATTTCCTTGATTTTTCCTCCTAAAATCTTTACATTTTATTAGTCCTTCAGCTAAAAAGATATTCATTAGATACAAAATTTAATTTAATTAATTTTTCTCAAGTTTTAACCCGACAATACGTTTAGCTCGTTTAATCCCAAACATCAAACAACAAATCAAGCGCAGAGGATCAACAATGACATAACCAACAATAATCAATCAGAAACAATTCCCAGAGTGAAACATACTCAAGTGTATGAGTAAGAATGCGGAAAAAAGAATGCGATAGAAAAAAGAGAAAAATTTTAGTGAAAACAAAGAATGCAAAACTTAGTAACAAATTTGATAAACAACAAAGGCAAATGTTGTTAAATTGTTATGAAAATTGTTTGTTGGCTCACACTTTGAACATACAACGCACACCCAAAGGACTTAATACGAAAGTCCTTTCGGGTGAGTGTGTGTGTGTGTGTGTTGTTAAGTAAGTAAAAGTTGTTGTGCTCTGTTTACTTGGCTGAATATGTAAACTACTGCTTAAATGTGTAACTTAAAAGTTGCCAACGAAGTTTGCTTAAGTCGAAATAAACTTCTCACAAAAGTGGTAAGTTGGAGATCAAACTGTCTCAGGGTCGCAAGATTTGTACTTTGGCAGGTTTTTAAAAAATCCTTACAAATTCTGACACCAATGCATATTTGGGTTGTGTTTTTTATACAAAATGATCATTGTTATATAAAATTAACTTATACTCTTTCGTGAAGGCATTATGAAGAGCATAAGAAACTGAAACCATAAACTATAAATTAGTCTCAAATAATATACTTTTTTATTTATTAAACAATATATAAAAATACGCCTTGATTTTAAAATCTAAAAAAAATATTTAATCACTTACCAAATCGTACCACCTGAGACAATTTGCTCAGTAAAATATGTTTTAAATAAAAAAAAATTGCAAGTAAATACTGTCATTAAAAAAAAATGGTGTCTTTATTTATTGGTGCCCAGAAAATTGTTGTACTATTATTACGATTACTAATACGTGTCGGACTCTTACAAAATTATTACAAAATTATGTATTTTAAAATGGCACTTTGATAAAGGATTGAATAATTCAAGATATGTATTGATAATATTCCTTATCTCTAGTTTATTATATCAGCGGTACCTACAACTTAATGCTAGAATACAGAACTGTTTTCATCGCAGAACACATCGTCGGGTTCTGTCCGGATGCCTCAAACTCAAATAAAATATTTTGGGCAATATTTTTGAAGGACTGAAACTCATCTCTGATATTAGAGTGAATTAGCTTATAAAATTCGCATATGACAATCACGCCTTAAGTAATATATACCGTCACTAACTGCTGGTACGATGTATCGATCGCATACTATCAAATACAGTTATCGAATAGCAATCCGCTACCCATAACGCAATCAATATATCAATATAATTCTACATAGGATTTATTATTTAATTGTTATCTTATATAGGTAATCATTTTAAATTTTGTAAAAACGTGCATTTTTAAAGCACATATGTGCTTTGAAATGTGTTCAATAAAAAATGTGAAAAAAAACTGGCATTTATTTTGACTACAAAAAGCCACCGTTTTGCAAAAACTAAATATTTAAATAATAAAAACTAAACAATAGAACTGCCACAATGTCGCTTAGAAAATAGTCTGCAGAATGCTTCTTATAGTCCACAAATTATTCATAAAAACATAGTTTACTCTTTATAAACAATACACATGTAGACACACGTATATGTGTGTATCAGTAAAAAACACATATTTTTATTTTCATCATAAATAACGAAGCTTGTTACACATTTTTTTGTGCATATCATTTTCCCAGAGTTGGCAGCTCTGGCCATGATATTTGCGTTTTTGCTTTGGAAATTTTGTTGTGCACACTTAAGTGATTTCTGCTTCCGATTTCCGTTTCTGTGCGGGCTTTTGTTTCAATTCGTTGCGTTACGTTACGTTACGTTAGTTTAAGTTACGTTGATGATGTGGACGCAAATGTGCACTTATGCGACACGAGCAAAACAATTTATCAATTCGTAGATGTGCATTTTTTGCGGGTAACAATCAAAACTTTTTATGCACGCTTGCATGTCGTACGCATGAATGTAGTTTGTTTTCCGAAAACTTAAAAAATGATTTGC
>NC_051846.1:225499726-225504662 GCF_002237135.1 Teleopsis dalmanni | reverse complement strand
TCAGTAGTGCGTTGCGAAAAAACAATGGAAAAAAATATTGAACAAAGAGTTTGCATCAAATTTTGTGTTTCGAACGAAATTTCGTGTGCAGAATCGTTGCGAATGCTACAAAAGGCTTATGGGGAATCAGTTTTATCGAAAACTCAAGTTTATGAGTGGTACAAAGCCTTTCAGGACGGTCGTACGACCGTCGAAGACATTTCGCAACGCACTACTGAGGTGAACTGGTTTCAACAGCTGCCGTAAACGAACTGTCTGACAGATCGCGCTCATTTTTGGCATAGTAATTAAGGACAGTGCTGCCAAACTACATAAACTTCAAATATCGAAAAATATACAGCGCGCGAATTTTAAATGAGAATTTCCGAAAGCTTTTCAGTCTTAATGTATTAATCCTATAATTTTGCTAATACCTATCAACTACTTACTTACAACATTAAACATATTGTATCCAATAAGTGATAGATATTTTATACTAAAAATTTTTAATACATCTAGACTAAGACTCAAGACTCAGCATCTCTAGACTAATCCAGAATGTAGACTCAACTAAGAACAATTCACAATTAATTGAACGTTATTAAGATGTTCTTAACATTTACAATAATTTGTTATTTGTTTATTCATTTGTTGTTGAAAGTTTGAAGAACCCTTTTTGCTTGATCTAGTAGCGGTGAAATTCTAACAGCAGTAGCATGGTTAACATCTACTCATCAAAAAGTTTGGATCTTACTGCTTCTGGAATCATGTCGTAAAGTCTATATAAAATTATGCAATTTGTGATAAATAAATAGAGAATATAAAAAACTTAGACTATTATAGAAACTTAAGTAACTTCGACAGACCACTGGAACAGATATTTTGCACTCCAACTAATACCAACTGAACAGAAGACATGCACTCTTTTGAGCCAAGTTCAAAATATCTCTCATTCAGAGGTTTACAATATAAAATTATTATTATTTTTATTTATTATTATAATTTTATTTATTTATTTATTATATTATTATTTTTATTTGTTTTATTATTTTTATTTGTTTTATTATTTTTATTTTTATATTAAACTTTGACTGGCACAAAATATATGACTACAAGAAATTAAATTTCTTTCGGACAGAGATGACACTTATGGTAGTACAAATATATTATTTATACCTATAATATATGAAAATATAATATAGCATAAGATGACTTTACGAAGGCAGCTGGCGTGGTATTTTGGGGGTAGATAGGTACAAAGCAGTAAAAGAACAGCAGAAAACCACTATTAAGAGTTGATCACAGCTGGTCAGCGTGTATTATTGAACATATCTTTAAACATTTTTGTATTCTTTTATCTGTAACATTAAGTCTTAATGATTAATACTAAATCTAATGGTTCACCATTTTTTCATATTCCTGTACAATGTATGTATTTCTCCAACTTTCATTTAAATCCTTACCATTGGGTTCATCAATATTATTTTGGTATCTGCTGAATAACGCCATATAGTGCGCGGTTCATAATTGTCATGACTCCTGCTTATGAAAATGAAAGTACTGCAGGTTTTTTTTGGTAATATTCTTACCTTATCTTAGCAATTATATAACAGAAGTTAATTATTATTAAAATAAATCTTATATAATTAGATTTTTAATATCAATTAACCTGCTTTCTTTATTAAATGATATTATCCACAAAATTACTTGTATTTGAAATGCTCAATATAAAACTAAATTACAATTTCCTTCAATGTCGATTTGATGATCTCCTTGTCTACTTCGGATTAATCTAAAAGGATAGAAAGGTTAACTAACAAAACAGAAAAAATGTTGAAAAACTAGAGACCACAAGACCACAAAAAAATCTTACGCAATATAATGAGCATTGACCCTGGGACAGACACAATGAAAGACAATTACGCTTTTGTATTGAAATGTCAAAGGAACAAGAAGTAGGAGAAGGAGAAGAAAAAGTGGTGTCGGGGTGTGTAATAAATTTCAGGAATAGAAAGAAAAAATATTTTAAGAAAATTGCAAATCATTTTTTAAGTTTTCGGAAAACAAACTACATTCATGCGTACGACATGCAAGCGTGCATAAAAAGTTTTGATTGTTACCCGCAAAGTCGCACATCTACGAATTGATAAATTGTTTTGCTCGTGTCGCATAAGTGCACATTTGCGTCCACATCATCAACGTAACTTAAACTAACGTAACGTAACGTAACGTAACGCAACGAATTGAAACAAAAGCCCGCACAGAAACGGAAATCGGAAGCAGAAATCACTTAAGTGTGCACAACAAAATTTCCAAAGCAAAAACGCAAATATCATGGCCAGAGCTGCCAACTCTGGGAAAATGATATGCACAAAAAAATGTGTAACAAGCTTCGTTATTTATGATGAAAATAAAAATATGTGTTTTTTACTGATCCACTCATATACGTGTGTCTACATGTGTATTGTTTATAAAGAGTAAACTATGTTTTTATGAATAATTTGTGGACTATAAGAAGCATTCTGCAGACTATTTTCTAAGCGACATTGTGGCAGTTCTATTGTTTAGTTTTTATTATTTAAATATTTAGTTTTTGCAAAACGGTGGCTTTTTGTAGTCAAAATAAATGCCAGTTTTTTTTCACATTTTTTATTGAACACATTTCAAAGCACATATGTGCTTTAAAAATGCACGTTTTTACAAAATTTAAAATGATTACCTATATAAGATAACAATTAAATAATAAATCCTATGTAGAATTATATTGATATATTGATTGCGTTATGGGTAGCGGATTGCTATTCGATAACTGTATTTGATAGTATGCGATCGATACATCGTACCAGCAGTTAGTGACGGTATATATTACTTAAGGCGTGATTGTCATATGCGAATTTTATAAGCTAATTCACTCTAATATCAGAGATGAGTTTCAGTCCTTCAAAAATATTGCCCAAAATATTTTATTTGAGTTTGAGGCATCCGGACAGAACCCGACGATGTGTTCTGCGATGAAAACAGTTCTGTATTCTAGCATTAAGTTGTAGGTACCGCTGATATAATAAACTAGAGATAAGGAATATTATCAATACATATCTTGAATTATTCAATCCTTTATCAAAGTGCCATTTTAAAATACATAATTTTGTAATAATTTTGTAAGAGTCCGACACGTATTAGTAATCGTAATAATAGTACAACAATTTTCTGGGCACCAATAAATAAAGACACCATTTTTTTTTAATGACAGTATTTACTTGCAATTTTTTTTTATTTAAAACATATTTTACTGAGCAAATTGTCTCAGGTGGTACGATTTGGTAAGTGATTAAATATTTTTTTTAGATTTTAAAATCAAGGCGTATTTTTATATATTGTTTAATAAATAAAAAAGTATATTATTTGAGACTAATTTATAGTTTATGGTTTCAGTTTCTTATGCTCTTCATAATGCCTTCACGAAAGAGTATAAGTTAATTTTATATAACAATGATCATTTTGTATAAAAAACACAACCCAAATATGCATTGGTGTCAGAATTTGTAAGGATTTTTTAAAAACCTGCCAAAGTACAAATCTTGCGACCCTGAGACAGTTTGATCTCCAACTTACCACTTTTGTGAGAAGTTTATTTCGACTTAAGCAAACTTCGTTGGCAACTTTTAAGTTACACATTTAAGCAGTAGTTTACATATTCAGCCAAGTAAACAGAGCACAACAACTTTTACTTACTTAACAACACACACACACACACACTCACCCGAAAGGACTTTCGTATTAAGTCCTTTGGGTGTGCGTTGTATGTTCAAAGTGTGAGCCAACAAACAATTTTCATAACAATTTAACAACATTTGCCTTTGTTGTTTATCAAATTTGTTACTAAGTTTTGCATTCTTTGTTTTCACTAAAATTTTTCTCTTTTTTCTATCGCATTCTTTTTTCCGCATTCTTACTCATACACTTGAGTATGTTTCACTCTGGGAATTGTTTCTGATTGATTATTGTTGGTTATGTCATTGTTGATCCTCTGCGCTTGATTTGTTGTTTGATGTTTGGGATTAAACGAGCTAAACGTATTGTCGGGTTAAAACTTGAGAAAAATTAATTAAATTAAATTTTGTATCTAATGAATATCTTTTTAGCTGAAGGACTAATAAAATGTAAAGATTTTAGGAGGAAAAATCAAGGAAATTGAAGACTGTTCGCTAAAAGCAAATACTTAAAAAAAAAATTAGACAAAATTGTTAAATCTTAAATAAACTAAGATAACCTTACAGTCAATTTAAAACTGCAGGATATAAATAAAATGTTTTATATTTATAAAATGCTTTATACTATTATATCCTATAAGATTTAATTTAAGAAGAAGTTGTCAACAATTTACTACGTTACTGTTCTCCAATTTCAAATTTAATTCGTCCTCATAATTAAATACGTTTAAAAACTATATTCCTTCAAAATTTATTCATTTAAAAAATTTTCAATCGTTTTAACCTAAAACATTATTTTCATCGAATTTTTTTGTAAATATATATTTAATTTATTTTATATACAAAATCTCAATACTATTTTTTCTTGTGAACAGTTTTAACCACTGCTTCTACATTCTATCGCACATCGACTTTCCACATTCGCCCAGATCTATCGGTGCGAAGGAGGCTTTTGAAGGTCTTTATCCTCTAGTTGATCCTCTTCTGTGGCCTAGTGCATCACAGTTAGTGAAGAGATGTTCCATAAACTCTTTCTCATACACCATCTCAACAGCAAAATCTGTAAATCTTTGTCTCGAATGTATCTATTTTGTCTCGATGCTTATTGCAGGCGGTGTGGCCTATTAATGCATTTGAATGTGACTTTAGGCTCCTCTTGTTTAAATTGAGAACAATGTTTGCTATTTAGACAATCAAATTCAAGAATTTCATAGCGTATCTTAATTACTCAATAATAATCTGCTTGC
>NC_051846.1:225497620-225499626 GCF_002237135.1 Teleopsis dalmanni | reverse complement strand
AGTGACGATTGCTCTACGGTGCGGATGTGTGCGGTGCACACCCTAACATAAATTGCAAATTGTCAAATTATATATATAAATTTATTAAATATCTTTACATCCAGAATTAATATTATAAATTACATTTTCATATATATATTTTTAAAGATTAAAGTTTTAGCAAAAACAATTAAATATAATTGTCTATGAAAACTCAATTAATTTGCTTCTCTTAGCTACCATGTTATAGTCGTTAGTTGTGCTCATAAGTTTGCAGCTCACATCGCGAAACATTTCTATCATATTTCGTCTTTCCCCTTTACGCAATTGCATTCATAAATTTCTGTCGATAGTTGTGCACAAAAGTAGTATGAACAAAATAATGTGCGTGTGCTCTAGCTTAAAATATGAGAAATAGAGATTGGGAATTGTATGAGAGTAATTTTCTGTTCTATTCGAATATCAACTGCATGTATAAGAATCCAACACGTTAACTTGCCGAAGCGGTTAGATATGCGGCTAAAGTTTGCAGCTCACATCACCATACATTTCTTTCAAATTTTGTCTCTCCCCTTTTAGCTGTTGCTCCACCGAATAATAGCCGCTTTGTGTGCAGAGTAGCTGGCCGCACATTTATACGCTGCAAGTGTATTCCATTTTGTTTGATCATTGCATAAACATGTATGGTTCTAAGTACAAACTCTTTTGTTTGAAAAAAATTGGTTTGATGTTATAAGAAGTATGTGAAAAGTTGTATTTATTTCATATTAATGTAATATTAAACTTATATATAAATTATTCATTTTTATGTTGTGTTTTATGTTATTTTGTTAATGATTTGTTAAATGTTATATTCTGAATAAATTCTTGCCTAATATAATATAGGTATTATTAATAAAACATCTTATGTATTTCAATTTATCATTTTTAATTTAACTGGTAAATGTAAAAACAACATTGTAGAAGGGCCGCACACCCTTCCACATAGGGCACGCGTCGCCACTGCCGCATGGTAATAATTTTTGGAGTGTATTTTGAATAGTTCTTAAACTGATTTGTTAGGAAAGTCAGAAAGGATTGTAAGCTATGAAATGCCATAGGTTCAAAACTGGCTATAAGGAAAAATAAAATTTTTAAGGATGAAGGATTTCAATTTAAACTTACTCTTGTTAGAGGAAAATGTCTGGTTTCTCCAATCTAGGATCCAGTTAAAAGGAGTAATGTGGTTTACGTAGATCGTTTCTACTTATAAATAACCTAAACAAACATAACACATTTAATCTTTTGAATGTAGTCGGAATATTTTTTGTTAAGGAATTTTTAATATGAAATGAAGATACGGGTTTTCGGTCAAGTATTCTGCTCCTGGGTCAATCACAAAGAATATAACTACAAGTCTAATTCTCTTTGAGGTGAATAGGGCTTTTTGTCACCTTAGTTAAGCCTCTCTTATTGAGATAGTAGACTGCGTTTATCTATTATCTTATATATATAATTCTTCTGTACGTGTGTTGACAGTGAACTCCTCCTAAACGGCTGAACCGATTTTGATGAAATTTTTTGTGTGTGTTCAAGTGGATTGAAGGAAGGTTTAGATTCACAATTTGGCCCACTGGATAATGTCTTTTTAATTAATTTTTTATATTTTGGTATCCATGTACATTTATATTAGAAATTAAAAATTTATTCATGCTTACTTTGATTTGTTAAAAAAGTTTAAAATCTCTAAAATGAATCGTAAAACTGCCGTTGCATAGCTTAAATGCATTTAAATTCCGCAGTATAATATAATTATAGGTGAGCCAATTTTTAATCTTAAGTTATGTGGTGGTATTCCTGGAAACTCCAGCGAATTCAAAAATTCAACAGGATAGTTGAACGATTCATTTTGGAGTTTAAACTTATTAAACAAATCAAAGTAAGCATGAATAACTTTTAAATGTCTAATATAAATGTATATGGATACCAAAAAACTGCATAATAATTAAAAAAACGTTATCCAGTGGACCAAATTGTGAATCTAAACC
>NC_051846.1:225492874-225497520 GCF_002237135.1 Teleopsis dalmanni | reverse complement strand
ATTTCTGCCTGAAAGTAATGGGTGTATATATATAATATATTTAAATTGTTTTTTATCAATTTGTATATAAACGAAAGTTGTCTGACTTAATTTATACTTCCTAGAATTTATTTACTAATAAGGCTTAAATTGTTAAACTCTAAGAAATAGGTTATTATCAAAAATTGCAGTCAATTTTCAAGTCTTCTAATTATATTGGGTAGAACCATAAAAATAATCATAAACAAAGCATGAGCTGTAACAAGTACATTATATATTTAGTAATTTCTAATTAGCTATAATTCTAGTTCTACTCGAATTAAAATTCTATATGCAGTTTCAACTATTCAGCTATAACTTCTTTATAATACTACCATTAAATAGTTTATTTGATATAATAGGACATATCTTCGACCTAGCTTAGAAATACAAATTTTTTTTTTAGAAATTCAACTTTTGCTTGCATTTCTTAAGACACTTTGTTTCGCACTTAAAATAGGTCTCAGTTTTGGCAATCACTTTTTGATTTCAATTATAGTTTTCCTCATCAAAAAATAATATTTAAGGAAGACACTTTATTTCTTTTTATTCATTGCTGTGAAAATTTCGAAATTGCAGTCACCAAAATCATTTTAATCACTAATCTAATTATCAGAACATCAAGGATGCTTCTCTATAAATATCAATCAACAGTGGTGCTATGTATCTGTCAAAGCTGCAAACTTATTGAGACTCCAATTTTCTTCTTATGGGTCCAAGTTATTTTAGGTAGTTCTTAACGTGAGAAACATCACGGTGTTCTTAACATATACTTCACGATAATATGCCCATTAACATTCCATTAGGAAGCATTACGCTGGTACCAGTTGAAGTTGTATATTTGAATATACCTTCTTTCTTGTTGATTAGCGAGGTTCATTTAACCACTTGCTGTTCTTTGAGTCACAACATGCGATTAAATAAATGCAACTCAACTTTGAGAAAAGGTATAAAGGCTAACAATTTTTCTGCAAAATTTAAGACATTAACCATAGGTACCACGATATTCCCTTACGATATCAAACCAGTGTCAAAGTTAACCCAATATTTATCGGAATATAAGATGTCAAAAAGGAACTGCCAACACCTCATATACTGTTTATGAAAATAGCTTAAGTCGTATGTCAGGAAGTAGATATTTTTGACCGAGAAACAAAAGAAATTATATGGAGGGGCGGGCACTATTTTTAATATTTATTGGTATTAGTTTTAGTTGAGGGGCAAAGCCTATCGAAACTTCAACTATTCTTTGGGTTAAAGCACCCTGTTGAAAAATGAACACTACATTGAATGAAAGCATAAATACTTATGATTTTCCAGTATATCTTTAGCTGTCCAATACAGATCATCACGGCAATTCCTTGTGAAGATAATCTAGTATCTATGCCAAACAAAATTGCAGGCACCTAAATTCTACGATACTAGATTCCACCTTTAGTGGTAGTGTCACAAATGAAAACCCTTCCTATCAGTTGTATCCTAAAGCAGTACATAGTGGGAACTCAATGATCGCTTTTTACTATGCGCTTGTCTTAACTCGGGTATATTCTAACATCTCTGCCGAAGGTGGACTTGTTAAGGTATGTGGTATGCCATAAGAGTCAGAACATGTGTTGCGGCTTAAAGTAACTCGACAATGTATAGTAGAGTACGCCACTCCCATGCTTATAAGGTATTAACCGCATTAAAAATATGTATTAATTATGAAAGTAGAAATGAATGGCCAATGTGATAATAACAACAATGTTAATTAAGAGTAAATTAACCTCAACAAGTAGTATAATTCGTATTCGAAATGTTTTGTGTGTATAATTCAACCAACATAATAATTAAGAGCAATAAAATGTTTTCCACATAAAAATGCGCATATAAATTACGATATTTTCATCAATTAGCGGAAAATATTCGATGGAAATCACCTGCCCTTCTACCAGTGATCCAAGCATTCTCAACTGAAACCACTCGAAAACGAGAAAAATGCGTAGTAAAATATTACTGGCTTTTCACTTTTATTTTTCTAGCAAAGATTTTAATTGGCTGCAGTTGGGGAAAAATTATATAAAAATGAATGCAAGAAAATAATAAAACAAAAAAAAAATGAAAAGAAAATGAAGAAAAACTGAAAATAATTAAATAACATGCATAAATTTATTAACAAATATTATTTAATTATCGGTTTGGGAGACGCGAAAAAAACGAAATAATACCAGAATATGTTAGGATTACATGGACTGTTTGGGTATACAAAGTAACCGAAGACATGCAAAGCGGCCCAAAGCTGCTGGCAACAATTGATGGTTTGTTAATTTCTTAAATTGGAGCAACAAATTATAATTTTTTTATGTTCAGTTGTGGCTGTAATTTAATATAATTAAAAATGCTAAACTTTTTTAATTATATGCCATCGTAATGAATAATGTTTTTAAATTTTATATAAATTGTAAGGGGTTGGGTCACTTGTTTAGTCATGAGTAGTCAAAGAATTATGCAGAAATAAAATATGATAAATATATTCCCTAAAACTGACTTATACTTATTATAAGATCTAAGTAATAAATTGCTTTTAATGTTAATTCAAGGGAATTAAGTCGAGTTTAAGTGGGTAAAAATGACGTGCGATAATGCTCCAGATTTGCATATCAAAAAACAGTAATTTCAAGGTAACAGTAGGGTTACGTATAATACTTTACATATTTTTATATTAATGATGAACTCCCGATCAGCAATTTAATTTATAATTAGACCAAGTATTTATGAAGAAAATCATTTTTTATTATTCATTTATTATTCTTTAAACAAAAATTTATGATTTTGTCATAGCGTTTTTCTTAGTATAATAATCAGGTATAGATCAATACCTTCTCTAAAGTTCCTCATTGCAGGCCTTTCGCGAAAGACCCCCTAAGAGAAAAATCAGCTATCAGGTTTTTAATATGATCAACTGAGTGTGTCCATGTTCATAAATTGTGCACAGAGCTTTAACGCAAGCAGCTGTTTAAAGCTGTAATAAAAAAAACGTGGGTTTTTAGTTTGTTAAGGGTCTCTCTGTTATCCGGGACCAGTATATAACTTATACTTACAAGTTCTGTCTTGAAAATACACGTTGATATTTCAAAATAATTATGAAAAAATAAGAGGAGAGTTTAATATATGTGCTTGGCATTTATCTGGATAGAAGGTACAACTGACGAAAATATATTGAAGCAAAGCTTTTACAACTTTAGTAAATATTAAAATAAAAAATTTTACTTCCAATCTCAATAGTTCTCAGCTAAAGAAAAATAGTTATTTAGAAAGTTATACTGCATATTTTATTAACTTGTGGAGTACATCTACGAGCTCAATAAGTCACATAAATATTGAAATTATAGAAAAATATCCATCAAAAACTTTATAATAAGTACTTACCGTTGTTCATTTCATTTTAGGATTGTTTCCATTTTTATTCAAGGAGTGATTTATCTAGTGATGGGCTTATGAGTTTAAGTTCGACACATAATCTCACAAGTCCCTGAAAGAGGTTTCGTTGCACACATTAGTTCAATGCACACAGACGATTATAGATAGCCAGAAACGGCTATATAGAAACTGGTCTCAATCTGAAAAGAATAAGATTCATGCTAGCATTCACCAATTTAAATGCAATCACATTCTCTGCCTGTTTACTCGCTTTCCCTCACAGCAGTAATATACATAATATACAATCTAGAGTCAACAATGACAAAGTTCATGCTATCATTTACTAGGTTAGATATAAAAACTTTGCCTGTTTGCTCCCCCTTCTCCTCAGTTCTAACAGACAATAGATAATGATATTAATATTACAAAGTACTCTACACGTTAACTCATGTGCAATAACTTTATTCAGCAGAACATTTGAAATTGAAGACTATGAAGGTTCTCGGTTTTGGATTTCTCAAATATAGAAACTAAATTAAACTCTGATATTTAACTATAAGTGTTTAAGAACATTTATTGACTCTAAGTTGAATGGAACCTTAAAGTGGAACCATAAATCATAAAAATGTAATATTATCTAAAATTGTCCTAATACCTCTTGACCAATTTTTAATTATTTAACGTTTGTAGTGATATTAAATATTCTATTTTGTATGAAATTAGAAGACAATATAAGTGTGAAGACGTATTGTGAGTTTATGTAGGTTAGGTTAAGTTATTGTGGACGTCAGTCTAAATAAACAACTCACAGAGATTCGTTATGATACCTCTACAAACGGGCCTATTTATGGAACCATTTCGAGACTCACTGCAACCCGTTGTGATAATACTACTAACGAGACCCCACCGATTTATTATTTCCAGAACCATTTCGAGGCATTAACAAAGCCCAGTATGTTTTTAGTTTAAGCGCTTTAGGTGTCTTCTATAAGACATTTACCAACACAATTTTCTAAAAAGTTAACTCTGCTACTATCTACGACTAGACAGCTGCAGCATAGGTGTCAAACTGTGTCTTCTTCTTTGTCATCTCCACAGTTACATAGAATTTCATAAGAGAATTCCCAGTCTAAATGCGTGTCTACCAAATAGCTAGTAACCAATTAAACAAGCAATGATCTCATATATGTCATATATTTTAATGGGCTTAAAGGATGCTTTGACTTTGT
>NC_051846.1:225485742-225492774 GCF_002237135.1 Teleopsis dalmanni | reverse complement strand
TTTATTTATAGTATAACGTATTTCATATGTTCACAAGTGACAACATTTATTTAGGTATGAATAACAACGATAAATAGTCGTGTTATCAGATCTTTTTTGCTTTTTGCACCACTTCAAATATTGTATTCAGAACTTATAATTTGATTTTTTTTTTGGTCGTCTTTTTTTTTTTGTGCTTGACTTTTTATGATTTAATGATGACATTATTTCTGCTAAAACGCCGAAATGTCACACAAAATGGTCCATCAGTTTCATTATAAATTGGCTAAAAGCTAAAATGTTCATAATTCAAGCGCACGTTGCATTTGAATTGATTAATGATGCCGCAAGGCAACAACATAATCGCTGATTCGCAATTCAATCAGGACCAAAATTCGCATCCTTAAATATACAAAATGATACGGAATTGTCGCATGCCATTGTATAGTATGTATTTTGTTGGCTTAACTTATGGCTCTTTTTGGCTGGCCATTAATCATGGCGAATATCCGGGAGGAGTGGCCAAACACATAAACATGAAATGCAAATTTCATACAATTATTATTGTAATTTATGTTTTTGAATTCAATTTCTTACGAGTGACACATAAAAAGTTCAATTATTCATTTTCGTACTTCAAAATCAAAAGAGCAATCATATATGTTATACAAAAATATTACTATTAAACCATGAATAGCGATATTGTTGTTTTGAAGTACTTTGCTTTTATGAGATAAAATTTTTATTTATTTTTTAAATAATAACTAGATAAATTAACTTAATTGCAGTCATAATATGTTTGCAGAGTCGACCAAAGGAAGTGGTTCTCCATTTATTCTTAAACAAAAAGGATGCACAAAAATGAAACAACAGATTAAATATTTTTATTGTAAAAAGAAATATTCATAATAATTATATTTGTTGACAATTGCTATATAGGTATATAAATTGATTACATATCTAGTATCAACTACTTTTTATTAGCAATTGTATTATATTAGTTATACATACCTTATTTGAAATCTGTTATTGTTACAACAATGGATGAATTTCTGGGCAAAAGAATATAGCTGTGTGCTATCGATTGAGACTAACTTAAATTTTTATTATTATTATTATAAGTTCACTTAAACGAACAAAGCCTTCAGATCTACTCCCGAATTAGTCGACTAATAATAATTTAGATTACTACTCTATTAGCACTAAGTCTTTGACAACTTAACAATTTTAAAACGTATTCTGTAATATAACAAAACTGCTTGATAGTTCTTTGTACTTGAACTAGTCCTAGTCAAATGAATATGTATTTATATTATTGTACATATTGTGTTTCAAATAATAAAAAAAGAAAAAAGTAAAATTATTATAAGTTCTTTGACAATTCTTATACAAGTACAGAGTTAATAAAATCATTACTAAATACAACGATATACACATTGACGCCCCTAGTTTGGAGCAGAGTCTGTAACACGTCTTTTCGGTATGATATTGTACAATTGTCAAGCAATTCAACGCATCCTCCTTATTATCAACTGGAAACATAGTAGTATACAAAACATAATACTTACAGTCCAACATTTTGGAATATTTATATAGTGATTCATTTCTAGCAATTTAGACAACCGTTTTTAACTGCACCAACTGGATGAAAAATTGATTGAGAGATTGGTACTTCCATTTCTAATATTAACAAATTTGACACCATTAATCTTAAAGTTGATTGATAACTTTGGTTTCAGTGTTAATTCTCGAAATTATTTGCAAAAGTTACTCCATTAGTAGCTAAGTTTTCTAGCTAACTAAGCTTTGTTTTTGGTTCATTATATTTATAAAAGTAGATATAATATCATTATAATATACAGTGATAAAATATAATGATCATAATATCATTATACCTCTCACTTGAGGATACCTTAGGTAATATTCTACGTGATGAACTACCTATTATACCTACCTAATTACATATTGTCCAGTAGATTGTATGCTCATTATTTATTGCACAGTAAGTGGGTATTGCCTAATAGATTTTCAATCTCTTCACTGGAATGTCCATTTAATATTGCTATATATCCTTCACAAGAGGCACTATAATGTATAAGGAGAAAGTGAAGTGTAACTAAAACTGCAATAAAACCATTATCTACTACTAGGGTACTGCCAGCCTAAATAGTTTTATTTTATATTAATGGCTTTATGTCAGGAATTTCAAGAATAACGAATGTACTTAGTATTAGTAATATCTTGTCTGGCATTAAAAATGATTCTACATGGAAGAAGAGCAAAAAGAAACAACTTAACACCGTCTTTGTAAATGCTTAGCTCTTGCAATATTGAGACATTTTTTTCTGTAAGTCTAGAAACTAATAATATTGATGGACGTAGAACGTAGATTTTTGAAATATAATTTTCCTCATTTCAACTGCGTTGATTGGTTTGAAAACAAAGCTTTTAATGATCGGGTTTGTTGTAACAAAACGGCGTTGATGCGCTACTTGACCAGAATAGGAAACTCTGCCGCCACGTTTAGCTGATCCTAGCTACGTTTATGTTTTGTGTATCAGTACAATACATATTAATAGTAAATATTCTAATGATTCAGTTTTTTCATCGCAGAATCTGTGCATAAGATTTTATGGAAAACCTATGCTGATTAGCTGTTTCTTGAGTATACAGTAACTATATAGTAGCCAGGTAAGTATTTTTCATCTCTTTTTAGATGAATCAATGCAGTAATCAATTCTTTGGCTAATTATTGCCTAAGAGCAATTTAGATTGTTTTAAATTTATGTGGCTTACACTTTTTTTGTCTTCGAGATCAGAAAATCTCCACAAATGGTAACATTATTATCGCTATCTAAGTGCTTTAGTTTCTGTGAACCGTTTAATACTATCTATTAGTGCCACGACGACTTCATCAGCTTGTTAATTTCTTTGAATTCCTGCATGACCAGAAAATAGCCACAATTTCTGATTTGTTGTCGCTATCTAAGTGCTTTAGTTACTGTGAACCGTTCTATACTATATATTAATGCCATCATAAGTTCATGGGCTTCTTAATATCCTTGGATCCTTGCACAACCATGAAGCGAATTCTGATTTTTTATCCCTGCCTAATTGAGTCGATTTCTGTACACAGTCGTATTACTATTACAATGACGATTTCACAGTCTTGTTCATATATCTGGAATTATGTGTGCCCAGGAAGATAGCAGAGGCTAACTTTGTCGACTATTAATTTATACAAACTTAATGTTCTAATAAAAATTGAACTGCTTGTTAATGAGGGAATGTCATATCTTTTGTAACTTCTGTATGGTTCAGACTGCGTATACATATCGATGGGTTAGTTTATTGTTTGGAATATTTACTTTGCTCGGTATATTTGGCTTTTGATTCAAAATTCTACTCTATAAAATTGTTTTGTATATCATTACTTGATGTTTTATATATGATAAGTTGTCTATTCTATTCATTTTGTCATAGTGTTTTATTGCGAATGTACCTGACTGAACCTCTTGATTACTCTTTGATTGGATTTATGTTAATGCTTGAACTCCTATATATAGCATTCTTACTAAATGACAGAAAATGCTATTTCCTATTAAATCTAATATTATTGATTTTTATTCATTGATATCGTTTCTAAATAATATTTAAAAAAATAAAAATTTGGCAGGACCCGAGTTCGATTCGTGGTACTAGCAGTCTGAAAAATAATTATTTACGAATAATTAAATACAAGAATTATTTCCAAGACCACTGATGATGGGTATTTGGCAATACTCGAAACAGCTGTGTGGTCAGCCAAAAATTCAATTAATTAAAATAATATAAAAAATAAAATGTTTGTTGTTGTATTTCACTACTGTTCGAAAAAACCTCTTTAAAAAAATAAAAAGTTATTGTAGAAATACTGTTTGAATATAAGAGATATTTCCTGCATTACTTATAAGGTAGGATGTGTGCATAGATTTCAATAGTAATAATAATAATAATTAATTTCTGCTTCTTTTTTATATTATAAATAATAAAAATAATAAATAATAAATAATAATAATAATAATTAATTTCAACTTCTTTTTTATATTATAAAATTATAAAACTTTTAATTCTGAATTAATTTCAACGTCAAAGTAATAAAAGTGTTTCTATTTCGTATTAGAAATTTATTAAAATTCAAATATTTTTTTAAAATATTAAATATTAAATGTTAAACAAATTTATATTTTAGTCTTTAATAAGTGTCAAATATAACAATATATGTTTGTTCTTATTTTCAAATCATGACCTTGCAGGTTCTTTGTTTTTTGCATTTTAACTGCATTGGATTTAATATTTATGTTTTAAAAATAACAATTTAATTTTAATGTAAATAAATTATTTTTTTATTTGACCGCATTAAATCTATTATAAAAGTTACTAAAATAAAATGTTTATTATAATTAATATAAGAGCGGATGTGAGTCATTTCCTTAGTTGGTATTTTCATAGTCTTAATTCAAATTATTCCGTGTCATTCAATTGTTTTGTGCTAAAGAATCTGACAAAAGTAATCTTTAGAAAATATGTGGTTTGCACTGTTAGGTGGCTTTACACCATATGTTTAGTACGCTCTATGGATTACACTGATAACAGCTATTGCAAAAATGACATTCATATGAGTTGGCTTATCTGGAACGTGACGTCTATTGCAGGCGTTCAAGTTTACTTTGCCCACAAGTTTGCTTATTTTAAGATTGTTTATCTTCAACTGTCTTTTTTTTTATTTTTTGTAGTGACGCGAGAGATTCTAACTAATAGAACTGATAAGCAGCAGTAAATCTTTTTTTTAGTCTCAGATACAAATACCAAAATACTGTTAACACATAGGTGAGCAAATAAGTGCAACTAGACGTATACGTAACATGAATGACAGGTAAGAAAATATGTGAGTTGAGAGTAGAAATATGAAAGAATATTTTTCGCCAAAAAAGTTGAACAAACATTTTCTTTATATGCTGGTTTTATGTTTTAGTTAGTAACATTTTATTATGAAAGTCGAGTATTTAACTTTTAATATGTGGATTATATGATTTTTAGTTATAAATTAAAATTAATTTACTATTTTTAGAAGTTTTTAAACATCAGATAACAAACATAGCATAATTAAGTTTAAGGCTGATCTTGTTTTTAAAACAAAAAAAATTATAGAAAAAGATTGACTATAAGTGTTAATATATCAAATGAAGTAAACTTATTTTGTATTAAGTAAAATTTTGCTTAATTTGGATTCCTTTTTAAAAGAAAAAATTTGTAAACCTCACGTGAATGACTATATAATAGTTTAAATATAAAACATTTAAAGATCTCATCTACAAAAATCATCTCTTCACATTTTGTATACAATTTTATTAGGATGACAGTTACCACATATTCGAGAATTTCGTGATAAACTGGCAGAGAGAAGTAATTTTTTTATTTCAAACGTTTTCCTATAAAGCTTCATTCTCAAATTTTGTGGTACTCTGCGCTTTCAGGGTTGAATAACTGACTGTCTTGGTCTGTCCTCACCTAAAGCAAAAAAAAAAATACTGGCAGAGAGAAGTAATTTTTTTATTTCAAACATTTTCCTATGAAGCTTCTTTCTCAAATTTCTGGTACTCTGCGCTTTTAGGGTTGGATAACTGACTGTCTTGGTCTGTCATCACCTTAAGCAAAAAAAAAAATATTATGGGTATATGTAAAATAGTATTACCTCAAAACAATAATTAATGTATATATTATAGCTGTTATAACTATATTTTATACTATTGACGTCCAATAAAAGCTTTAGTTTAAGAATCATATTGATGAAATAATAAAGAGACAGAAAAGACTGACTTTTTAAATGGTATGAACTTATAAACTCTACTCGTTTGAGAAGTGGCATTATAATATTAATCCCAAATGGAAAAGATATATATATTTTACTAACTAATACTAATACTAATTTAATCTCTTTAATACTACACTGATCTCTGCTTCAGATAAATGTTGGTTAGGATATTTCTATTACTAGCCTATATTGTTCAAATTAATTAACTACTTTAAAGTCGATTTTGTTTTTTAGAATTTTAACCTATGTTTCGTAGGTTGTCTTTTGTATATCTCTGTACGTATACTTATTTCGGCAAATTCGTTTTTGCCTTCATCAGGAGTATTCCTAATAAAATTAATTTTCTACTTTTTTTTTTAAAATATCACTACAGTTTTAATGTCGAAGTGAAATAAATTGAATTAGTTATGTTGCAAACCTGCTCCATTTAAGACAAATTGAAACTGTTATAATTTATTAGAAGATTACACTTTTTTTCAAGATTTGTACTTAATAATATTACAATCAAGCACAAATCTTAGTATCATGCTTTCGTTATTTTTCAAGGTAGAATATAAACTTGACAATTCTGCAAGACTCGATTCTATTTGCCATTTCTGGTTAAGCTTAATTGGTTTATTTTGAATAGTGTCTCTCTAGTTGTTAATTGCCTAGATGTATTCCATATCAATTGAGAAGGAACTTGATAATATTCTACCAATGTTTTATCTATTAAAAAAGCTCTTGTCCTTTCCTACAATGATCCTAACAGCCTGCAATGATATATCAATTGTTAAAGAGTTTTATCACTTCTAACTATTGATGATAGATAGATTGAATGTTTGATAAAGACTGGAATCAGTTGAGTTAAAATGGTAACTGCACAGATGGACGATGTTGTTCAAATTATATATTTGTAGTTATTTATAAAAAACCTTAGATTTAATATATAAATAAACAGAAGTAGGAATATTTTTTGTGTTAATGGATATAAATAATAGTAGTAATTAATAAAAATTGTTAGTGCTAGGTAGTATAAATTAACATTTGAACTTGTATCACAACAATTGAATTTATATTTATTTTAACTGTTGACATTTTCTTTTCATATATTTTTCCATTTAAATTCAATTTATTATTAATTTTATAAGGAATTAACATTATACAATATTAAAATAATTTATTCATTTATATAATGTGTCATTTTACATTTTAAAACA
>NC_051846.1:225478174-225485642 GCF_002237135.1 Teleopsis dalmanni | reverse complement strand
CGCATTGATGTCGCATAACTTACTGGTGACTATTTGTAGTGTTTGTCGTACTGCAAGTGCAATCCATGTGATGATCTAATACTTTACATAGGCTTTCAAGTCCGTATCTCATAACTTTTTTGAGTAAGTATATAAAAAGAAAATATTAATCATAATTTATTTTCTTGCCTTCAATAATTTCAATTCTCTATACATTTTTGGTGGATTGATTGAGATATAACTTTAAAATTCCTTAACAAATTTTCTTTTAATCCTTTAACAAAGCTTTTCCTGAAGCTCTTGCATAACGATGAGCTTATGCGATGCTGCATGATCATTTTCAGAATCATGATCTGCCAAAAATCTGACTATTTTCGGCGAATGTTCTCGCGCAAAACCCTTATCACCTTTAATAGAAGTCTTTCTTCACTGTTTGTCTGTCTAGAAATAACTCGGCTGCACCACAACACGATAATCGAAAAAAACTGTCAACATGAGTTTTCATTTACGATTCATTCTTGAATTCGTGATGAACGCTTCCTAAAGAGATATATAATACTCATGAGCCTAGATATTTAAATACTTCAAGTTTGTGGTTACCAATAATTAAAATACGGTCAAATCTGCTTATGGTTTGACCGGTAATACTAATGGTCTTTACCCGAGAGAGATGTTTTCGTTTTGACTTTATTGTTGCGTAGTTCGATATGTTGAGAATTATGTTATATTAACCCTTAAAATTAATTTTTAATGGACTATTCTACCACTATGACTTTTAAATTAGTTTAATTCCAATATATAAGCCATTACTTTAAATTATTGAGTTTCAAATAATAACATTTTGTAAACTTAAAAAAATGTTAGCTCCTAAGAGAACCAGTTTTCTTGTTTTCTATTGTGTAAAAAGAGGAAAATATATAAAACAATTATAACACAATTACTTTTGTCTTTCTCTTTGTTCTAAAGTATTTCTTCTAAACCACAAAACATGTGCAAGCCTCTTGAAATTTCAAATCTTATATTGTTAAGAAGCAACTCCTACTGTTTTGAAGTCTTCCAAATTATTGTTGCATTTTTAATGTAGTTACCTTCTTGACATTTCACAAACACTAATGTTATCAATCTTCATCCAGCTGACCCGTGCCAAATGTATAAAAATATATTCCAAAGTCCTTTTATCCTTCTGCTACCACACAAAAATAACTGCAGATGGTCGGATTCTTAAAATAAAAATATGACGGCACATATTGCAGCAGTCGATGTGGGGTCACTTAGAGGATTACTTGAAATTCAATAGGCTTAAAATGTGTGCAGAGGGAAGTGTGTTAATTAGTTTAAATAAACATGTGTATGTATAATGCATATATACATTTATGTATATACTTTTAACATATATAAAAATAAATAAAAAATTGTAAGCGTAGCAATGAAAAATATAGCATTGCAATCGTTGTAGTTGTAGTTGCAAAATTTGAGTTTTTCATGCTATAAAAATGCTATTCAATATCGAAATACGATATGGTCCAGTTTAAAGATAACAGAACAAAAAAAAGATAAATAATTTTTATATTTTGCTTAGCAAATGAGGTCAGTTGACCAATGGGGCGGGTATACGAGTATTTTCACACTGTCTGTTGTTCTACTACATATACGAGTATATGGCGATTATCTGGAATACAGAGAACCAAATAGAAACACAACAGAAAAATACAAAAGATATAAAGTAGCAAATTTAAAATAAAATAACGTAAATAATATTAAAATAAAATAATTGGAAAATGTTGAGCATATTTAAAACACATGGTCCATAGTACGCCTAGAAATTGATTTGCAATTTTGAGGGTGTGTAATGAACACTGAAATGCAATTTCAGATAAAATAATTTAAAGAACAATAACAATTATGATAATTGCTGAACTTTAACATTTCTGCATTTGTCATGCAATTGTGCAGCTGGTCTAATGGATTTAATAATCCTTCTGACTGCTTTTTATTCTATTCTATTTTTATTTTTCTCCACTAAATATGACGTATAATGGTTAATAAAACTATTTGCTATTCATAAAATTTTCACACCTTTCTTGAAGCTTTTTGTGACTTTATTATCATTTATGTGCTCATCACGTTGCTTACTTTGCAAATATTTTTGTCGCATGCGATAAGATAATTCATAGAATTTTTTATAAAAATGCTTACATTCTTACATTTTCTCACTTCAGTAACCAAGGTTTTTAAGTTGTTTTGTTTTTGTTATTGTTTTTTATCTGCTACTGCTACCTTCTGACGAGTTTCAGATTTATGCTGAAAAGTATCTACACATAAATTTGTGCAAATTCAGTCTAGTCACTCTTATTCTTATTTAAAAAAAATGTATATATATTACCTTTTCTGCTGTCGTAGAAATTTCAGGCTTTTTAAAGAATTTTGAAGTTAACAAAAAAGTAAAAAAATTTTAAATGCTAATAAAACGAAAAAAAAATTCTTGAATTTAATTAAGATATACATATATATTTTAATGAGAAAAAATGCGCTAATATAACAATATTTAAAGTAAATGATAACAAGTATTATATATCAGGAAGTACAACAGTTATACAAAATTAAACAGTGGGTATAATTTTATATTTATGTTTAGATACATTTTTAAGATTTTTGTTAATTTTGCACTCTGCCGTATACTCTTAAAAATACTGACAATAAATAAATAATAATAAAAATATATTAATATTTTTTCAATAAAAATATTGACTTGTTCGAAATACAAATCCAAGAACTTAGTCTAATCACAAAAGATTTCCAATTATTTCTACTATACGCTATAGCTCTTAGTTTACTGAAAGATTTGCCCGATTTGCCCGATTCTCTATGTAGTCTTTGATCAACCGCGATTTCTTCTTCCTTGCGGATTTCATTCTAGAGCGGCATATGCGATTTCACTAAAGGGTTTGTATAGAGTGTGACCCAACCACCTATTTCTTCTTTTTACGATTTATTTATCAATTGTTCTGTTATAGTCTACAACTGTACAGTCTGCCAATACATTTAATGTGATAAAAAAATAATTCTTATATAAGGAATTTTCACAATATTAAATACATTTCCATTAGAAATATATTTATTGTAATATAAGACAAAAATTTTATTTATAATTCAATAATTAAATAATTTGGAAACTTCCATATTTTTATATTAGACAATTATTTCACTTTTACGCTATGTTTCACTGGAATCTAAAACCCTTTTTTCTTATACCTATGCATTCATAACTTGGGTTTAGAGTAGTATGTTGTTGAAAAATTGACAGTTTTATTTAAATAATTTGATAGATGCAGTTTATTGTAAAATAGACGTTTCTATATAAAAGTAAATGAATAAAAAGTTTAAATAGTAATGAATTATATATTTTTACAAAGTTCTCTTCGAATTACTCGTGGATGTGTTCTGTTCTCAGTCCAACCCGACACAAAAATATTTTAAAGGCGTTAATAATTGTTTCCATACAATTAAAAGACATTTAGTTGTTATTCAATATTATTATTAGTAAAATTACAAATTAGTTAAACTAAATGGAAATAAATTTGGTCAACATCAAACAGGCGTATGTTTCTTGTACCTATAATATAGGGAAAGTCGAAGACTTAGAGCATTGTTTGGGTAAGTGTTCTATTTTAAGAGAGCACAGAAGACCAAATTTTAGAACGGCAGCTCTTTCCAACAAAAATATCTTAAATATTCTTAATGATACGAATGAAAATCAATGGATTCATATGATCGGTTTTCTCAAGAATTCACTAGCGAAGAGGAAAAAAATCATTGCTGGTTTAATACTTTTATATTTTTATGTGTAAATATTTAGCGGCTTTGTTAGCTTAGTCAAGACGTATGAATATATGGTTTGATTCGATTACCGCTGGTTTCATAGGAAACGTAAATGAGAACGTCCTCATCTTCATTGGAAGAACCAGATGACCAATGATATGAAGCAATTGATATCACCAATTAGTTACGGCAAGTCACCGATCGGGTTGACTGCAGGAGGGTACTAGACGCAGACAAAGACTACTCACGTCTGTCAAACTAAGAAGAAGAAAATGTATTTTATATTAAGTATTTATATAAATAGTAGGAAAGAAGAGAGTTAACAAAGAAATAGTGTCAAAGTGTGTTTTTGATAAATTTTAAATATTTTATTTGTGTTTGAACCTATTTTCAATAAGTGCTGTTGAATATTTTGTATTTAATTTTTCAATACATTTATTCCAATAATCCTTCAATAATTTTATACGATAGCTGTAATGATTTTAGGGAAGGCTTCTTCATTTAATAGTACTTTATTAGAAAACTAATCTAATGTAAATATAACATACACATAGATAAATACATATAGACTTACTGATTAAAAAATTATAATTACAACTATAATGTATATATACATATATGTCTATATACACATATAGCTATATATAAAGCTGTATATTATATATGTTTCAAAAATTACTTATTGATTAAAAAATTATTATTATTATATTATATATGTATATATACATATATTATATATGTTTCATAAATACAACAGAAACTGATCATGCTCGTAGCTTATATAGGTTAAAACCTGTGTACCTGGTACTTAACTGAATTTAGTTATACTTATTAACTACATTCGTTGCGCATCAATAACAATTATATAGTTTATTAATTATATAGTAACATAAATTTTATGCACTTTAAGCAGTACAAAAACTTTCTGGTATTCTGGTATTCATAACAAAGGCTTTAAAATCGTCCAATTCGTATGCGGTTTTATGAAACCGCAGATAAAAATCTTAATCTTTTGGGTTGTTCACATAAATCTTTGATTTCCTACACTGGTTTTGTGAATCAACAAAAACAAAAATAATGAAGTAAAAATGAGATTAAAAAAAATTCATAAAAAAATGCATATATTTTTTCGAAATGAACAAAAAATGTGATCCTTCGCATATTATTTCTTGCTTATTATAATTCTTCATGTGGAAAGAAATATGAATAACAGAACGCCCAAATTTGTTGTTTGTCCGCATACAGGGTAACTCTAGTGGGGGTACCGGCATTAAATCAGAAATTGATTTTTTATTTTAATTTGTGCATTACAAATATATGTATATTCATATGTATATATCATAATGTATTCCTGTATAATTTATATATATTTGTAATATTATTTGTATACTCATGCCTGGAAATTTGTTTGCCTTTTGAGAATGTTTACTCAACAAATGATATGATCACATTTCATAAAAAGGAACACAAGCAGACATTGTTCCACTGCTTGGATGGATACTATGTGCTGGCAAAAGGTGGGAAAAGTAGGTGCGACATTTCCTTTGCGCAACCAAACAAAGACACTCTTTCTGCTTACGATTAAATCTGTATCTTGTGGAAATTTAGGTAAAACACGGACTTGAATGCAAATAAAGCAAAATTATAATAAATGAATGAAATATGACGAGGATCAGGAAAACGTGTTCTGTATACAAATGGCATTATTAAAGGTTTAACATATATATTAAGTAAAATATGAATAAAATATCAAAATAAATATATATAGGAAAAAATAAATGTGCAATACTTTTTTGTTGTTAAAAAACAAAAAAAAAAATGAATCAAAAAATATCTTAAAGGAACTTATGGATGATTAGACCTTTTAATATATTCTAATTTATATAGTGCATATCTAAAGCAGTGGATTTCAAGATAGAGTACTTCTAGTAAAAACGTTGTTGGAAACTCCTTCGTAATAAACTTACTTATTGGCAACTAGAGAAAATAGTTTGTATCTTTTAACAACATTTGTAAGAAATTAATAAACAAAATTATTTTTGTTATATATTAAAAATATAAATAATAAATTAACTACACTTGAAAAAAGAGCATTATTCATACATATAAGAATCGATATTAGTTCTTACATTTTACTTATAATTTTATAAACCATACATCACTTTTTACAAATTAAGCGTTCTCTAGACCATAGGGCCATAGCGATTTTGGTGGAAGATTAAACTATGTGAATACGTTGAGTTTAACCATCTCAAAAATACATGATGATCTGAGTACTGTTTTAATGATAAAAGTTTACTTCAGTGCTGCTTCTTGGACCTTAAGTATTTCATTGTTTTAACTATTCCCTTGCCTGGTGCCTATTTGTGGCTTAGGGTTTTATCAACAGTTTTGAAATTATGCCTGGGAATGATCTTATGCGTTTTTAAAATCTTTTATATAATTTCCCGTCATATACGATCGATCTTATAATCATAGTTTTCTTTTTTTAATAATCTGAGATGGTTTCAGTATTTATTACTATACCTATTCGATAAAACACGGCTTACAGCGTTTTATTCTGAAAAAAATAATGATAATAATGAATTTATTTGCTCCTAGGAACGGACATAGAATCTTTATTATCAATTGAAAAATCTAGAAATAGTGGACTTTCACGAATACTCTGCATTTAATAACTTTCGTTCGTGTGCTTTCCTCTGAATCATAATTAGTGTACTATGGCGCTGAGAAGATTGATGTCTGCACCACAAACCCTTGTAATAGTGTGTTAGATCTAGATCTAATTATTGTTTTTTATTTTTTCAGTAGTTTTAGTTCGCGTTCAAAAAGTCCGTTAAAAGTGCGTTCGATCCATTTTTAAACGATCGATGTTGACTATTTTTATGGATCGTTGAATGAATCAAATCCATATTGGCATTAGTTTATGTTATAAAAGTTTGTCTCATATTATTATTATGTTAAAGCTATTTGAGTCAGTGCACTTGAGCACTCTCTATTGACTCGATCACTTCATCAGACTAAGCAATAATTGACCTCAGATCTATATACATAGTATTTGTATTAACTTTGTATTGCTAATTAAAGAACGTGTATTCCAGAATAGTCTAATTTTTTATACACACGTATTCCTTTTAATGTTATCATAAAAAGTTCATTTTTCTACAGTCTTGATATCAGATCAATAGCTTTAGTCACATCACAAATATTGCTGTTAGTTCAAAAAAACGTATGCGTCATTATAATATCACCGTGATATTTGCAGATTAGATTTTTGGAAGGTATATGATTTAAATAAAATAACTATAAGATAAAGTAACTATGATATTATGTTTATACGTAAAAATATATGACATAAATAAGTGTTTCGGTTAAATTTTTCTGACTCATTTGTGTCAATTTGAACGTCAATAATTAAGAATATCGTCATCATGGTAAAATGAGCAGTATTTGTCATATGAGCAAGTGCCATACTTGTTTGATTTTACGATGAAACAAATGAATTATCGAATATTAAAGAGTTAACACGGAGACAGACAGTAAAAATATACAAAGAAATTAAAATAATTCTGGGAAATACAATAAACGAGTTCAGATTCAAATAAGAAATAAGAAAATTACTAATAAAGACATGTTCCATTATGTAAATAAGACAATGTGATGACGATTT
>NC_051846.1:225474161-225478074 GCF_002237135.1 Teleopsis dalmanni | reverse complement strand
AATATCTTCAATATCATAAAATACAAATAAAATTCATAAGATAACATTTAAATATTTTCCAAACATGGAATATTTTTCGTGATAAGTTGGAAGCAAGTTTATTATTTTATTACTAAACATATTAAGCTAAAAAATCAATTGAAAGACTACCTGGCTGCAAGCATAATTTCCCTTAGCCGGGAAAAAACTAGTACTCGTTTCTTGACATTGTTGCGTTTTCGCAACACCTGACTTTGAGAGATTGTATAAATTACATATATCACCAAATAGTTTACAATTTATATAGATTCGCTAGAATACACTATTGTAATTAAGATTTAGGTAAAAATTAAAACAAATTTACTTCCTATTTCTCACACGAAGTAAATTTTTCTAAATACAGGTTTTTTAAATAAAAAATATCCCTTATTGGTAAAGAAGAAAGTACTACGATGGAGACTAAATTAAAAAATTGATTGGAATTAGTTTAAAGAATTATACAAATCAGATTCTGATATAAATACAAATTCTTTAGGTTTGAACAAGTAGACAAATCGTTATATGAAAAATTACAAAAAACGGGCTTGAGTATAACCTCATATGAAAATATGTCTTTTTCTTCGTTGTAGTCAGCTCTCTTTTATGAATTTTATTTAAGTTTTAAGAACTCTGATTTCTTTATCTTTTTTATACTCAACTCAGTTTAATATATATCATATTGGTTTTAGATCAAAATTGTTAAAGTATATCAAAATGTTTGCTAAATTTTACAGCACACCTTAGCAGACAAAATTATTGAAATTTAAGTCGCTGCAGCTCCTATAGTCCTGGTATATTGTCAATGTTTTTGTCATCCTCTTTTGCTCATAAACTCAAACTATTCAGTAATTGAATAGTGTTTTATAAAGCTTCGTTTACTTAAATATAACTTCTGGATGTGATCAATACCAGTTCTCAGGCACATCGACTTGACAATGGTTTAAGTCAGCTATTTTGAGAGATTTTTTTATTAAGCAATAAGTCGTTATAGCTAGATGATGCCTTCACTTTTAGTAATGGTTTTCACGTATATATATAGCTGACTTTAAAGTCAGATATATATTTTGATCTAAGAAACTAAGCTATATTGAAATAACTTTAAGGTTAGATATCTCAAAAACTAAACTATATTGTCAAAATTTTAAGATGAAATACTCAAAAATTAAGCTATATTGATCTTAAGATTATATATCTCAAAAACGAAGCTATTTTGATATAACTTCAACGTTATATATCTCAAAAACTGAATTATATTGTCAGAATTTTAAGATGGAATACCTAAAAACTAAGCTATATTGATCTTAAGATTATATATCTCAAAAAAACTAAGCTATATTAACATAACTTTAAGGTTAAATATCTCAAAAAGTAAGTTAAATTGTCGTAGCTTTAAGGTTACATATCAATCTAATATATTGCGTTATGGATTGTTCAAAATATTTGTCTTTACTTTTATGCATTCTGAAATAGCCGTCCCCGGAAAATCGGAATCGTTTCGACCTTTGTAAATTTACTTCACTGACAATTTAGCAATATTATTAATTATAATTTTATGGACGGAACTGGAATTTTTGCTCCATTGACCACTTTTATTATTTCATCCAAAACCAAGTTTTATATAATTTTAAAAAACCAACCGATTTAACTAATTTGCAACAATTAACGTCATAGAGATTACCGTTATATTAACAGAAGAAACATGTTAAAAACAAAAATAATTTTTTTTTTTTGATATTTTTGGGTTAATTTTTTTTCCTTTCTTTTAACAATATATATATTTTAATATATAAACATATGTATATGTATGTATGTATATATAGTAATGATACGTAATGATACGAGAGATTTGTTGCACAGAAAGCAGTTACTGGTTGCTGTACTCTTACTTTTATGATTCACTGTACGAGAAAAAAAAAGAGGATGCAGAATTAAGGAATCGTTAAAATGACTGACAGCAATACCTATACATACGTACGTGTTTATATACATGTGTGTATCAAATTTTGTTTATCTTTACTTCACACCTAACCTAACCTAAGTTCAAGTGATTAATGACTTTCACTTTAGAAAACAAATAAACTCTTTTGTGATGCCCGTTTAAACAAACATTACATAACATTAAGCTTACCACATAAAAATTAAAACAAAAAGCATAAAAAATAAATCAAATATATAAGCAATTTTATAAATTATATTAAATTAGATTTTGAAAAGTAATTCAATATGTTTGAGCTTGCCATACGCTTATTGTTCTAATTAGAATTTCCTTTTCAACAAATAAAAACTGTAAAAAATTGTACAATAAAACCGGTTCAAGCTTTAAACATGAAAGGCAGTTTCTTTTGTATTCTTACACACACACACACACCACACATATGCCGTCCTTCGCACAATAGCTTAAGAGGGGCACGTCATGAAACATATTAATTACTGCACTTTTTTTCTTGTTTTTGCGATTTAATTGTTCAGCTTTTTGCAAAAATTGATTTTTTTCATACACTGCATACACTGCAACCAAAAACTAAAGTTTCTTTTACCTCTTGTAATTCTTTTTCGATTTCACCGGCTCTTATAACCAATGGACCACGCACGGCATATTCCATTGTTATAAAGTTGGGATTTATATTATCAAGTGCGAGACATTTAGACGACGACATACTGGCCGATGTACTTAGGGCGCAATGCTTATTTAAACTAGTTAAAAATGGCGAAAGCAAACTCCGACAACCACTCGATTCAAACGCTGCTGCTGGACTGAACATACGTTGCTTTGCCTGCGTATGAGAATGCAGCAGCGATTTCCAGCGTCGCCGTACAACAAAACTTGACGTTGATTTACATTTCAATTGCTGTCTGGATGTTGTGGCAGCGAAGTCGCTGGCACATATTGTGGAATTGAGTAAAAGGCGGCTCATTATTGTTATTGTTTACTTCCAATGTGTATAACAGCTGGAAATTGTTATTGTTGTAAGCTGAAAGTAAACAAAAGAAAAATAATGATAAACATCACTAATGTTTACATTCGAAAATCATAAAATCGCAATATAGTAATTAACTTAATTATATATTTTCATGTTTAAATAATATAATAATAATTTTAAATTAAATGAAACATTTAAAATGTGCGTTACTATATGCAATATAATTAAGTTATTAAAATTAACGATAATAACTACAAATTATATTAAACTAATAAATTATAAAATTATCATAAATTAATGATTAAACAAAATTAGTAAATAATTTTTTCATAAATTTATGTAAAATCTTTAAAATCTTCTTTATTTATTATGCATTTTTGGCATTTACACGTATAGCGGCGCATATTCATGTTTTTGTTTTCGTTTATTCTTTGTTGTGTTTCTGATAGAAAATAAAAACGTCAAAGAAATGGAAAATTATTCCAATTGGAAGTTTTTGTCGAATCTTATCAGTTTGTTATTGGAATTCTTATCACTTCTACGTCAGAGATAGTTTTTATTTACTTATTGACAAGTACAGTAAGGAGAAAAATTTTGCCTACATGACGCAGAGAATATTCTCAAAATGTTTGGAGAGAATTCACCCTACTTTACGCATGCATATTCGTTGGATGGTAGTTTCAATGTTAACGGCAGCACAGCAGTACAGACTTTTCTACAATATTTTGCCACTACGGCCGTGTACGAGTTCGAGTAAATTGATGGTAAATTGAGGAAAACAGTAAATTATGTCGGTATGGCAGCGAATGTTGATATTTACCAGAATTTCGAGTAGGGTAAATTAGATAAAAATTAGGTGTTATTATTGTGAAAATTTTGTAAGATGTTTAATAAATGAATAAATAAAATTGAAAACTTTTGACCGAAAATAATAAATAAGTGCAATAAATAAACAAAAAAATAAATATTTACAT
>NC_051846.1:225465099-225474061 GCF_002237135.1 Teleopsis dalmanni | reverse complement strand
AACAGCTGTATGGTCAGCTAAAAATATACATATTTATATACATATTTATATACATATTTATATACATATTTATTATACTAAAGAAAAGGTAAGAGTTCAATCCAATCAACAAAAAATTGTAGCCTTTGTTTTACCAGAAAAATATTTTTGTTTTTGAAATTGTGAAATCTACATATAGAACTAGAAAATATTGCCTTAGTTGAGATACTCGTATAAATAAAAATATTTAAAGTTAAGTATTTTTGTGTTGTGATGTCTCCATTTGAAATAAAATTGCTGACATTGACTTTTTTTTTTTGCGATTCATTAGTATTTTATTTTTGTACTGTTTTATTTTTTATTGCTTTTCCCTTTGTCGTTATATTATTTCATTTACGCGATTTGTTGCAATACAAAAATGGATTTCGCTCTGGGTGGTACTAATATAATTGTTTGGTGACGATATTATGCCTCCACGGGGACTCTAATGTGCTACGTGCTACGGATTTCAATAACAAATTACGTACTTAAATTTTGCTTCTTAGAAATGTATTGGAAATTAATCGCTGACAAAGTAGGCGTCTAAGGAAAATATTTTACTTTTTTCCTCTATAATGTTATTCTTATATCAAAGAGTGTTTTTGATTTCTTTAAGCGCAAATTTATGTTTTATGTATATATTTTTATTATTCCGAAGAAATCAAGATTATAAGTAAAAAATCGTACAACTTCATATTGTATAGTCGTATATTCCTACATACACTGAACTTATGCGAAGTCAGAAAGAAAATAAAAATCTTCAAAAAATTTACCCTAAGAACTTTCTCTTTCAATACAATAACAGTAACAATAACAATAAATTCAACAATAAAGAAATCAAAAGTATCAAATAAAAAAAATGTTTTTTTTTTCTTAGAATTATAAAAAATAAAATAAAAATGGAATCATCTCAATTTTCAAACCTTTTTCCAATTGACTGATGGCAAAACAGAAAATTTTATATTTATCTACAATTTTCGCTTGAATTTGACTTCTTGCCTATGCCTTTCCACTTATTTGATACTCTTATCTGTGTAAATTTGTTCTTAAGTATCAATATATATTCGTATTTTCGATATTGATAAATACGTCAAATGTACCGTAAAATTTCACTGAGGTATTCTTAAAGATAATTCGACAAATACTTAGCTTAAAAAGAAAATTTATACTTTATTTGAATTTATTCAATAAATATCTAGTATTTATTGAAACTACGAGTACTTAAAGACTAAGAAATCTTTTGCTTGTAATCCTTAACCGAACTCTTTCTTAATAGTGACACAGCAGATCGCAATAATTGTATTGGCATATTTAATGCAAGTTTTCATAGTTAATCAATGCAATCATAATTGTTCGAGAATGTTTCGAAACTAATTATTAAAGTTTCTAATAGAATTTCATCAGATTTTTCATCTGTTTCTTATTTGTATAATTGATTTCATCAAATAACTAATTATTATCGAGTAAAGTTATTTCTTCGTTTACTTCAATTACAAACAACTAAAAAATATCTCACAAGTTACAAGTGTTTTCATATTAAGGAATTTATAACTTGTGACATCGATGTTCAACATAGTTAAGGTGACCTACTGGGATGATAAAGCAATATAACAAAACAAACTCCCCAGAGTCGCCAAATCTTCAGTGCAGAATATGCACTACTTTAAGATGCAAGCTATGTGATAGCAGGAATTTATAATAATGACTTAAGATCTTTAAGTTATACTAAATAATTTTTAAGAGCAAAAACCGAAACAAAGAGATGATTGAAGCAATTTTTTTCATGTACTTTTATGCATCCACAAATTTTCCATAACCATATCAAGGAAGTAGTTCTTTAAATAAAAGAAGAATTTTCTTTAAAGGACTACATCGTTTTTAGTTGAAAATGAGTGTCTAGTTGCCAAAATTTCTAAGGGCAAACTCAAATCTGACGGTTTCCAAGTAATGAATGACTACAGTTGCGAATTTACCTAATAATTTTTTGGAATAACGTACACAATTCCTTGGAAAGAGCAATGTGGGTTCAAATTGTACATTATCAACAATATTAAAAGTTAAACACAGTTCTGAAATGAAATGAAACAAATGAAACTAGTGATCAAACATTGAAACGTTGAGCACAATTCTAAGAAAACACCACGTCTAACTAAAAATAATTAATCATCACAAAGATGAAATATAAGATGAGTTTAAAAAAAAATAATGAATCTAAGAGTATTAAATTATCAAGAAAATGAAATACACATTGAACAGACTTCTGAGAAAATGGCAAATGTAGCTAGAGTTAGTACATTATCACAGAAATTATATGTTGAATATAATTCAAACTAAAGAACAGAGGCAAGTAAAGCTCTAAGAAACTGTATTTTTTACAGTTTACACTGCCATCGAAGAGATAAAATATTAATATCAAAAAGAGAGAATTACCCAGAAAATTTGAATAAGTTTTATTTGAGCCATAAATGTAAACGAAGATATTAAACGTAAACGTAAATAGTTGCATATATATATACTTTAAACAAATATTACGAATATTAACTATATATTATGGGAAAGTCTTATATATAGATAGATGTATAGATGTCAGTGACTTCTGTATCCATGAAAATTTTTAAAATACTCATTTATACCTTAAAGCTTTAAGTGCACAATTTAAAGACACATAAGAATTCAGCCTTTAATTAAATGAATTTACCTCATACATTTGTGTCATTAACGGTTTGAAACATTTGACTTCCAATCCAACAGTTTAACTTTAACTGGTTATCATGCTATAACTATAGGTGGACGGAGCGAAAATTAATGCTCTATTAGTAGTATACTTGTTAATATCAGTGTCAAAAGAGGTTAAACTCAGAAATCAACTTGAATTCTGCTCCTAGACATTAAATCAACGTTCTATTGATTTCATACAACTTTAAACATATACTTTAACATACATACAACATATATATAATATATTTTATGACATATATGTAGTCTATATATAGAAGACTGAAAACTAACTACCAAAATGATAAATGTATTGGGAATATTGCGGTAAATACACTTAAATAACTAAGGTACTAGTAATTAGATTATCATTTCATCTACATTCATCTATAATTTAAACTACAAATGGGTCAATATATTAGCATTGCATTTTAAAACTAACTAAAGTATGTGTGACTGTCAAACTTGTTATGATCCTATATAAGCTTACTGATATATACACCTTAAGTAATCGACTTTGGACATAAGTTGTGCAGCTACTCCATGTTAAATGTAGATTAAGTATTGTTTCTGATATTAAATTTGAAATAATTCTTTAATATGCAAAATTTTATTTAATATGCATGACCCATTCTCATTATCTACCATTTTTACGCATTTAATTTAGCTCTTTGAATCAAAAAATTTGCATCTGTATTTATTTATTTTTATTTTACAGGAATCCTTTTGTAATTAAAAAATTATATTATTCCAAAAATGGAATGTCTATATGTGTAATTTTACGAAAAATATTAATTAAAATATTAAAATAATAAAATTACAAATTATCAATGTTGACTTAAATATACAATTTATTTCAAAAAAAGAGTCGGAATTGGTATATGGTATATGTAAGTGCAACATGGCGTATGATTGACGTAATTATTTAATAAAAAAATATTTATAAGATTAAAGTATATTAAATAATATGTGCATCTGATATAGATTTTATGTCATGTGAAATACAATTATTTTTATACACTCTATATTGCTGATTTAAATAATTATTTATTATTATTTTGGATGGACTGTGTATGCACTACGACCTGAAAGATCTTTTGTGCAGCCTTTCGCCCAACTATTCCAGTTCTAAACTTTTGAAGAATTTTGCCACAACTGTGGGCCGTATTTCAGCTAGGTATTCGGGACTTAAGACTCCACTGCCTAGATAGTTAAGTCTGCGTCTTGCCATGGCTGGACAAACACATAGAACGTATTCTACTGCTTCCTCTTGTTCTTAACAGATTCAGCAAGAATTGTTTCCTGTTTTATTAATTAATTTATTAATTATATTTCATTGTATTATTTTGAAAATTTTACTTTATATATGTAACAACACTAAACATTATGTGCTTCTAATGAATGAACACTTTTTACTTTCTTTGTGACTCATTTTATTTTCATTTAAATCTTAGCTTATCTAATTTCTAATTAAATAAATTTATCTCAATTAAGAGTCGTCCTTTACACATTTCGAGCAAATCAACAAAGTCAAAAGAATACAAATGAAATAAGGAACAACTAAAAATGTAAATAAAATTTTCCAATGACAGAAGCAACGCTTTGACAAATCTAATTTAAATACTTAAATAGATTTGTAAGGACTCAACTTCAACTGTGTGTAATCTCAATACGAAACACATACACCGAAACAAAAACATCATCATCAAAACAATGCCTTCTCGAGTATTTAAACTGTTGATTAAACCAGAAAAAAGGCAATCTATGGGTGAGCTACATCAAACTAGCTTTAGTTATGGTAAGGTGAAGTGAAGTGTACACTTAAATGTTATTTAAATATGCATAAATAATGTAATTTAAATTTGAAAGTCGAAAACAACCAATGTAACCACAGCAACAGGATCAATGGGAGCAGGAGCTATAACAGTAGCAGTGTACACTCAACAGATGCCAGTCGGTAGTTAGCAGTTCTACAGTACAGTAATGTCATATACAATACATAAGAACAAATCAAAGCAAAAACAACAAGTTTGATAACAACTTAATAACGTATTTGCCTTCTTAACAAATATTCCTTGTTCTAAACTTTATACTGTTGTTGTGCAAGTAGGATTCCAACCAATAACAATCAAAACTCCAACAACAACACTAAATGTACTGAAAACAGAATTTTCTTTTAATGACAATTTCCTTGTGAAAGTATTTGCACAATATTGGTATACGCTCTCACTTACACTTCGATTATTCTTCTATACGAGTATTGGCGTATAAATGTAACAAGTACATATCCTTGTCCACATTCGACCTACTGGATCTGCCCTTGCGAAACTGCTATTATCATCATTCTGGACATTGCAAGTATATCATTTTGTGCCAGTCCTTCGGCAAATTTTTGTAAATTTGTAAATTTGTGTATTTGTTTGTATTTACTTTTGAATTTATAGTTTTTTTTTATTTTATTTTTTTTTTTTAATTTGTACATATACGTACACTGTAGACTTTAGTTATGTTTACTGAAGTGTATATAGAAAATGTGTTAGTGCTTTGAAAGACCTTAAGGACTTACTAATAAAGTCCCTCTTGTAAACATTGTACATTTCCTCAGGCGTATTTTTATTATACAATCTCTTGCTTCCCTTTTGGTTTCCTGTGGTACGTATACAGGGTAACAAAAATATTTTTTATTCGCAAGTATTCTTATTAAAAAGAATAAAAAGACATTTATAAAATACTTACCAAGAATTTTGTGTAAATATTTTTTTTTTTTTGAAAAATTATTATTAATATTATTTAGTTAACATTTATAGTTTTTTGTTAAATGGAAAATTGTACTTTTAATAATTAATTATCATCAGTACGTTCTGTAGGTTCCTCAATCGTTGAATACAATGAAACCACTTGCTCATAGTCATAAAAATGAATTTTGGGCTCTGGTGTAATAGTCATTAGTTCAATATTACAGCTAATAAATTGATCTTTCTTTGCAAGCTTCATAATCGAAAGTGCCAAACGAATCCCTTCTTCTAAATTCAAGTTACTCTTGAAGTGTTCTTTCAATTCCTTCTGCATTAGTTCAGCATCTGCGCCGATCGCAACAAATTCACAGCGACAGTGATCACCAGTTAGGTTTAATAACCATAAAGCTGGTTCACCTTTCTCCATACCACCGAATATTAGTGTAACTGCATATGGACGGGACCTCACAAAACTACCATGACAACTTCTACCAAATTGCATAGCAAGTTTTGATACCTCATACGCACATGCCTTGACCGGTAAAGGTTGTTCCATTACAAACTTGAACTCCGCGCATGACTTACGCGCTGATTTTATAAGCGGACGTTCATCACCATAGATTCCACTAACGGCCACTGCCATGTGACTATCAATGCGAAATAATTTTTGAGCCCTCTCTAACATCACCAATAAATGGTTTTTATTTTTTTCAGCACATAATATCACACCTTCTGTTGTGCATAAACCCAATGCATTTGAACACTTGGAAACAGCTTCCAGCGCGTAATCAATCTGTGGGAGTCTGCTATCTTCAGTGAGCACGTTTGTATTCTTAATTAAATTTATGTCAATCAGTTTCATCATTTCAGTGACGTCACCTAATTTAGACTTTTTTGCCATTTTTAATAAAGATGGATTTTTAAAAACGTTAGATAGATTATAGATTTTAGATAGATTTTTTAGAGACGTTAGAATTTACTTAATTTATTTTCAAACTAACTGACATTTTTACAAACTATTTTAAAGCTTACTTAAATTCCATACTCAGATTAATATTTATAATTATATCCAAAACAAACATCTAAATCTGAGCTACCAAAAAAATTTTATAATATAGCCGGTGAACACTCAACGATATAATATTGGATAGCCACAAGATATTATTTAGTATTATTCAAAAATAATATATGCTAAGTCATTATTTCCAAATTATACGAAGAATAAGTATACTACAAATGAAAAAGAAGGCAAATAATAATCTTAATTAGAAAAAATAAAAACAATATTTTCTTATGTACTCAGTATCTTACGATAATGATATAATATAACTTTGTAAAAATGCATTTTGATCTTTCTCGATACTACCCTCTTTGATCAGAATAAATTTTGTTATTTAATTTCATATAATTTTAATATTTAATTTCATATAAAACTTACACAAATGTATTTTTAAAATTCGTTATCCTTTAGTTGAATAACCCTTTAACATATTACTTGTCTGTTAACCTTATTTGCAGTGGTAAGTGTGGGTTATGTTAAGTACTTATCCAGTTAAGTAAGGGAAGTGAGATGTGTGCACAAGCCTACATTTATATTTTCTAATTGTTTCGGGCTCTGTTAATGTATCCTTTAATAAATTCCTTTAAGAGTGTTCCTTGACACTTTTATGTTTGCTTGTTTTGAGGTTTTCTTATTTGTTCATTTTGTTTTTAGTATGTTTTGCTAATTGGATTTTCTTTCGTTACTGTCTTTTTTGAATTCTACTATTATAAATTAAGTTAAAATACGATTATATTAGCAATAAATGCAAACAATTAAAGAATACTAAATCTATACATTGTTGGTAATATCTTCTTTTCGAAACAAATATAATATTGTATATTAATTAATACCTAGAAAATTATTTTAAACAATAATGGATTTCAATATGCAAATATATAGAGGTTTTGAAGAGTAGTGAATTGCAACAACAAAATTTTCATTTATTTTTAATTAACTGAATTTTTAGCTGTCCATACAGCTGTTTTGAGTATTGACAATTACCTATCATCAGTAGTTTTAGAATTATTTTTTATGTTTAATTATTCATACATACTTTTTTGAGACTACAAGTTCCAAGAGTTGAACAAATGCCCTACAAAATTTAAACCTCAGAGTAAGTGTTCATTAGCTAACTGACCCAAAGCCGTACTTGCCAAATACCTATCATCAGTGGTATTAAAATTTTTTTTTTTTATGTTTAATTATTCGTAAATAATTTTTGAAGACTGTAAGTTTCAAGTGTTGAACTCGTGCCCTGCTAAATTTGAAACATAGAGTCAGTACTCATTAGTCAACTGACCCAAAGTCGTACTTGACTTATATGTTTGAACTTGGAGTTTTATTAATTAGCTGTACATTAACAAATTCACTTGCTATGTTATATTACAACGAAGTCATAAAACAGCTGTAGAAAAATTGAATTAATTAATTATATTTTTTTTAATAGTTAAACTTCAGTTCTATTCTGTTTGTAGAGACATTGTTGCATGCTCTTATATTATTCTTTCTTATGTATAGAACCTAATCTAGGAATGTAAGACGGAGAAAGTCATGCTAATTTTACTCCACGATTCGTACGGGCGAAACCATATATTTTTAATATAAGTTGTAGTTAATACTGTGTTCAGACACACCTTAATTTCGCAAAATTTAAGGGCATTTCAAATGCAACTATGTGTAAGATAAATTTTAAACAAAAAAGTTGAGATAACAAAAAAGTGACATTGTTTTTAAATAAATTTCAATAACAATTGACTTTAATAAAATTGGGAAGTTAGAATTTGCCAGATACAAATGATGTTTGGAGCATGTAATTTTTAACATTCGATTTATAAACAAGAAACATATTATTTCCTTAATTTGGGGCAGTATGAACACTTTCGAAATTAACTTAATTTCATTTTTACGAAATGAAGCAAATTTGGCTGTCAATACCTAGTATTAACGGCAGTTATGATGGAAATGACTATTAGAGATAATAGAAACTAGCATATTTGGTAGAATTTATTATTAATTTATTATGTAGTTTCACTTAATTTAAACATTTAAATTGTATGGCTGTTTTAATTATTTTTTGATTTCTACTTTATTTTTATAATAACTGCTGAGACATTAAGTTCTAATACTCTACAACTTTAAAATGAAAAATTTCAAGCTTTTAAAAATAAATTGTATACAAAAGCATCTTAAATACTTAATTAAAATATCTTATTCCGCCGCATTTGAATCACTGCTATGATTTACACTGTTAAATACCCATCACTTCAAAAGGACCAGTAATAAAATTATTTCGGAAAACAAGAAATACCAAGAATACAAAAAGTATATTTGTTTAATTTTGGAAGAATAAAAAAGTTTCAGCTCATTAATACCACAGAGCGTACGTTTTGCATTAATTTCAACGATGGCACCATCGTTAGATACTTTAGACTTAAAATACAAGAATTGCTGT
>NC_051846.1:225433878-225464999 GCF_002237135.1 Teleopsis dalmanni | reverse complement strand
ACGTAAACATCGAATGACTTAAAGTATTTCGGTTTGATCGATATATTTCACTTAGGGGTATTATTATTTTGCAAAGGAACTTCAACATGGAAACGAATTTCTTACCTGGCCGCCTCATTTTTGTATGTTGCTGTTGTTTACCTTATACCTTATGTGTCGCCATTTTCGTCGCCATATTGATTTCGATAATCACTCTAGTCCCATAAGACGCGCGGTGCACCTCAATGTAATGCCAAACCAATGTAGGACTGAGCACCGTTGAAGACAGAAATGCGTTGCAAACTAAGCAAAATAAAATTTGAAAATCGAAATTTGAATTTGTAAGGAAAAACAGCGTAAGTAAATAAATTTATCAAAGCGAATATTAATTTCGATTTCAATTGAAATTTGAAATAAAATTTAAAATTCAAACGAATATAAAAATTGTTCAAATTAAAAATATACTTATATAGTATGAACGCATATATATATATATATACGAGTATAAATATATAAATATACATTTGAAAAAATATACTTATGTACTATTGAATATCAGGCAAAAGGAAGGAAAGGCCAGTGAAAATGTTAGCAATTTAGAAATAAGTTACAAAAAATCATTTGCACTTTAGGCTTTCATTTTGATTATCATTTCTCTGTCTTTCTTATATACATATTTTCTTTTCAAATACTTGTATTTTTTCACTAAATCTTTTTCAATTCTCAAAAAGAGGAAATTGCTTAAATTGAATTCAGTCATTTCCGTCGCTTGTGCCAAGTGTTTTTTTCAAGTGTCGACAATTGAAGTGAATTTAGCACGGCCCTCGATTATGAATGACTGAGCAATACTTATGCTGGTGGTACTGCATGCTGGTGTGGCGTCTACTGTTTCAAGTGCATTTTAATGGATTTTCTCGCAGGCTGGGTACATACCATGGAATTGGAATATAAGGCATACAAGAAGAATTAGAGCATCGCACATACAAATATGTTGAATTTGAAATATACCAAAGCAGATAATGGATATGTAAATTTAAAATAGGATTTTAAAGTGCTTAAGGAAAGAGGAATATAATAAATTTAAATCTATTTTAAGAATAAAAATAATAAAATTAATTAAAATTTGTAAAAAGCAGTAATATAAAATTGCCATTAAAATCATTATTATATGAAATTTGGTATACAAATGCTCGTATAAACTTATTTATTTAAAAAATTTATATTAAGAATTCATTAATTCATAAATATTGTGACAATGAAGTGCAATGCAGATATAAAATTAAACGAAAAATTGCGTTTGAAGTAATTTTTTACAAAGAGGTTTTCCGAACAGTAATGAACTACAACAACAAAAATTTTATTTTATTTTTTTTTTATATTATTTTAATTAATTGAATTTTTGACTGATCATACAGTTGTTTCGATTATTGCCAAATACCTATCATCAGTGGTCTTAGAAATAATTCTTATCCTTAATTATTTGCACATAATTTTTTACGACTGCAAATACCAGGAATCGAATTCGTGTCCTGCCAAATTTGAAGCTCAGAGTCAGCGTTTATTAACCAACTGGACAAAGCCGTACTTGATTTATATGTTCGCACATTTTTCTGGAGTTTTGTAACGTTGCTGTGAAAGTTTTATTAACAAATTCTGTATAATAATTCAGCTGTATAACAATTGAATTAATTAATATTTTTATTTTTTAATTGTTAAATTTCAATACTATTCTGTTTGTAGAAGCATAATTTATTGCATGATTTATATATTCTTTCTTATATATAGAACCTAATCTAGGAACGTAATACTGAGAAAGTCATGCTTATATTACTAAGCGAGTTGCACGAGTTGCTCTTTAACAAAAATATTAATATCAGAGAAGGTTAGGATCGTGTGTCATGTTATTTAACATAAAATTCTATATAGTGAAGACTTAAAATCACGGTGTTCAAAAACAAATGTATCGCTGTTAAACGTCCCTTTCTGAAATGAAGTTATGTGTTTGGCACAGCACCCGGTATGTATACCTAACTCCACGCCGTATAACAGCAAATGAATACCATCATTCTTCCCGCGTAAGTTTTGTTATTAACTTACGACCACGACACTGCCAACCTGAGCTGGTCAGAACAACCGATGTTGCGGGCACCTGACCACCATGGTACCAGATTTACAGGATTTACGGGTGTCGCAAGCAGGACACTCAATTACCAACATCCATAGTCCAAATGGTGTCAAAATAGCCCCAAATTTTAGTCGCTTTCTACGACATGCTTGCCTTAACTCGGGAATATTCTAAATCCTTGACCTGCAGGTGGATATAGTGAAAGAACTGTAACTGTTATTAATATAAAATAGAGTGAAAAATAATAATTCAAATACTTCAAATCCACTAAACCTGATAAAACTACTGAATCCATCCTTTATAATTATAATAATAACTTTTAAAATTTCCCAAATACAAATGGTCTGATGAAGTGATAAACAATAATCTAGTCAAGTTGAAAAGAGGGATTTTGAAAATACCTCGAGTTAAGAAAGAGTAAAAGTGCTTAAGTGCACAGACTCAAAACAGCTTCAACATAATACAAATGGTTTTTGGGCATGTAATTTTTAACACTGGACTTGTAAATAAAAAATATATGATTTTCTTAATTTGGGAGACTTTCGAAATTAACTTCATTTCATTTTCACGAAATTAAAGAACATAGTATTAATAGTACTATGCATTTCTTCACAATTTTATTTGAAAAACAAATAACTTTTGGAAAAGATCAACTTTCTAATTTATTTCAACTAAATTTCAACAAATTTAAAATCTCATTTTTAACTGCTAAAAGTAAACAAAAGTAATCTAGCTAATAAATTAGTTTTAAATTTAAACCAAATTGGTTGGTTTAAGGTTTAAGTGAGTTACATACTCGTATTTCTGAACTCAACTGTTGGTTGAAAAGAACATTAAATAGTAGTTTCAACCTACAAAAGGGAAAACTAAAAATATGTTCAGGAAATCTTCTGAGCAAACAACTTCATAAATCTTATAAAATTGGATTTACATTCTTGAATTTATTGTTTGTATTTGCTTAAGAATTTATCATGGTGCAGAATTTAATTCCCACAGCACACAAAACTCAAGCCAGCGCATATTAGTAAGTCTGCACACTCGGCAAATGATAACGTAAATAAAGGATTATCCTATCAGTGTTGATGATAAAAAAATATCTTTTTAACTTATGCTGACAACTTTTAATGGCACCACAAACTGCCTTGAAACATTGCAAAACTTTCTAGATTGTTTGCAAAAGTATTGTTCTTTGCTAATCAATAAAATTATTTCTGCCTACATGTGTTGTTTACAGAAATCCTTAAAGCACATCCTTCTTTCTATGCCAGCGTAATTTAATTTATTTATGACATACGAGCGATACATACTATCTACTATCTACGTACTCGTACATTTGTCTGTGTATCTACTGTGCCACAAAAATATCTTATGTATTTTTAAATTGAAATACTTTGGTAAGTATTTTTAGCAAACTAAATGAGCGTTAAATCGATAAAATTTTGTTTATGTATGAGTGTGTTTTTATATCAACACACATAGGTGCCAGTGGATCAAAAATGTTTTTAATTTCATAATTCCACAAAAACCGCTTTGACTTGCAAAAATATTGTGAAATTGTGAAACCTTTTTTCTCCTTTCAATACTCATATTTCAGCACGTTTTAGTACGTCTGAAATATTTTAATAACCTACAAATTTTGTTAAATTTCTGTTATAACAATTTTTTAGTTGAGTAAACTTTTTTGTTACTTAATTTCGATGCCAAGCACGTATCGTCAATCATGCCACTTTACCGCTTTCACATGTGTGCAGGATATACAGCTAGACAAACTTTTCAAAAGGATGTAAGGTTGTAAGAATGAAGGTTGATGTATCTTCTAGAACTAATTGTAGCAATCCTTTTGGCTTGAGAAGTTCGTGCTTCGTGCTTCGTTCTTTTTTTTTGTTGCTCTTATGTATCTATAACGTACGCAATATGCTTCTTATTTTTCATGAATAGATGCTTATAGATTCGGTCGTGCGCGTTATGAGTGTAGGTTTTCGTTGAGCCACTAAAAGTGTACGTAACGTATCCTTGGATGATGATATAAATTAGAAAATAATATCTTAATTTTTTTTTCTTCTTAAAGCAATAATAATAAACCGCTTAGATGTCGAGTTGGAAAAACAGTAATTGCTTTATAATTAAACACCTTTTTTAAAACATTACAGCGAAGCAGGACAAAGTGTACAGTGCAAATGCAATGTAATTGAATTTTAATATAGAAAACCAATGTCATTAAGTTTCAATCAGAAATCACTGCATGTAATTCAATATTGTGCACGCATTAAATAAAATGAGCTTCATATTTCTTTAATGAGAACTGGTAGTTATATTTCAAGCTTAAAAAAATTATTAAAAAATTAATGATTTATACTATGTTCAGACAGCCAAATTTCCTTAAATTCGTATAAATAAAATTAAGTTAATTTCGAAATTCTTCATACTGCCTCAAATTAAGGAAAGCATATGTTTTTTATTTACAAATCGAATGTTAAGAATTACATGCTCCAAACATCATTTGTATCTAGGAAATCTTAAAAGTTAATAATAATAACAATAAAGGATGGCATTTAGTTTTATTAGCTTTAGTGGATTTCAGGTACGTGAATTATTATTTTTCACTCTTTCTCTGTATTCAAATTTAAAAATATTCACTACTTTCAAAATATTTTCCAATTTTATTGAAATCAACTGCCATTGGTGTTTATAAAAAAAATGTCCTTTTTCGTTATCTCAACTTTATCTTTTGTTTAAAATTTATCTTACACATAGTTGCATTTGATATATCTTTAAATATCAGCCTTCGTTTCAACGAAATTAAGATCATTTTTCTTAATTTCGTTCTTACATCAAAACTGAAGGTTAATTTCATGAAATTAAGATTTTTGCGAAATTAAGATGTGTCTGAACATAGTATTACCAATGTCATTTTGTATTAAAAACTATGTTATAATGCTTGATAAATTATTTTTCAAATAAAACGCTTTAAGAAATTGTTACCTTATCAAGCTTTTGGATAAACTTACCTTTTTGGCATCACTACTTATAGCTAAGTTTTTAATTTTACTCAAGTAAAGCACGTGAGTAAATTGATAGAAATTGTATTGACAATGTGTTGAACGATATTAACGTTAATGTCATTTATATTAATAATCAGAAGTGATTTAATACTTTGTAAGTAATTTTCTTTTAATTTTTTAGATGTGTATTTTACTACAGCGTTGGCTTTTTAAATACATGGTATGAGGGTCCTGGTTGAGAAGTATTTCATTTTATGCTATGTGCTTTTACATTTATTTCTCAGAAATCTATGATAATATAATTTAATAAGTATGATGTGATAGTTGTAATTAGTTACAATGTGCATCTCAATTGTTTATTGCTCTTCTTATGTGTGAACAGTTTTACTTAAAGTGCCTGCGAGTAATGCCCATGAACTATTTAATATTTTTAATAGAGAGGTATTTTGAACAGTAGTAAGTGCAGTAAGTAAGTACGAATAAAAAGAATATTAAAATTAAATGAATACTGTACTGTGATACTTTTTACTATAATACTCTGAGAAGACTTTCCAAACTTCCTTCGTACATTAGGACGAATGAAATCCTCAGGGACCTCAAGATTGATTCCATCAAAAAATACATAAAGGATAAAGCCCTGAAATTATTTGCGAAATCTGACAGACTTACTAACACCGCGTTATCAAATCTCAGAATGGTTACAGGGTCCTCGGGGAGATGTGCAACTCTGAGGTCAATTATTGCTTAGTCTAATGAAGTGATAAACAAAAATCCAGTCAAGGCGCAAAGAGGGGTTTTGTAGAAACCTCGCAGTTATTAGAGAGTAAAACTGCATGTGCACTGACTCAACTCAACTAGTCTCAACTATACTATAATGAAAACTAAATTAACAATTAAAAACAACTTTAATTAATTAATTAATTATTCTATAGCTGGATTAATTAATTTCACAGCAAATTTATAAAACATTGACTCTGAGCTTCAAATTTTGCAGAGCACGACTTCAACGATTGGTACTTGCAGTCTCATAAAATTATTTTCGAATAATTAAATATATGTTAAGACAATAGTCGAAAAAGCTGGATTAATAAATGAATAATAAAATTAAATGGTTATAAGTTTGGTTAGGTTACTGGGATCGTTCGAAGACACACTTAGACCATGAGGTCCATTGTGACACCCTAAAGAATTTGACACCTGTCCCTATAACCATTTGGTACTGGCCACAAAGCCATTAACACGAGTTATGGAAATAGAATCTACCTCTCTAAGTAGGAGAGTCTATGTTTTGCGAAAGCAGAACACTGTAGCAGAAGGTGTATTGGTGATTCCTCTTCTCCATGCAATGTCTACAATCATTCTCCATGCAATGTCTACAATGTAAAGAGGACCTGATATTGAGCCTCACGGCATGTCCTCCCAACGGGCAGTGTCCCGTAATTATTCCCACTATCTTTGATATATTTGCTCGGGATAGGTTGATTAATTCCTCCGATCTTTACTGGAGTTTAATAAAACCCTATATTAAAACAGGCATTTTAATTAAGAAGCATGATTTTATTCGTTATAATTGACTTTAAAAACTAAACTTAATCTTTTAAGTTTAAGCAACCGTTAAGTTCTTATGTTCGACTTACAGTCCACATGATATCTACTAAAAAAGCATTTCTCGATAACAGCTCCTGATAAATGATTTATAGAATCGTATATGAGTATTACGATTTTTTCTTGGTGATGTTTGCTTTGTGTTAGTTTTTTTACTAGTATATTAAAGAGATAATAAATTAGGGTTTTTTTTTACATTGAATTCTAAAGAAATATAAAACGTATATATAAACGTATTTAGCTTTAATATGAAGATAGAGTAAGTTAAAGATAATTTTGCATTGACTTCTCCAGTAACATAATATTGTCCATTAATGTCTTGAGATAATAAGCTCTTAAAAGTTATTATATATCGATAAATATATTATAGTGGGCTATATAAACTATTATGATATAAACAAACAACATAAAATATACCGAATAATTAATTTTCCAAAATATTTCATTTATATATTTTTTTTATCGAATTCTATAAGGCCTTGTATAGATTTTCTACATGCCCATAATTAAAATAAATAAATTAGAAATTAGTTTAAAATTATTAAAGCACAAATTGTAATTAAAGTGATTGGCAGTAAACCTTACTTGTTAGTTGAATTTGTATTATTAATAATTATTAATAGTCTGGGAAATATTTGCAATGAAAATGAGTTATAATTTATTTATTCATTAGAGTAGTACTTGTTATAATAAGTATATCTCCTACTATTTCTTAACTTGGTTAATAATAATAAATATTTGATTCATTTTACAAACATTTTACTTTGTGTATGTAGAAATTCGTTAAAATTCATAGCAATAACCTAACACATTTATTAGTTATATTTCTGTTTTCCCCTATGTAGTTAAGGGGATTCATATTTCATTCCCTGTTTATGCAGTTAGTTTCTCTGTCAATAAGGCACTCAACTGTTGATGATAACGATGATTACTCAGATGGTATCTTTTATTCCCACATTTATTTATTTTGTTATGGATATTGTGCAGGCATGATGGCTCCATTGTATCAGACTGTTGTGTAAATATTCGCAAGAACACTTGCTGGTTTGGTATTTATTTATTGTAGTAAATAAATTTAATTTAGTAATTATTGCAAGTAAATGATTTCATTTTGACGGTGAAATTAATTTGTGATGAATTCAATTTTCTCTAATTAATATAAATGTTTAAATAGTAGAAATTTAGTATTTTAATATGATTTATTGAATTTTTTAAGTAATATTTTGAATATGTTTCACTTATGTATAACTGTTTGAATTTGTATAATGTATGATCAATATTATTTAGATTTCTAATTATTGTTAGTCTAATTAGTTTTTTTATACTGACAAAAGATTTTTTAAGAATAAATTTTGAGTTATATTGTGTTAATGTATTTTTTTTCATTTATTGCTGTCCTTCTCTCTTAGTGGAGCATATATACGATTATTAAATTTTATTAAAAGTTTAGAGGGTTTTTCGAATAGCAAAGAAAGATATAAAGGACAAACATAAAAATTTATTTTAATTTTTATTGAAATTTGGCTGACCATACAACGCTGTTTACTAAGTACTCTTCATCAGTGGTCTTAGGAATAATATAATTATAATTTGTATATAATTTGTTTGGACTGCAAGTGCCAGGCTTAGAACTCGTTCCTGTCAAATTAGAAGCGATGTCTAATCGAGTTTATTCACAAGTAGCCAAGGCTGCACAAACTTTCAATGCTCAAGTTCCATTTAAAACCCTCTAAATTTTAAATAAAGCTTCTTTGTCACTATACAAAGAAAGCGTAGCTTTTCAGCAACACCATTACTTTATTATATTTTATTAAAAGTTTAAAACGTGAAATTGCCCAACAGCCGGTACTGCGATCAGAAGAGTCCTATTGTACCAATTTCACTATTGATTATACAAAGCCCCTTAAAGCTTTGTGAACAAAGTCCAGAACTAAATCTAGAAAAGACTTCTTAATCTTTTCTGGTGACAGAAATTCCGAATAAAATAAGTTTATGCATGGTAGTTTCCTTATCTGCGAGGTATAATCTGTATTCGGGACTAGCAGATAATTGTAGTTTATGGAGGTGATATTTCACACCAAAAATAAATTTGCGCTTTAGTAAGAGAAGTTAAGTAATATATAACACGCTGAAGTAAATTAGGTATTTATTTCATAATAGTAAATATTAAACACAAATGCTTTTAATTATATTGATGAATGTTTGTTAACGAATAAAGTACATAATCCCAGCATACTGCTTTTATCTATTTTTGTTGTGAATACGAGTACACTTGACTTTAATCATATGTTGAAGCCAGTAAACAATTTGGAATCAATTGATGTGATATAGAATCATGTTACTTATCAAATTCACAATAAGGTTGCAAATTACAGCATAAGGACAAAAGTCCTTCTTGGCTATACATGATAAATCATAACATTAACTTGTCGACGATAATAGATTAATTGTTTGTAGTATATATCTATTCTTTGCCACAGATAAAAAATACCAAAAATACCATTCAACAATCTCTTGACACAATAGAAAACTAAATGTATTGCATAATAAAAGCGCTTGTTGCTTTGTGTCACGACGCCGCTAAATAGGCTTCATTTTTGACAAATCACTGACCTAAGCAGACGATAAGAATATCAAGTGAAAGCACAGAAGAAAGAAGATAAATGCGAAATAAAATTTATGTGCAAGTCAGGTTAAAAGTCGTTTTATATATTTTTTTTTATTTTTTTTGCCTTTCTGGAGCACAACACATTTCATTTATAATTTATCCTTGTGAACGCCATTTTTGACCACATACTTGTCTTGTAATTGTTTGGCCAGTGCCATAAATTTTGGCAGGGCACAGCTGTTCATACTTATCTCAGTTTCCATCATCTTGGGTAGCTTAATTGTTGTTCGTAATAATGTGTAGGTTCGAAATGACTTTTGCTTTATTTCTCATTTCTGTTAAAGGACATTTGAGTGTAGTTCGTGCAACTGCTGTTACCTGCTTGCTTCCTCATTCAAATATGCAGTGCTCCCTACATTTATTACGTGATTTTATTGAAAAATACTTAATAACAATTTCATTTACATATACATCTCATTTAATTTTGTTTTATTTTTGCCTGAAAAAATAATTTATTTTATATTAGTAGAGGCAATATAAAGAATTTACCTTTATTTATTTGTTTTCTTCTTTTTTGTCCAATATTATGTGCTTCTTGAAGAAACACAGCAATTCTTGTATTTTAAGTCTGAAGTATCTAACGATGGTGCCATCGTTGAAATTAATGCAAAACGTACGCTCTGTGGTATTAATGAGCTGAAACTTTTTTATTCTTCCAAAATTAAACAAATATACTTTTTGTATTCTTGGTATTTCTTGTTTTCCGAAATAATTTTATTACTGGTCCTTTGGAAGTGATGGGTATTTAACAGTGTAAATCATAGCAGTGATTCAAATGCGGTGGAATAAGATATTTTAATTAAGTATTTAAGATGCTTTTGTATACAATTTATTTTTAAAAGCTTGAAATTTTTCATTTTAAAGTTGTAGAGTATTAGAACTTAATGTCTCAGCAGTTATTATAAAAATAAAGTAGAAATCAAAAAATAATTAAAACAGCCATACAATTTAAATGTTTAAATTAAGTGAAACTACATAATAAATTTATTATAAATTCTACCAAATATGCTAGTTTCTATTATCTCTAATAGTCATTTCCATCATAACTGCCGTTAATACTAGGTATTGACAGCCAAATTTGCTTCATTTCGTAAAAATGAAATTAAGTTAATTTCGAAAGTGTTCATACTGCCCCAAATTAAGGAAATAATATGTTTTTTGTTTATAAATCGAATGTTAAAAATTACATGCTCCAAACATCATTTGTATCTGGCAAATTCTAACTTCCCAATTTTATTAAAGTCAATTGTTATTGAAATTTATTTAAAAACAATGTCACTTTTTTGTTATCTCAACTTTATCTTTTGTTTAAAATTTATCTTACACATAGTTGCATTTGAAATGCCCTTAAATTTTGCGAAATTAAGGTGTGTCTGAACAAAGTATTAACTACAACTTATATTAAAAATATATGGTTTCGCCCGTACGAATCGTGGAGTAAAATTCCCAGACTTGACTTTCTCCGTCTTACATTCCCAGATTAGGTTCTATACATAAGAAAGAATAATATAAGAGCATGCAACAATGTCTCTACAAACAGAATAGAACTGAAATTTAACTATTAGAAGAAATATAATTAATTAATTCAATTTTTCTACAGCTGTTTTATGACTTCGTTGTAATATAACTCAGCAAGTGAATTTGTTAATGTACAGCTAATTAATAAAACTCCAAGTTCAAACATATAAGTCAAGTACGACTTTGGGTCAGTTGACTAATGAGTACTGACTCTATGTGTCAAATTTAGCAGGGCACGAGTTCAACACTTGAAACTTGCAGTCTTCAAAAATTATTTACGAATAATTAAACATAAAAAAAAAAATTTTTAAGACCACTGATGATGGGTATTTGGCAAATTAATAAAACTTGAAGTTCGATCATATTAGTCAAGTACGGTTTTGGGTCAGTTAGCTAATGAACACTGACTCTAAGCTTCAAATTTCGTAGGGCATGAGTTCAACCCTTGGAACTTGTAGTCTCAAAAAATTATGTACAAAGAATTAAACATAAAAAATAATTCTAAAACTACTGATGATATGTAATTGGCAATACTCAAAACAGCTGTATGGACAGCTAAAAATTCAGTTAATTAAAAATAAATAAAAATTTTGTTGTTGCAATTCACTACTCTTCAAAACCTCTATATATTTACATATTGAAATTCATTATTGTTTAAAATAATTTTCTAGGTATTAATTAATATACAATATTATATTTGTTTCGAAAAGAAGATATTACCTACAATGTATAGATTTAGTATTCTTTAATTGTTTGCATTTATTGTTAAAATAATCGTATTTTAACATAATTTATAAAAGCAGAATTCAAAAAAGATAGTAACGAACAGTGACGACGCGTGCCCTATCTGGAAGGGTGTGCGGCCCTTCTTTAATGTTGTTTTTACATGTACCAATTATATTAAAATATATGAGATATTTTATTAATAATAACTATATTAAATAAGGCAATAATATAGTCGCAATATTATATTAACAATTTATTAACAAAAGAACATATTAAACAAATTAAATTAATAATTTATATATAAATTTAATATTATATCAATATGGAAGAAACAAATCTTTTCATATACTTTTAACATCAAACCAACTTTTTTCAAACAAAAGAGTTTTAACTCAGAACCATACATGTTTATCCAGTGATCAAACAAAATCAAACCCACTTGCAACGTACAAATGTGCGCACGAGTACTCCGCACAGTAAGAACAGAAATTCGTGGGTGGTACTGTTAAAAGGGGAGAGACGAAATGTGATAGAAATGTATGCTGAGATGAGCTGCAAACTTCAGCCGCTCACGCAACCACTTTGGCAAATCATCATGTTGGATTCGTATGCATGCAGTTGATATTCGAATACAACAAAAATTTACTCTCATACAATTCCCACTATATAAATCTCTATCTCTGATATTACGAATGGGAGCACACGCACATTATTTTGTTCATATGCAACGTATGAATGTGCTGCCAACTTCTTTGCACACAAAGGGGAGAGACGAAATAAAATAGAAATGTTCTGTGATTTGAGCTGCAAATATATGAGCACAACTAACAAGTATAGCAGCTAACAGAAGCAAATTGATTGAGTTTTCATAGACAATTATATTTAATTGTTTTTGCTAAAACTTTAAAAAAATATATATAGAAATGTAATAAATAATAATAATTCTTGATGTGAAGATACTTAATAAATTTATATTTCAATGTTATTTGACATTTTGGAAATTATGTTAGGGTGTTCACCGCACACCTCCGCACCTTAGAGCAATCGTCACTGGTAACGAAAGAAAATCCAATTAGCAAAACATACTAAAAACAAAATGAACAAATAAGAAAACCTCAAAACAAGCAAACATAAAAGTGTCAAGGAACACTCTTAAAGGAATTTATTAAAGGATACATTAACAGAGCCCGAAACAATTAGAAAATATAAATGTAGGCTTGTGCACACATCTCACTTCCCTTACTTAACTGGATAAGTACTTAACATAACCCACACTTACCACTGCAAATAAGGTTAACAGACAAGTAATATGTTAAAGGGTTATTCAACTAAAGGATAACGAATTTTAAAAATACATTTGTGTAAGTTTTATATGAAATTAAATATTAAAATTATATGAAATTAAATAACAAAATTTATTCTGATCATAAAAGGGTAGTATCGAGAATGATCAAAATGCATTTTTACAAAGTTGTATTATATCATTATCATAAGATACTGAGTACATAAGAAAATATTGTTTTAATTTTTTCTAATTAAGATCATTATTTGCCTTCTTATTCATTTGTAGTATAATTATTCTTTGTATAATTTGGAAATAATAACTTAGCATATATTATTTTTAAATAATACTAAATAATATCTTGTGGCTATTCAATATTATATCGTTGAGTGTTCACCGGCTATATTATAAAATTTTTTTGGTAGCTCAGATTTAGATGTTTGTTTTGGATATAATTATAAATATTAATCTGAGTATGGAATTTAAGTAAGCTTTAAAATAGTTTGTAAAAATGTCAGTTAGTTTGAAAATAAATTAAGTAAATTCTAACGTCTCTAAAAAATCTATCTAAAATCTATAATCTATCTAACGTTTTTAAAAATCCATCTTTATTAAAAATGGCAAAAAAGTCTAAATTAGGTGACGTCACTGAAATGATGAAACTGATTGACATAAATTTAATTAAGAATACAAACGTGCTCACTGAAGATAGCAGACTCCCACAGATTGATTACGCGCTGGAAGCTGTTTCCAAGTGTTCAAATGCATTGGGTTTATGCACAACAGAAGGTGTGATATTATGTGCTGAAAAAAATAAAAACCATTTATTGGTGATGTTAGAGAGGGCTCAAAAATTATTTCGCATTGATAGTCACATGGCAGTGGCCGTTAGTGGAATCTATGGTGATGAACGTCCGCTTATAAAATCAGCGCGTAAGTCATGCGCGGAGTTCAAGTTTGTAATGGAACAACCTTTACCGGTCAAGGCATGTGCGTATGAGGTATCAAAACTTGCTATGCAATTTGGTAGAAGTTGTCATGGTAGTTTTGTGAGGTCCCGTCCATATGCAGTTACACTAATATTCGGTGGTATGGAGAAAGGTGAACCAGCTTTATGGTTATTAAACCTAACTGGTGATCACTGTCGCTGTGAATTTGTTGCGATCGGCGCAGATGCTGAACTAATGCAGAAGGAATTGAAAGAACACTTCAAGAGTAACTTGAATTTAGAAGAAGGGATTCGTTTGGCACTTTCGATTATGAAGCTTGCAAAGAAAGATCAATTTATTAGCTGTAATATTGAACTAATGACTATTACACCAGAGCCCAAAATTCATTTTTATGACTATGAGCAAGTGGTTTCATTGTATTCAACGATTGAGGAACCTACAGAACGTACTGATGATAATTAATTATTAAAAGTACAATTTTCCATTTAACAAAAAACTATAAATGTTAACTAAATAATATTAATAATAATTTTTCAAAAAAAAAAAAATATTTACACAAAATTCTTGGTAAGTATTTTATAAATGTCTTTTTATTCTTTTTAATAAGAATACTTGCGAATAAAAAATATTTTTGTTACCCTGTATACGTACCACAGGAAACCAAAAGGGAAGCAAGAGATTGTATAATAAAAATACGCCTGAGGAAATGTACAATGTTTACAAGAGGGACTTTATTAGTAAGTCCTTAAGGTCTTTCAAAGCACTAACACATTTTCTATATACAGTTCAGTAAACATAACTAAAGTCTACAGTGTACGTATATGTACAAATTAAAAAAAAAAAAATAAAATAAAAAAAAACTATAAATTCAAAAGTAAATACAAACAAATACACAAATTTACAAATTTACAAAAATTTGCCGAAGGACCGGCACAAAATGATATACTTGCAATGTCCAGAATGATGATAATGGCAGTTTCGCAAGGGCAAATCCAGTAGGTCGAATGTGGACAAAGATATGTACTTGTTACATTTATACGCCAATGCTCGTATAGAAGAATAATCGAAGTGTAAGTGAGAGCGTATACCAATATTGTGCAAATACTTTCACAAGGAAATTGTCATTAAAAGAAAATTCTGTTTTCAGTACATTTAGTGTTGTTGTTGGAGTTTTGATTGTTATTGGTTGGAGTCCTACTTGCACAACAACAGCATAAAGTTTAGAACAAGGAATATTTGTTAAGAAGGCAAATACGTTATTAAGTTGTTATCAAACTTGTTGTTTTTGCTTTGATTTGTTCTTATGTATTGTATATGACATTACTGTATTGTAGAACTGCTAACTACCGACTGGCATCTGTTGAGTGTACACTGCTACTGCTATAGCTCCTGCTCCCGTTGATCCTGTTGCTGTGGTTACATTGGTTGTTTTCGACTTTCAAATTTAAATTACGTTATTTATGCATATTTAAATAACATTTAAGTGTACACTTCACTTCACCTTACCATAACTAAAGCTAGTTTGATGTAGCTCACCCATAGATTGCCTTTTTTCTGGTTTAATCAACAGTTTAAATACTCGAGAAGGCATTGTTTTGATGATGATGTTTTTGTTTCGGTGTATGTGTTTCGTATTGAGATTACACACAGTTGAAGTTGAGTCCTTACAAATCTATTTAAGTATTTAAATTAGATTTGTCAAAGCGTTGCTTCTGTCATTGGAAAATTTTATTTACATTTTTAGTTGTTCCTTATTTCATTTGTATTCTTTTGACTTTGTTGATTTGCTCGAAATGTGTAAAGGACGACTCTTAATTGAGATAAATTTATTTAATTAGAAATTAGATAAGCTAAGATTTAAATGAAAATAAAATGAGTCACAAAGAAAGTAAAAAGTGTTCATTCATTAGAAGCACATAATGTTTAGTGTTGTTACATATATAAAGTAAAATTTTCAAAATAATACAATGAAATATAATTAATAAATTAATTAATAAAACAGGAAACAATTCTTGCTGAATCTGTTAAGAACAAGAGGAAGCAGTAGAATACGTTCTATGTGTTTGTCCAGCCATGGCAAGACGCAGACTTAACTATCTAGGCAGTGGAGTCTTAAGTCCCGAATACCTAGCTGAAATACGGCCCACAGTTGTGGCAAAATTCTTCAAAAGTTTAGAACTGGAATAGTTGGGCGAAAGGCTGCACAAAAGATCTTTCAGGTCGTAGTGCATACACAGTCCATCCAAAATAATAATAAATAATTATTTAAATCAGCAATATAGAGTGTATAAAAATAATTGTATTTCACATGACATAAAATCTATATCAGATGCACATATTATTTAATATACTTTAATCTTATAAATATTTTTTTATTAAATAATTACGTCAATCATACGCCATGTTGCACTTACATATACCATATACCAATTCCGACTCTTTTTTTGAAATAAATTGTATATTTAAGTCAACATTGATAATTTGTAATTTTATTATTTTAATATTTTAATTAATATTTTTCGTAAAATTACACATATAGACATTCCATTTTTGGAATAATATAATTTTTTAATTACAAAAGGATTCCTGTAAAATAAAAATAAATAAATACAGATGCAAATTTTTTGATTCAAAGAGCTAAATTAAATGCGTAAAAATGGTAGATAATGAGAATGGGTCATGCATATTAAATAAAATTTTGCATATTAAAGAATTATTTCAAATTTAATATCAGAAACAATACTTAATCTACATTTAACATGGAGTAGCTGCACAACTTATGTCCAAAGTCGATTACTTAAGGTGTATATATCAGTAAGCTTATATAGGATCATAACAAGTTTGACAGTCACACATACTTTAGTTAGTTTTAAAATGCAATGCTAATATATTGACCCATTTGTAGTTTAAATTATAGATGAATGTAGATGAAATGATAATCTAATTACTAGTACCTTAGTTATTTAAGTGTATTTACCGCAATATTCCCAATACATTTATCATTTTGGTAGTTAGTTTTCAGTCTTCTATATATAGACTACATATATGTCATAAAATATATTATATATATGTTGTATGTATGTTAAAGTATATGTTTAAAGTTGTATGAAATCAATAGAACGTTGATTTAATGTCTAGGAGCAGAATTCAAGTTGATTTCTGAGTTTAACCTCTTTTGACACTGATATTAACAAGTATACTACTAATAGAGCATTAATTTTCGCTCCGTCCACCTATAGTTATAGCATGATAACCAGTTAAAGTTAAACTGTTGGATTGGAAGTCAAATGTTTCAAACCGTTAATGACACAAATGTATGAGGTAAATTCATTTAATTAAAGGCTGAATTCTTATGTGTCTTTAAATTGTGCACTTAAAGCTTTAAGGTATAAATGAGTATTTTAAAAATTTTCATGGATACAGAAGTCACTGACATCTATACATCTATCTATATATAAGACTTTCCCATAATATATAGTTAATATTCGTAATATTTGTTTAAAGTATATATATATGCAACTATTTACGTTTACGTTTAATATCTTCGTTTACATTTATGGCTCAAATAAAACTTATTCAAATTTTCTGGGTAATTCTCTCTTTTTGATATTAATATTTTATCTCTTCGATGGCAGTGTAAACTGTAAAAAATACAGTTTCTTAGAGCTTTACTTGCCTCTGTTCTTTAGTTTGAATTATATTCAACATATAATTTCTGTGATAATGTACTAACTCTAGCTACATTTGCCATTTTCTCAGAAGTCTGTTCAATGTGTATTTCATTTTCTTGATAATTTAATACTCTTAGATTCATTATTTTTTTTTAAACTCATCTTATATTTCATCTTTGTGATGATTAATTATTTTTAGTTAGACGTGGTGTTTTCTTAGAATTGTGCTCAACGTTTCAATGTTTGATCACTAGTTTCATTTGTTTCATTTCATTTCAGAACTGTGTTTAACTTTTAATATTGTTGATAATGTACAATTTGAACCCACATTGCTCTTTCCAAGGAATTGTGTACGTTATTCCAAAAAATTATTAGGTAAATTCGCAACTGTAGTCATTCATTACTTGGAAACCGTCAGATTTGAGTTTGCCCTTAGAAATTTTGGCAACTAGACACTCATTTTCAACTAAAAACGATGTAGTCCTTTAAAGAAAATTCTTCTTTTATTTAAAGAACTACTTCCTTGATATGGTTATGGAAAATTTGTGGATGCATAAAAGTACATGAAAAAAATTGCTTCAATCATCTCTTTGTTTCGGTTTTTGCTCTTAAAAATTATTTAGTATAACTTAAAGATCTTAAGTCATTATTATAAATTCCTGCTATCACATAGCTTGCATCTTAAAGTAGTGCATATTCTGCACTGAAGATTTGGCGACTCTGGGGAGTTTGTTTTGTTATATTGCTTTATCATCCCAGTAGGTCACCTTAACTATGTTGAACATCGATGTCACAAGTTATAAATTCCTTAATATGAAAACACTTGTAACTTGTGAGATATTTTTTAGTTGTTTGTAATTGAAGTAAACGAAGAAATAACTTTACTCGATAATAATTAGTTATTTGATGAAATCAATTATACAAATAAGAAACAGATGAAAAATCTGATGAAATTCTATTAGAAACTTTAATAATTAGTTTCGAAACATTCTCGAACAATTATGATTGCATTGATTAACTATGAAAACTTGCATTAAATATGCCAATACAATTATTGCGATCTGCTGTGTCACTATTAAGAAAGAGTTCGGTTAAGGATTACAAGCAAAAGATTTCTTAGTCTTTAAGTACTCGTAGTTTCAATAAATACTAGATATTTATTGAATAAATTCAAATAAAGTATAAATTTTCTTTTTAAGCTAAGTATTTGTCGAATTATCTTTAAGAATACCTCAGTGAAATTTTACGGTACATTTGACGTATTTATCAATATCGAAAATACGAATATATATTGATACTTAAGAACAAATTTACACAGATAAGAGTATCAAATAAGTGGAAAGGCATAGGCAAGAAGTCAAATTCAAGCGAAAATTGTAGATAAATATAAAATTTTCTGTTTTGCCATCAGTCAATTGGAAAAAGGTTTGAAAATTGAGATGATTCCATTTTTATTTTATTTTTTATAATTCTAAGAAAAAAAAAACATTTTTTTTATTTGATACTTTTGATTTCTTTATTGTTGAATTTATTGTTATTGTTACTGTTATTGTATTGAAAGAGAAAGTTCTTAGGGTAAATTTTTTGAAGATTTTTATTTTCTTTCTGACTTCGCATAAGTTCAGTGTATGTAGGAATATACGACTATACAATATGAAGTTGTACGATTTTTTACTTATAATCTTGATTTCTTCGGAATAATAAAAATATATACATAAAACATAAATTTGCGCTTAAAGAAATCAAAAACACTCTTTGATATAAGAATAACATTATAGAGGAAAAAAGTAAAATATTTTCCTTAGACGCCTACTTTGTCAGCGATTAATTTCCAATACATTTCTAAGAAGCAAAATTTAAGTACGTAATTTGTTATTGAAATCCGTAGCACGTAGCACATTAGAGTCCCCGTGGAGGCATAATATCGTCACCAAACAATTATATTAGTACCACCCAGAGCGAAATCCATTTTTGTATTGCAACAAATCGCGTAAATGAAATAATATAACGACAAAGGGAAAAGCAATAAAAAATAAAACAGTACAAAAATAAAATACTAATGAATCGCAACAAAAAAAAAAAATCAATGTCAGCAATTTTATCTCAAATGGAGACATCACAACACAAAAATACTTAACTTTAAATATTTTTATTTATATATAGGAGTATCTCAACTAAGGCAATACTTTCTAGTTTTATATGTAGATTTCAGAAAATTTCACAAAACAAAATATTTTTCTGGTAGAACAAAGGCTACAATTTTTTACTGATTGTATTGAACTCTTACCTTTCCTTTACTATAATAAATATGTATATATAATATATATATATTGAAAATAAACTGAACGATATGATTAAAAGAATTTAAGCTGATGTTATGTTGAGGAATTAATCTATATAAATTTTAATCAAATAATATATATATATACTAGCTGACCCGGCGAACGTTGTTTCCCCTTGCAATTAATTTTCCTGGCGTTCGTTGCGTTGCTCTTGACTTTTATTTGCACGTGTAATTGTATCCTGGTTTCTTACATCTTCATTGTTTTCTGCCGATCTATTTAACCGACGGTTCTGGAGTAATTATGAATTCCGAGTCCGTCGACCAATATTTCTCCTCGTCCACGAAGATGTGGCATTGTTTTTTGTACGATATTTATATCTTTTTATATATATAATTCTTCTTTTTTGTGTGTTGAATTTTTGAATTCGCTGGATTTACCAGGAGTACCACCACATAACTTAAGATTAAAAATTGGCTCACCTATAATTATGCTGCGGAATTTAAATGCACTTAAGCTATGCAACGTCAGTTTTACAATTCATTTTAGAGATTTTAAAGTTTTTAAACAAATCAAAGTAAGCATGAATAAATTTTAAATTTTTAATATAAATGTATATGGATACCAAAAAATAAAAAATTGATTAAAAAGACATTATCCAGTGGGCCACATTGTGAATCTAAACCTTCCTTGAATACACAAAAAATTTCATCAAAATCGGTTCAGCCGTTTAGGAGGAGTTCACTGTCAACACACGTACAGAAGAATTATATATATAAGATATATTTATATATATATTCCTATATATATTATGTATAAAATATTTCTGTTTAAAATAGAGTAATTCCTCAACATAACACCAGTTTAAGTTTATTTAATCATAAATTCAAAATATTTTCCGTTAAGTTTAATTTAATGCTTTTAAAAATAATGTGATATAGTTATTATAAATATTAGTTTGAAAAATTGAATTATTGAAGAAAATATTGCTTAGCTTTAACGACATTATTATTTTCCCATTCGCTTTTTGTTATTTTTTTTGAGGATATAGTTTTATCATCTGTTTTTATACAACTACTGGTGCTGGTATTCTTATTTGTTATTATAACACATATATATTTTCAATTTCACTTTATTTTATTGTTATCGGTATTAGAGGATAAAATAAAAAATATTTACTAAAAAAGTTAAACAAAAAATAAAATATTTATATAGCATTTTATGACAACATCCATTAACGCGACCATTTATTGAAAATGAAAGCATCTTCTAATACATTCCAATACAGAACAGAGCTCAATGGTGTGAACGCAGCCGAAGTTAGTTTCTGTTGTTGGAATTAATGATTCCAGTACAAACTCTTTCCTAGGTTTCATTACCCTCAGCATATCACAAAATTACTTTCACTTCTAAGTCGTATTTTTGTAACTTAAATGATTGGGTACGATGAATGCTCATGCCACATATCCTATCGGATATCTCCATGCCAGATAATTATTTGCCTATAATTATTAGTACGTTGCGACCTAAAAGATTTATTGTGTTCTTTAGTTTGATTAGAGTGTTTCTCCAAGTCCGATTTCTTTAATGAAAGACAATATAGAGCATATCTTTCCTAGACTTAAATCCCCATGTTCCATAAAATAACCTCCTAGGTGTTTGTTCAGCTGGTGCATCAGTATCGGGCATATGGTATGCGGTTTATCACTCTTTTCTACAGTATCTGCAGTCTGAGCTGGATTGTATTTCTAACTTTGTTAGTTGATAATTCATTCTACAGTGATCGGTTAGTATTCCCGTAATAATTGTATCTCTAATAAGCTATATATTTCTAATGCTGCTTAGAACTGTTTAAATTTTATTTTAAACTAAAATAGTTTTTCTTGAATATTTGAATTCATTTTAGTATTTCTAGTGAATGCAGAATTGTTTTGTTATTGGTTTATCTCTAGTTATATATTATAATGTAGCACGTGAAATAAAAATGTAATGAAATGAAAGACTTCGTTTTGGAAGACTAAACTTTTAAACAGTGTGCGTATCTTCATACCAGTAGATACGAATATTTTAGTTTTTTGGTAATCAGTCATGTACACTTCATTAGCAGTTTTCTTACTATCTAATAGCAATATCTAATGATAATAAATTTGAGTCAACAACCAAATTTTAATCCAAAAAAATTTGCATTAGAAAATAATAAAGATAAATTATGCACTTCACGTTTAAGTAAGTTTCAAAATAAATAATTTAAAATGATATTTATTGCCTTCGGTTCGAAAGGAAAAGTTTGCCAACTCATTTATTTTATCATTTCTCGAAACGGCGCATTATCAGCAGTAATTTTAATTACTTTTTGCATTATTACGTGGAAATTTATTTGACTCTCGACGAAAGCAAATGGAAATGGAAATGGCAGCCAGGCAAATACGCGATTCAATTCGATTTGATTTGAGTTATTTGCTGTACCGGTGCGAGAGGAAACTTTTCAACAGAAGTGTCTGCAAATAATACAAATGAAATGTTATATCCGTTTCCTGCGTTCACTATTTCGGTAATGTTCGAATTGTAATGAATTTAAATCAAAGCTGTGCTCCTCTATGGCATGCACTGAAGATCAGGAATACCAAAAGTGTTTTGTTATATTGTGGTGACGTGTTTTGGTGTTGCGGTGTTCATCTGAGTCAATACTATGTAGCACACGCCACAATATACTTAATGTAGCCCAGTTACTCTATATATACATACTTAATTGTTAGCAATGAATGAAGCTATTTTTGCTGCTGCTTTTACTCGTCCTGGTGCTGTTCCTGCTGTTCCAAGTAATACCTTTTTATTCGCCTTTGTTCTGGTAATCTGGCACCTGCCACGGTTGCTTTCATTTATTAAGATAAAATTAATTGAATTCAATTAAAACCTTTTTTGTGCCAGCAAATTTCATTTTCGTCTTCTTTTTTTGCACCTTTTGTAATAAGTCTGCCGTGCGCCTTAAATTACAATTTAATAATATAAAATAAAGAAAATATTTTGGTAGCTAAATGAAAGTTGATTGTGAGAGGTAACTTTTCATAAACGCTGGCCCTTGAAACTAATATGATTATCAGAGTAAAATTTTTAAAAAAATATCTTAGATGAAAATAAAAAAATGCAACTAATATGAAAATAATTTAGATAATTTTTTTATATATTGCACAAAGTATTTATGCATACAAAATAAATAAACAAATTAACTATTAACGATTTTAAAATAAATTTTAAATTTTATATTAAAATCCCTAACATTATTGACTAAAGTAATACGAATAAATATTATAAGAGTTTTCAAATATTTTATTCAGTCTGCTTATCAACAATTTAAAAAAAATTTCTTAATAATTAATTTATATTTAATAGTTAATAGTCAATAGCAGAGACTATAAATACATATTTCATATACAAACAAAATCCTACCGTTTACAAGACGACATTGTTGTCGTCCTTTGACAAGTAAGTCAAAAGGTTTCTGCTACTTTTCAAAAGGTTTCTGCTAACATTTTGCAGCCTATTAACTATACCCTTGCCAGCAGTTCCATTGGTCACACTCTCGGTATTATTTGCCACATCTTCAGTTCAATTGGTCTCTTACTTTTTGATTTTACAAATTGTTATATAAATTACTGCCGCATACCTTAACCCATTTTTCTGTCCACAAGTCTCTTTAATCCATTGACTATACCAACTGGGCCGTTGTTTGCATTCTCCAAATGCTTTCTAACTTATTAATCACACCTTTTAGTACATTAATCTACTCTACCAGTTGATTGAACGAGTCCACAGAATTATTTTTAATCCTTATAGTTTATGGTCGCTCTCTAGCCGATTGAGCATTTAGTTAATCCATTGCTTCATAAGCGACAGTTCAAAGCCAATGCCCACGTCTGCCATTATTACCACGTATCCTAATAGCTATGATTTTTAGTTTAGAGACCAAGCCATTTAGCCTATTGATTATGTCCTTTAATATATTGGCCACATCAATGGAAGCATTGGCCATACCCTCAAGTCCATTTGCCATGTTATCCAACTCATTGCCTTCATCCTGCGGCTCATCGAACACAATCTTTGCATTATTGGTGACACCCTCTTCTTTAATGATCATACGAAATGTTAACCGTGCCCAAATTTTATTCGATCAACTTAACAGCAACAACATATAGAAAGAGTGAGATGATATGGAGAGAGATAGAGACAGATATAGAGTAAGATAGAGAGAGATATAGAGTAAGATAAGATAGAGAAAGAGAGAGAGAAAGAGAGAGCGAAAAAGAGGGGGAACGAGGGAAATATAGAGAGAGAGAGAGAGAGAGAGAGGGAGAGAGAGAGAGAGAGAGGGAGAGAGAGAGAGAGAGAGGGAGAGAGAGAGAGGAGAGAGAGAGAGAGGTAGAGAGAGAGAGGTAGGGAGAGAGAGAGAGAGAGAAACAAAAGAATTCACATTACACTGACAGATTGCATTAGTCTGAATTCAACCTAAAACCTAAGGTAACTAGTTCAAAAGTTGACACTACGCTGCCGACAGATATTCAGTCTGATTAAGTCAGTTAAGGTATTCAGTCTGGTAAAGGGAACACTTAACCTCGTTATTCCTACCTCGAATACAAGTGATTGAAATGATCTTAATCTTCATCAACACTACATTAGATTAGTAACAATAATAACAATAGTAGGAAGATGAACTAAAATTACAATTATGACTTTAAATTTGTCAATACTAATTTTAAATTTTTTAAAAACGAAAAATAATACTTATATCTAACATCAATGCCCTAGAGTATTAAGAAGCTTTAAGTATTTGCTATTTAGTTCCTTTCATTAACTATCATTTTCTTCTGTTTGCTTTCATTTGCTTCCGCAGCAAATGCTTCTGAAGTTCTTCCTGTAAGAGCCCGAAAAAATCTCTTTAAGAACAAAAGAAATATTCCTTCAACTTCTGTGACCATTTTGGTAAACCGAACTTTGTGTATTTACCATAAGACAATTAGTATGTCATTATGTCATTGTGTCATTAAAAAACAATTAACTCCTTAAGGCTCTTTTTCTTTTTTAGGAACTACACTAAAATGTGTGAAATCTATTTAAATATTAAAGTTCAACTTTAATGGCCAACTGAGTTAATTAAGTGAAAAGTAAAGTAAATTAGTGCAATTCCTCATGCAGAGGAGCTGCAACTTGACGCCATTAAATATTTAAATGACACAAATGTTAATTTGGAGTGAAAAGTGGCTAACAAATGAAAAGTGACAAGTGGCAACGCCCGTAATTAGTGTCACTTCTTGTGCCTGACGTTCCTTTCGAAAGTGACTGAAGGAAAAAAAGCAGGACTCTGAAATTAAAAAACTTTATTCTTAGACGTTCGAAATATTTCAGAAGATTTAAGTTTGAATAAATAAAACTTGTTGATGGCATTTAAATTGTGAGAACAATTAACTATCTTTGAGGGAAAAATTAGATAACAATTAGAGCTTATTAAATAATAACTTGCTCGACAGAAGCAGTTAAGATAATTGTAATAATTTTATTTATAATTATTATTCTTATTTGATCTATTATTTATGCAAATATGAATCAAATAATTTTAGCAAATATTTATTTAAATTTGCATACTATTTTAGATATATATATGAGGTATAGATATAAAATTTTGAATTTATACATGTATATATTTTAGTCCTACCAATAATATATATATATATATATACCAATTTATTCTATTCATCTCAATATTAAGTAAAAAATATTTAATTTGTATTTTTGCAGTTTCCGAATAAATAATAGAAGTATTTTAGAAAAGATTTTTAGAATTTTAAGAAATTTTATTTCATATTTTTCGTACTGTTTTTAGAATATATACGATACATATTATATAATATATAGTATATATTATATATATGCATATATCTTCGCGTCCTGCCATTATATATTATTCCGAATTATATTACAATTATCTCAATTATATGAAAATCAATTTACTTAGTATTTCCTATTTTGCAAATATATATATATGTACATATTTTTCTATATATTATATATAATATTATTATATAATGCAATATATACATATATATTTATATATTTCACTCATGCAAATTATATATATTCCGATTTATTCAATTTATCTCAATATTATAATGAAAATAATTTTCACTTTTATTTGTATTTTTGCAGTTTCGAATAAAAACTTGTTAAACATTTAAAAGTTTTAAACAAAACAACACCAAAAACCGCATTGAAATTGTTTCAAATCGATAAGATAAAAACAAAAACTACTCAGCAAGGCTAAATCAACAAAATGCGTCGTTCATCGTTCACACCAGTTTTTAATTTAAGCACACAGGAACCACTGATTGTGGTGGAAGAGACTAATGCATCCGAAGATGGCGACAATGTGGAGGGTGCAGTTGGTGGAGCTGAAAATACCACAACAAAACGTTCAAACAGCGATGAATCAGAACCAGATTCGCCAGTTAATCCGTATTTGTTATGCCCATTTCCGGACATGCAACAGCGTCGCAAGCATTCGCTGCCCTCATTACAAATTACCGAAGGTATAACCGCAAGTCAAGTACGACGTCTATCAGAAGCTGGTGGAGAAAATGGTGGCTTAAGTCCCAAAGAAGTTGAGTTTTTGGCCACACTCTCACAAAAAGTAAATCCAGCTGCAGGCGGTAGGAGGCATTCAGTAGTTACAATCTCAGCTGTGCCACCAACGCTGTTTGGCAGAAATCGTCGTGATTCCTTGTCCGGCATAAACTTTAGGTAAGTGATTACTGGTTCATATATAGTTTATTTTATATAACTATGTGGGTGTTTAATTATGCTACAAATAGTAAGAGATGGATAAAAAAGGAAAATATTGCTGGGATTTTAATAATAAATTCAGAGAAAAACCATTTGAAAAAAGAACGGAATTTTTCTGAAATTGCGCTATTAATAAATTATAGAATTTGCAGTATTTGCACAACTTGCGCTCATTGAACTGTAAAATATTTACACATTTTAGAATTTTATTTACAAATTTCTTTTCATGAATTCGTTTTCATTTTTGTTGGGCAACATATTGAAACAATATAGAATTAATCCTGTTAGTTTGTGATGTTTGACTGTTTCTGAGTTTCGATTAAAAACACACTTTTATATTTTATTTGATACTTTCAGTGGCAGCCGTCGTGGTAGTGGCTTTCAGGGTCCACCACTCACCGACCATCGAGGCAGTATTCACAATTTGCAACTGGACATTATGGATGGCATTGTGCAGGCACGTAAAACACGTTCCGGCAGCGGAGTGTGGACAGCACCAGTGCTGAAAGAGGCCGATAGCAATGTACCAGTGCAGACATAAATTTTTTATTATAGCTTACTCTGCTCCTTTCACCATATAAACAACCACAAATGTTGACAGTTTTTGTGGATTTACACAATAATTTTCAATTTTTTTCGGATATTTATTTTTCTTGGTTTAGTTGTTGTTTTTATATGTGAAACTTAATATATTTTAAAACTATTGTTTGTTTGCGTAAATTAAAATGTACCGTTAAAACACAGGAAGATAAACAAGCGTAACAGCCGCGACAACAATAACAAAAACAGCAGCTGCAAAAGCACTGAAAGCGGGCGTTCCATCAGATACTTTATCAAAGATACATTTAACACTACAAAACGTGCCAAAAGCCACAATGAAATTTTATATAAGTTTGTAAGGTTTTTTGTTATATTGAATTTTTGACAGAGTCATGAGAGTTTTTTTTTTATAAATGAAAGGAGAAATTATTTCCTTTAAAAAATTTTGAAGCGTTCGTTTTGCACTTCGACGATTTTATTTACAAGGAACGTTTTAAGCACAAGAAAGCACACTTATTAAGGTAAGTAGAATAAGAAAATTTTAAGAAAAATACTTTATTTGAAACATATTTTATTAGTATATATATATATATATATATATATATTAGTATTAATATTTTGTATGTTTTCAATAAGTTGGGTTAGGTTAGATTATATCGGCTTAGATTATATCCCAAAGGATCCATTGGCTTCCAAGGCCCATTGTGTTACCGTATAATTAGAAACTTAAGGGTTAGAATCACTTCGAATGTTTTCAATAAATATTTTAATTATAATCGATACCAAACAAAAATAGTTAATATTAGTTATATCATATAACGGACTAAACCTCATTAAAAATTATTTCAAAAGCGATATATAACTCTGTATACTCACTTTTATACACAATCTGCATAGGAGCATATCTTAGCACCTCGTCTTCATAATGAAAACTTAGTTCATATACAATTTATCTAAATATTTAGTTTAGGTTAGGTTATACCGGCAATGCCAAGGTGATCCATTCAGGCCTGTTGGCCCATTGATTTACAGAAGCATAGAATGTTGTTTAGTGAGAGAGTAATCTTGTAGGTGAAGAAGGTCATCAAAGAAGAGTGTCATTTAGATACTCTTTAGAGTGTTATTTAAGTGTTAAGTTGCCGCCGTGTACGAGACACTTTCATCACCTTCTCTACAGCTGCGACAGGTATGATTGAAGGGAAGATTCAATCATTTAACATGATACCCTAATCTAGAATTTAAATATTGTAGATTAAATATATAATATTAATTTTCAAAAATTTAATATAAATATGTTATATTCAAAAATATGATGAAAAATAATAAAGGAGTCGCAATATCCGCTTTAATTTACAGTTATAGCTACTCTGTAAGGAAGCACTGGATATGGTTTAATATGTGGATTATTGTCTATACTGCTTGTACTAGCACAACGTCTCAGCTTGTATACGAATTTCGTACATCTGTAAATAAGATGTCGATGCATCAAATAACCATTCACCTAAAATAGATTCCAGGTTATAGAGACATTTCTGGCCAATATAAAACCAACGAGTGGTACACATCAATCATATTAGATGAATAATGAAGATTCTTTACTCAAGAGAATAATGGAAGTTTAAGTGAAAGTGAAATGGGCAAATTAGAACAGTAACTTTGCGATAAGGATTGGCTCTGAGATAGTATGTAGGAAATTGTTGGCTTCAGTAACTGCAGGTATGACATGGTCCATATATCATCCGTAAAGAACTGTGTAACTCTTTTAGATTATTCACTCCTTGGTGCCTGATGAAATCGACAATTGACAGACACTAAGATAATGGTAGGCAAGTCGTCAGATTAGGAGCTTTCTCCAATGAATACTTTCATTGTTGAAAGTCACAGAAAAATAGGAAAGCGTAGCCTTTTTGTTGTGTCACTGTGAGGCGTTCTCCAACAAATTCAGCCATTGTTAAAAGTCAGAGAAAGAAGAGAAAAGCGTGGTCATTTCGCTGTGTCACTGCACGGTTTTCTCCAACGAATATTGTCATTGTTAAATGTCAAAAAATGTAGCGAAAAGCGTGGCCTTTTTGCTGTGTCACTGTATAGATAGATATATAGATAGTAATATAGATATTAAGAACATTGCCCGTTTCTTTAATGTGACATGAACTGTTAGCTGGTCCAAATATATAAACTCAATATATAAACCCGCTTCGTTGAAGTGACAAAGTGATTTCTCGGTCCAAAAGAGGGTTTCCTTGGAAGTGTTGACATGTTCATATACATAAACTCAAGTATTATAATGAGTTCAAATTTTTTGGTAGTTAAGTTAGTCGGTCTTTCTGCAAGACGAACTGCTACTTCCACACTATTCATGTACATAAAACCATATTGGACACATTTCTTAGGGCCTAAATAATTCAGTTTTTTTGCAAGACATGTTGCCATTTCCACTATTTTTATATATGTAAAGTCATAATTGACCCAAGTCGGCCGTTCTACAAGATGAGCTGCTGCTTATTCCTTATATTAGAATGGCATGGTATAACTTAAGTGTTTCGAATATGTTCTATGTTTATGCACCACTCAATTAGATTATTTCTGCAATGTATATATGTATTCAATTGTTATAAATTCAAATCTTCCCCTTATAAGCTTATAAGCCTACAAAGGAATGCATTTATTTGTATTTGTATCGGTATTTCTTAGTCTAAAATTTGTGTAGGCTTGAATGAACCTTCAATATACACTTTAACATGTGTCATTTTTTATTTATTCTCATTATTCTGTTTATTAATTCATGACCTTTTTGTTATGATGAATAAACTGGGTAAGTCCTTACAAGGATAATAAAAAATGAAAAAGTTTTCAATGGAATGTCGTTGACATTTATTAAATTTGAAAAGCATGAACAAAATGCTATCAGTCCAATATAGACCAGCACTACTATATATATTCCAAATAAAAAAGAATATGCTGTTTATACAATTTTGATGAGAAATCTTGTGTCTGATTATTGATATTTTTATTGCTATCAACGGCGCCAATCTACGCAATAAAATTTTTGCCATAATATCATTGCCTTAAGTCAGAAGCAAACAGAGTGCTTTCGACATTTCTAGCGTTTAAAACTATACTGAGTTTGTATCCTTTTATTCCGTGTGCATACACCAATTTATACATCCACTTAACGAACTTGAAATTTTATGAATATTTTATAAGGAGAGAGTACTCATACATAGTATACAGAACATAAAAAATTCCCAATTTCCTTTGAGACTGATTCCACATTTTAGATTCGAGTAAATATTATAAACTGAAAACTGGAAACTGAAAACTGCACACATTGCAAAAGTGCAAAGGAAAAACGTGTAATTTATGTGCGTTATCTGATAAATACGTTCGCATTCATCTGCACTGCATTCTGCCTCCAACTTCTAACCTCCTTCATGGCTATTATGTATCTGAAATAAATTTTTAAGTTCATTTTACAAGTTCCTTTGTTAGTGATGAAAACTAAATAAAAGTTATTAATATACAGCAAGTTTATTACAAATTATATTGGAGTTTTGTGCATTGCAGTTCCTCGCCTATGCAAGGACATGCGCTGAGGGTATAGATATCCTTCCTACCTGAACTTGCACAAATGGGAGATAGATTCTCGGTTCGCTTTTTTTAATAAATCAAAACGGGGTCTTGTGGGAAGGTAAGAACAGGTAAAGTTTGATTTTATGTTGAAAAAGTTGTGTGAAAGCGTAAAATTAATTTCAATATTTTCTTACTCATATCACTTAAATAATACGTGTGCGTACTTCCAGTACTTGGGGAACTTCAGTTCCACAGTCAGCAAAACTACAAGAAAAGTAATAATCTGAATAGTTGTTAGAAACTCAAATGAAAGTTTAGTAAAGTGATATTCTGTGGCAATATAATATCATTTATTTTGATTTGTATCAAAAT
>NC_051846.1:225423722-225433778 GCF_002237135.1 Teleopsis dalmanni | reverse complement strand
CAGGGGAATCAATCAACCTATCCCGAGCAAATATATCCAAGATAGTGGGAATAATTAGGGGACACTGCCCGTTGGGAGGACATGACGTGAGGCTCAATATCAGGTCCTCTCTACATTGTAGACATTGCATGGAGAATGATGAAGAGGAATCACCAATACACCTTCAGCTACAGTGTCCTGCTTTCGCAAAACATAGACTCTCCTACTTAGAGAGGTAGATTCTATTTCCATAACTCGTGTTAATGGCTTTGTGGTCAGTACCAAATGGTTATGGGGACAGGTGTCAAATTCTCTAGGGTATCACAATGGACCTCATGGTCTAACTGAGTCTTCGGACAGCCCCAGTAACCTAACCTAACCTAACCAAACTTATAACCATTTAATTTAATTATTCATTAATTAATTAAATTCTTGACTAACCATTCTGCTATTTCAACTATTTCCAAATACCCATCGTCACTGGTCTTCGAGTTATCATATATTTACATTATCATGTATTTATATTATCATGTATTTATATTAACATATATTTAACTATTCGTTAATAATTTTTTGAGACTGCAAGTACCAATCGTTGAACTCGTGCCCTGCAAAATTTGAAGCTCAGAGTCAATGTTCATTAGCCGACTGATCCAATGCGTTACTTGACTTATATGTTCGAACTTATAGTTTTATTAATTTGCTGTGAAATTAATTATTTAATTAATTCAGCTGTAGAATAAATTATTAATTAATTATAGTTGTGTTTAATTGTTAATTTAGTTTTCATTATAGTATAGTATTGCAATAATATTATAGTATTAGAGTATTAATTTAAGTTTAATACTCTTCTTGCTTGTACTTACTTACTACACTTACTACTGACATTGGCATTACTCGCAGCTTTAGAGGCACTTTAAGTAAAACTGTTCACACATAAGAAGAGCAATAAACAATTGAGATGCACATTGTAACTAATTACAACTATCACATCATACTTATTAAATTATATTATCATAGAGTTCTGAAACATAAATATAAAAGCACATAGCATAAAATGAAATACTTCTCAACCAGGACTCTCATACCATGTATTTAAAAAGCCAACGCTGTAGTAAAATACACATCTAAAAAATTAAAAGAAAATTACTTACAAAGTATTAAATCACTTCTGATTATTAATATAAATGACATTAACGTTAATATCGTTCAACACATTGTCAATACAATTTCTATCAATTTTTACAAAAATTGAAATACTTACGTGCTTTACTTGAGTAAAATTAAAAACTTAGCTATAAGTAGTGATGCCGAAAAGGTAAGTTTTTCCGAAAGTTTGAGAAAGCAACAATTTCTTAAAGCGTTTTATTTGAAAAATAATTTATTAAGCGTGATAAAATAGTTTTTAATACAAAATAAAATTGGTAATACTATGTTCAGACACACCTTAATTTCGCAAAAATCTTAATTTCATCTTCGCTTCAGTGAAATTAACCTTCAGTTTTGACGTAAGAACGAAATTAAGAAAAGTGATCTTAATTTCGTTGAAACGAAGGCTGAAATTAAGGAATATATCGAATGCAACTATGCGTAAGATAAATTTTAAACAAAAATTAAATTGAGATTTAACGAAAAAGAGACATTTTTTTTAAATAAATGTCAATGACAGTTGATTTTTATAAAATTGGGAATAATTGTGAAAGTAGTGCAAATTTTTAAATTTGAATACAGAGAAAGAACTATAACTGTTAATAATTTAAAATAGAGTGAAAAATAATAATTCACATATCTGAAATCCACTAACTCTAATAAAACTACTGAGAGCCATTCTTTATAGCTATTATTATTAACTTTTAAGATTTCCCAAATACAAATGGTTTTTGGAGCATGTAATTTTTAGCATTCGATTTCTACATAAAAAACATATGCTTTCCTTAATTTGGGGCAGTATAAAGAATTTCGTAATTAACTTAATTTAATTTTTACGCATTTAAGGAAATTTGGCTGTCTGAACATAGTATAAATCATTAATTTTTTAATAATTTTTTTAAGCTTGAAATATAACTACCAGTTCTCTTTAAAGAAATATGAAGCTCATTTTATTTAATGCGTGCACAATATTGAATTACATGCAGTGATTTCTGATTGAAACTTAATGACATTGGTTTTCTATATTAAAATTCAATTACATTGCATTTGCACTGTACACTTTGTCCTGCTTCGCTGTAATGTTTTAAAAAAGGTGTTTAATTATAAAGCAATTACTGTTTTTCAAACTCGACATCTAAGCGGTTTATTATTATTGCTTTAAGAAGAAAAAAAAATTAAGATATTATTTTCTAATTTATATCATCATCCAAGGATACGTTACGTACACTTTTAGTGGCTCAACGAAAACCTACACTCATAACGCGCACGACCGAATCTATAAGCATCTATTCATGAAAAATAAGAAGCATATTGCGTACGTTATAGATACATAAGAGCAACAAAAAAAAAGAACGAAGCACGAAGCACGAACTTCTCAAGCCAAAAGGATTGCTACAATTAGTTCTAGAAGATACATCAACCTTCATTCTTACAACCTTACATCCTTTTGAAAAGTTTGTCTAGCTGTATATCCTGCACACATGTGAAAGCGGTAAAGTGGCATGATTGACGATACGTGCTTGGCATCGAAATTAAGTAACAAAAAAGTTTACTCAACTAAAAAATTGTTATAACAGAAATTTAACAAAATTTGTAGGTTATTAAAATATTTCAGACGTACTAAAACGTGCTGAAATATGAGTATTGAAAGGAGAAAAAAGGTTTCACAATTTCACAATATTTTTGCAAGTCAAAGCGGTTTTTGTGGAATTATGAAATTAAAAACATTTTTGATCCACTGGCACCTATGTGTGTTGATATAAAAACACACTCATACATAAACAAAATTTTATCGATTTAACGCTCATTTAGTTTGCTAAAAATACTTACCAAAGTATTTCAATTTAAAAATACATAAGATATTTTTGTGGCACAGTAGATACACAGACAAATGTACGAGTACGTAGATAGTAGATAGTATGTATCGCTCGTATGTCATAAATAAATTAAATTACGCTGGCATAGAAAGAAGGATGTGCTTTAAGGATTTCTGTAAACAACACATGTAGGCAGAAATAATTTTATTGATTAGCAAAGAACAATACTTTTGCAAACAATCTAGAAAGTTTTGCAATGTTTCAAGGCAGTTTGTGGTGCCATTAAAAGTTGTCAGCATAAGTTAAAAAGATATTTTTTTATCATCAACACTGATAGGATAATCCTTTATTTACGTTATCATTTGCCGAGTGTGCAGACTTACTAATATGCGCTGGCTTGAGTTTTGTGTGCTGTGGGAATTAAATTCTGCACCATGATAAATTCTTAAGCAAATACAAACAATAAATTCAAGAATGTAAATCCAATTTTATAAGATTTATGAAGTTGTTTGCTCAGAAGATTTCCTGAACATATTTTTAGTTTTCCCTTTTGTAGGTTGAAACTACTATTTAATGTTCTTTTCAACCAACAGTTGAGTTCAGAAATACGAGTATGTAACTCACTTAAACCTTAAACCAACCAATTTGGTTTAAATTTAAAACTAATTTATTAGCTAGATTACTTTTGTTTACTTTTAGCAGTTAAAAATGAGATTTTAAATTTGTTGAAATTTAGTTGAAATAAATTAGAAAGTTGATCTTTTCCAAAAGTTATTTGTTTTTCAAATAAAATTGTGAAGAAATGCATAGTACTATTAATACTATGTTCTTTAATTTCGTGAAAATGAAATGAAGTTAATTTCGAAAGTCTCCCAAATTAAGAAAATCATATATTTTTTATTTACAAGTCCAGTGTTAAAAATTACATGCCCAAAAACCATTTGTATTATGTTGAAGCTGTTTTGAGTCTGTGCACTTAAGCACTTTTACTCTTTCTTAACTCGAGGTATTTTCAAAATCCCTCTTTTCAACTTGACTAGATTATTGTTTATCACTTCATCAGACCATTTGTATTTGGGAAATTTTAAAAGTTATTATTATAATTATAAAGGATGGATTCAGTAGTTTTATCAGGTTTAGTGGATTTGAAGTATTTGAATTATTATTTTTCACTCTATTTTATATTAATAACAGTTACAGTTCTTTCACTATATCCACCTGCAGGTCAAGGATTTAGAATATTCCCGAGTTAAGGCAAGCATGTCGTAGAAAGCGACTAAAATTTGGGGCTATTTTGACACCATTTGGACTATGGATGTTGGTAATTGAGTGTCCTGCTTGCGACACCCGTAAATCCTGTAAATCTGGTACCATGGTGGTCAGGTGCCCGCAACATCGGTTGTTCTGACCAGCTCAGGTTGGCAGTGTCGTGGTCGTAAGTTAATAACAAAACTTACGCGGGAAGAATGATGGTATTCATTTGCTGTTATACGGCGTGGAGTTAGGTATACATACCGGGTGCTGTGCCAAACACATAACTTCATTTCAGAAAGGGACGTTTAACAGCGATACATTTGTTTTTGAACACCGTGATTTTAAGTCTTCACTATATAGAATTTTATGTTAAATAACATGACACACGATCCTAACCTTCTCTGATATTAATATTTTTGTTAAAGAGCAACTCGTGCAACTCGCTTAGTAATATAAGCATGACTTTCTCAGTATTACGTTCCTAGATTAGGTTCTATATATAAGAAAGAATATATAAATCATGCAATAAATTATGCTTCTACAAACAGAATAGTATTGAAATTTAACAATTAAAAAATAAAAATATTAATTAATTCAATTGTTATACAGCTGAATTATTATACAGAATTTGTTAATAAAACTTTCACAGCAACGTTACAAAACTCCAGAAAAATGTGCGAACATATAAATCAAGTACGGCTTTGTCCAGTTGGTTAATAAACGCTGACTCTGAGCTTCAAATTTGGCAGGACACGAATTCGATTCCTGGTATTTGCAGTCGTAAAAAATTATGTGCAAATAATTAAGGATAAGAATTATTTCTAAGACCACTGATGATAGGTATTTGGCAATAATCGAAACAACTGTATGATCAGTCAAAAATTCAATTAATTAAAATAATATAAAAAAAAAATAAAATAAAATTTTTGTTGTTGTAGTTCATTACTGTTCGGAAAACCTCTTTGTAAAAAATTACTTCAAACGCAATTTTTCGTTTAATTTTATATCTGCATTGCACTTCATTGTCACAATATTTATGAATTAATGAATTCTTAATATAAATTTTTTAAATAAATAAGTTTATACGAGCATTTGTATACCAAATTTCATATAATAATGATTTTAATGGCAATTTTATATTACTGCTTTTTACAAATTTTAATTAATTTTATTATTTTTATTCTTAAAATAGATTTAAATTTATTATATTCCTCTTTCCTTAAGCACTTTAAAATCCTATTTTAAATTTACATATCCATTATCTGCTTTGGTATATTTCAAATTCAACATATTTGTATGTGCGATGCTCTAATTCTTCTTGTATGCCTTATATTCCAATTCCATGGTATGTACCCAGCCTGCGAGAAAATCCATTAAAATGCACTTGAAACAGTAGACGCCACACCAGCATGCAGTACCACCAGCATAAGTATTGCTCAGTCATTCATAATCGAGGGCCGTGCTAAATTCACTTCAATTGTCGACACTTGAAAAAAACACTTGGCACAAGCGACGGAAATGACTGAATTCAATTTAAGCAATTTCCTCTTTTTGAGAATTGAAAAAGATTTAGTGAAAAAATACAAGTATTTGAAAAGAAAATATGTATATAAGAAAGACAGAGAAATGATAATCAAAATGAAAGCCTAAAGTGCAAATGATTTTTTGTAACTTATTTCTAAATTGCTAACATTTTCACTGGCCTTTCCTTCCTTTTGCCTGATATTCAATAGTACATAAGTATATTTTTTCAAATGTATATTTATATATTTATACTCGTATATATATATATATATGCGTTCATACTATATAAGTATATTTTTAATTTGAACAATTTTTATATTCGTTTGAATTTTAAATTTTATTTCAAATTTCAATTGAAATCGAAATTAATATTCGCTTTGATAAATTTATTTACTTACGCTGTTTTTCCTTACAAATTCAAATTTCGATTTTCAAATTTTATTTTGCTTAGTTTGCAACGCATTTCTGTCTTCAACGGTGCTCAGTCCTACATTGGTTTGGCATTACATTGAGGTGCACCGCGCGTCTTATGGGACTAGAGTGATTATCGAAATCAATATGGCGACGAAAATGGCGACACATAAGGTATAAGGTAAACAACAGCAACATACAAAAATGAGGCGGCCAGGTAAGAAATTCGTTTCCATGTTGAAGTTCCTTTGCAAAATAATAATACCCCTAAGTGAAATATATCGATCAAACCGAAATACTTTAAGTCATTCGATGTTTACGTATTTTTCATCATTTTATGACTTACAAGTACAGAAAATATATACCAAATATCTTAACCTTAATAAACCCGGTGGAAATGCAAACGCAAAAAATATGCAAAATTATACAATAAAGGTAAAAGTGAGCAGAAAATCTTTACGGAATACTCCTGTAAAAAGCTGCCAGGAAATCGTAAATGGTAAATGAGCAAGCAAATGGTGCGACGCAGAGAAGGATTAAATTGGCATTAATATTATATTGGTAAAGGTTTGAGGAATACATTTCAGAGAAGATTGAATTCAAGATTTACAAAGTATGTATATTTAATCACGAAATTTTAATAACACCGTTGCTGTATGTACAACAACAAATTGCATTAAACGAAATTAAAGGAAAGTTTTGGTAACTAAAAATAAAAAATATAGAGAAAATGGAAATTCAATTCGAATGAAATGTATTCTATTTTAAAATATTTAATTAACTTAAAGGCAGCAGGTATTAACAAAATTATTGCAGCTGTGCTTTTATCTTTAAAAATTATTTAAATTGCATTACTTAATTTTATTATTGAAACTATTGTCATGAAATCGACCAACAGCTGCGGCCAAAGAGTCAGAAGAGTCAGAAGAGGCCAGAAGAGTCCTATTGTACTAATTTCACTCTTAATTATACAAAGCTCTTTAAAGCTTTTGTGAACAAAGTCCAGAATTAAATCTAGTGAAGAGCTCTTAATCTGTTCTTATGACAGAAATTTCATATGAAATAAATTTCTTCTGTGCGCTATTAAAGCTGGACAGTCACAAAAAATATGCATAGTAGTTTCATCATCTTCGAAGCATAGTCATAAAGTAAAATACATAGTCACAAAAAATTAGCAGATAATAAAAGTTTCTGAAAATGATGTTTTAGACCATAATTACCCGTAATGAAACGCTTTATCAACCTTAAATTACCTTTTGAGAATTTAAGAATGTTTTTGTAGGAGTACGGTTTAATCAATGCTTTATAGTAATATTTTAAAAAAATATTTAATTGTATATAGAATCTAAGAAATACATATTGAGTGGCTTCTAGTTCAAAAAAAAAAGTTGGTAATAACAGTTATTTAGTTTTCAATGGTAGAGTTCAAATATTCTTCTATTTTTATATTAAGTTATAATACTGATAAGTTATAATACTGCATGCATTTTGTTGGTGTGATCACTAATCACACCAATTCGGGTCAAATATATGTTTCATCGACTTAATGTAGTCGTTTTGCGGACGTCGACACTATTGAACATACTCTTTATTTATAAAATATTTTCTATATTTCTATACTTTCCCAACACTCAGACTTAAAGTTCTCAAGTCCCATTACAACAATTTAAATATCATATCCTTACCTCTTCCAAATATACGCCTCTTTTTAATTAGAGTTGAACATATTTAAGAAATATTGGAATACGGCTCACAATACAATGAATGTTCGCGGTCTGAGTGCTTTATCTTTTTAAAAATCAATACTGGATGGCTTTTAAAACATTTTTCCATACCATAACATAACATACATACAAATAACCCACAAATACTATAAAAATAATTAATACACTGTGGTGCATGTTATAACTCTCCATCAACCGACAATATACGACATTGTATTATTATTCTAAGAATTATGACGAAAAATTAATTACTAATAACATTTTAAAAGCAAACGTAGCAAATTGAAAATTAAAAAAAAAATTTATTTATTTAATTACCAATGATATTTTAATCGCTACAATAGCAAATTGAATGCACTATCAAGTAAAAACTTTGTTTTATTTTTTGTTTTTCATTTATATAAATAAAAATAAATATTTAATTTCATCAGTATTAAAGATAACTGTTTTTATCAATTTATTTTATACAATTAAAATTTAAATTAAAATTTTAAATAACACATTCGCATAATTAAGCCAATGTGTTTTTATTAATAAATTTGAGATGAAAATGTCAAATGACAATAATTAAACTATACAATGGAATTAAAATAAATGAATGTTTTATAAAGTTTGTTAAATTTAAAAAAATAAATTGACAATTTTCAAAATATATTAAGCTTGTTATTACTATTTGATTAAACAAAAATTATTCCAAACTGAGAACATTATTTTTTTATAATGTAAATTTTTTTTTGCTGAAAGTGACGCGTCTTATAACGAAAAGAAAGTATTTAAAAATTTAAAGTGTTCGAATAGAATTGTAAAGACAACAACAAAAATTTTAATTAATTTATTGAAATTTGGCTGACCCTACAAGGCTGTTTCGAGTATTGTCGAGTACTCATCTTCAGTGGTCTTAGAAAATATTCGAATTTTTATTTAATTAGTTTATAGTCCGTATATAATTTTTTTGAACTGCAAGTGCCAGGCTTAGAACTTTTATGGAATAAGCAGATAAATATAACAAAAAAAATTTCTCTCTTTAAATTACAAAATTACAAACTTAATAATTGATGAAAATTTTGTGCTTCAATAACTCAATTTTAGTTAAATTAAGAATATTTAAAAAAAATTTACATATTCTAATATTTATAAATATAAAGAAATATTTATATAAATATATATATGAGAGATATGTAAAGAGATGCGTATCCTTAAGGTATTTGTTGCAAATGAAACTTTTTTATTTTGTAATAAATCCTTTCCACAGAATCGTAGACCTTGAAAAATATGGGAATGTGTGTTATATTTTTAATTTTATTTTTTCCTTAATTAATTTTTGCTGTGTTAATCAGAAACTCAATATCAATTAAAATATAGGCGGTATAATATATCACACAAGTACTAACATTTTAAATTTATTCACAATTTAATAAGAATAATTACATATAAGATCATACTACTTAAAAATAGCACTTAAAGTAGGTGAAAATGAGGTATGTGGAATTTATTTTATTTGTACTTTATATATAGAAATATAGTATCAAAATTAAACCGCCTACACATATATATATTGATGTTATACAACAGATATATTTAACTAAAATATAGGTACATTACAGTATATACCTATAGTATAGTATATTTACCTATAGTATATATAGGGATACTACAAACTCAATGATTTATTTCATAAAACAAAAACTTTCATAATATACTGTTTTTATTGCTTTATATTTTTAAATTATATTAACAAACAATTTATTCTTATAAGAGCTGAAAAACAATCAAATCATTAAAGTATACATCAATTAATTTGTCTAAATCTACTTTAAGCAACACTTAATTTATGAAGTAGGAAAAAGTCCTTTCAGTTTTCTCATACATTTTCATGAAGGTCGCACGAACTTAATAAAAGGAGCACCAACAGCGTATACGGAAAATTTATGAGTTTTTCGTATTATTTTATACTTTATCACAAATCTTGGGTTTAAGCCTTGCAAATAGAAAAGTACCGAGCATCATCAAAAAATACAGTGGAAACATGACAAACCATTGCTCAGCTACTTTGTGGTACACCCGTGCGTATGAGTAATATGAATAATCCGTCATGTGCAAATGTATGCAAAAATTATAAAAAGAAAGAATGTCATTTCAGTTAAAAAGGACTATTCTTAATTTATTTGAAAAGCAGATTAAATTATAAATGAGGAAAT